>NC_134412.1:91655024-92012524 GCF_038048845.1 Mixophyes fleayi | reverse complement strand
CACAAACACGCGCACACAGCTCACACACACACAGCTTCACACACAGCTCGCACACAATCACAGCTCGCACACACACACAGCTCATACAGACTATTTATACACACACACACACAACTCATACAGACTACTTATACACACACACAGCTCATACAGACCACTTATACACACACACGCACATTACCACACACACAGCTCATACAGACTACTTATACACACACAGCTCATACAGACTACTTATACACACACAGCTCATACAGACTACTTATACACACACACAGCTCATACAGACTACTTATACACACACACAGCTCATACAGACTACTTATACACACACACAGCTCATACAGACTACTTATATATACACACACACACACAGCTCATACAGACTACTTATCTACACACGCACATTACCACACACACAGCTCATACAGACTACTTATACACACACACACAGCTCATACAGACTACTTATACACACACGCAGCTCATACAGACTACTTATACACACACACAGCTCATACAGACTACTTATATATACACACACACACACAGCTCATACAGACTACTTATCTACACACGCACATTACCACACACACAGCTCATACAGACTACTTTTACACACACACACACAGCTCATACAGACCACTTATACACACACACGCACATTACCACACACACAGCTCATACAGACTACTTATACACACACAGCTCATACAGACTACTTTTACACACACACACACAGCTCATACAGACCACTTATACACACACACGCACATTACCACACACACAGCTCATACAGACTACTTATACACACACAGCTCATACAGACTACTTCTCCACATACACTCACACAGCTCACTCACAGCTCTCACACACACAGCGCTCTCTCACAAACACGCGCACACAGCTCACACACAGCTCATACAGACTATTTATACACACACACACACAACTCATACATACCACTTATATACACACATAGCTCATACAAAGTGGTCTGTATGAGTTGTGTAAGTGTATAAAAAAAATAGAGGAAAAAGCGCTGGTTCAACTGTAACAATTTAATTGGTATAAACAATTAATAGCCTATAAGGCAGAAGCATAAAATTACCACAACTGACTAGCATACATAGGTTAATTGATCGTCGATAAACTTAGGAGTAACACCACTTATAGGTTGGCACAGTATAATTAATTACACTGGTGCACCAGTGAGTATAAAAGAGTAGCCTGTAGTATTCAATAACAATGTGTTCCATACAAATTTATAGCACACTATGGTCCGGACCAATCAAACTGCATCAATCAGACAGATGCCAACCTATAGGTGGTGTTACTACTAAGTTTATCGACGATCAATTAACCTATGTATGCTAGTCAGTTGTGGTAATTTTATGCTTTTGCCTTATAGGCTATTAATTGTTTATACCAATTAAATTGTTACAGTTGAACCAGCGTTTTTTCCTCTATTTTTTTTATACACACACACAGCTCATACAGACTACTTCTCCACATACACTCACACAGCTCACTCACAGCTCTCACACACAGCGCTCTCACTCACAAACACACACACAGCTCACACACACACAGCGCTCTCTCACAAACACGCACACAGCTCACGCACACAGCTCACACACACAGCTCACACACAATCACAGCTCACAGCACAAAGCTCACACACACACACACACAGCGCTCTCTCACAAACACGCACACAGCTCACAAACACGCACACAGCTCACACACACACACAGCTCACACACACACACAGCTCACACACACACACAGCTCGCGCACACACACACAGCTCGCGCACACACACACAGCTCGCGCACACACACACAGCTCGCACACACACACACAGCTCACACACACACACACAGCTCACACACACACACAGCTCACACACACACACAGCTCATACAGACTACTTCTACACACACACAGCTCATACAGACTACTTAGACACACACACTCACACAGCTCACTCACAGCTCTCACACACACAGCTCTCTCTCACACACACACCTCACACACACACAGCTCATACAGACACAGCTCTCGCACACAGCTCACGCACCTCAAGCGCACACACAGCTCACACACACAGCACACAGCAATAGCGAACAGCTCACGCACACACACAGCTCACGCGCTCGCACACACACACAGCTCTCGCGCACACAGCTCACGCACCTCAAGCACACAGCTCACCCACACAGCTCTTGCTCACACACACCTCTCACACGCACACAGCACACACACACACAGCTCTCGCTCACACGCTCTCACACGCACACAGCACACACACACACAGCTCGCGCGCACACAGCTCGCGCACACACAGCTCTCGCACGCACACAACTCACACGCACAGCTCGCACACAGCACACACACCTCTCGCGCGCACACACAGCTCACACACACACAGCTCTCGCGCACACACAGCTCACGCACACACACAGCTCTCACACGCACACAACACGCACACAGCTCAAGTACACAGCACACACACAGCTCTCGCGCACACACACACAGCTCTCGCGCACACACACACAGCTCTCGCGCACACACACACAGCTCTCGCACGTACACAGCTCTCGCACGTACACAGCTCACGCACGCACACAGCTCACGCACACAGCTCGCACGCACACAGCTCACACAGCTCTCACACGCACACAGCTCACGCACCATTCACACACTCACAGCTCACACGCACACAGCTCACACACCATTCACACGCTCACAGCTCACACACCATTCACACGCACACAGCTCACACACACAACACGCACACAGCTCAAGTACACAGCACACACACAGCTCTCGCGCGCACACAGCTCGCACACACACAGCTCTCGCACCTCTCACTCGCACACAGCACGCACACAGCTCACTCACTCGCACACAGCACGCACACAGCTCACGCACGCACACAGCTCACACACCATTCACACGCACACAGCTCAAGTACACAGCACACACAGCTCACTCACACACACACAGCTCACGCACACAGCTCACTCACACACACACACAGCTCACGCACACAGCTCTCACACGCACACAGCTCACGCACACACACACAGCTCACTCACACGCACACACACAGCTCACTCACACGCACACAGCTCACTCACACAGCTCACTCACACGCACACAGCTCACTCACACGCACACAGCTCACTCACACGCACACAGCTCACTCACACGCACACAGCTCTCTCACGCACACAGCTCTCGCACGCACACAGCTCTCGCACGCACACAGCTCTCGCACGCACACAGCTCTCGCACGCACGCAGCTCACGCACGCACGCAGCTCTCACACACGCACGCATCTCTCGCACGCAGCTCTCGCACACCTCTCACACGCACACCTCTCACACGCACACCTCTCACACGCACACCTCTCGCACGCACACATCTCACACAGCTCACGCATAGCTCGTACACAGCTCTCACACAGCTCTCGCACATGCATAGCTCGCACACAGCTCTCGCACGCACACAGCTCGCACACACAGCTCTCACACGCTCACACACCATTCACACGCACACAGCTCGCACACGCACACATCTCTCACACGCACACATCTCTCACACGCACACATCTCTCACACGCACACATCTCTCACACGCACACATCTCTCACACGCACACATCTCTCACACGCACACATCTCTCACACGCACACATCTCTCACACAGCTCACATCTCTCACACAGCTCACGCATCTCTCACACAGCTCACGCATAGCTCGCACACAGCTCACGCATAGCTCGCACACAGCTCTCACACACACAGCTCACGCACGCACACAGCTCACGCACGCACACAGCTCACAGCTCGCACACAGCTCGCACGCAGCTCACACACACAGCTCTCGCACGCACACATCTCACACAGCTCACGCATAGCTCGTACACAGCTCGCACACAGCTCACAGCTCACACACCATTCACACGCACACAGCTCTCACACGCACACATCTCTCACACGCACACATCTCTCACACGCACACATCTCTCACACAGCTCACGCATAGCTCGCACACAGCTCTCGCGCACACAGCTCTCGCACGCACACAGCTCACGCGCACACACACAGCTCACGCACACACAGCTCTCTCGCGCACACAGCTCTCGCACACAGCTCACGCTCTCACACACACAGCTCTCACACGCACACAGCTCTCACACGCACACAGCTCTCACTCACACACACAGCTCTCACACACAGCACACAGCTCTCTCGCGCACACAGCTCACGCACGCACACAGCTCGCTCTCGCACACAGCTCACACACACAGCTCACGCTCTCGCACACAGCTCACACACACAGCTCGCGCACACACAGCTCGCGCACACACACAGCTCTCACACGCACGCAGCTCTCACACGCACGCAGCTCTCACACGCACGCAGCTCTCACAGCTCTCGCACGCACAGCTCACGCACACAGCTCACGCACACAGCACACAGCTCACGCACAGCACAATTAGCTCTCACACGCACACAGCTCTCACACGCACACAGCTCTCACACGCACACAGCTCACGCACACAGCTCACACACACAGCTCTCACACGCACACAGCTCGCACACACAGCTCTCACACGCACACAGCTTTTGCACGCACACAGCTCTCACATGCACACAGCTCACACACACACACACAGCACACAGCTCTCGCACGCACACACCTCTCTCACGCACACAGCTCACACACACAGCACACAGCTCTCGCACGCACGCAGCTCACACACACAGCACACAGCTCTCGCACGCACGCAGCTCTCACACGCACGCAGCTCTCACACGCACGCAGCTCTCACACGCACGCAGCTCTCACACGCACGCAGCTCTCACAGCTCTCGCACGCACAGCTCACGCACACAGCTCACGCACACAGCACACAGCTCACGCACAGCACAATTAGCTCTCACATGCACACAGCTCTCACACGCACACAGCTCTCACACGCACACAGCTCTCACACGCACACAGCTCTCACACGCACACAGCTCTCACACGCACACAGCTCTCACACGCACACAGCTCACGCACACAGCTCACACACACAGCTCTCACACGCACACAGCTCGCACAGCTCACGCACACAGCTCTCGCGCGCACACAGCTCACACAGCTCACGCACACAGCTCTCGCGCGCACACAGCTCTCGCACACAGCTCACGCACACACACAGCTCATACACAGCTCTCACACGCACACAGCTCACACAGCTCACGCACACAGCTCTCGCGCGCACACAGCTCACACAGCTCACGCACACAGCTCACGCGCACAGCACACACAGCTCACACACACACAGCACACAGCTCACACACACACAGCACACGCACACAGCTCACGCTCTCGCACACAGCTCACACAGCTCACGCTCTCGCACACAGCTCACACAGCTCACGCACACAGCTCTCGCGCGCACACAGCTCACACAGCTCACGCACACAGCTCTCACACGCACACAGCTCACACACACAGCTCTCACACGCACACAGCTCGCACAGCTCACGCACACAGCTCTCGCGCGCACACAGCTCACACAGCTCACGCACACAGCTCTCGCACACACACAGCTCATACACAGCTCTCACACGCACACAGCTCACACAGCTCACGCACACAGCTCACACACACACAGCACACAGCTCACACACACACACACAGCACACGCACACAGCTCACGCTCTCGCACACAGCTCACACAGCTCACGCTCTCGCACACAGCTCACACAGCTCACACAGCTCACACAGCTCTCACAGCTCACACGCACACAGCTCACGCACACAGCTCTCTCACGCACACAGCTCTCTCGTGCACACAGCTCACGCACACAGCACACAGCTCTCTCGTGCACACAGCTCACGCACACAGCACACAGCTCTCTCACGCACACACAGCTCACACACACACAAAGCTCTCACACGCACACACCTCTCACACGCACACACCTCTCACACGCACACACCTCTCACACGCACACACCTCTCACACGCACACACCTCTCACACGCACACACCTCTCACACGCACACACCTCTCACACGCACACACCTCTCACACGCACACACCTCTCACACACACAGCACACAGCTCACACACACACAGCTCTCGCACACAGCACACACAGCTCTCACACGCACACAGCTCACACGCACACAGCTCACACGCACACAGCTCACACACACACAGCTCTCACACGCACACAGCTCACACCTCACACACACACAGCTCACACACACAGCACACAGCTCTCACACACACAGCTCACGCACACACACAGCTCTCTCGCACACACAGCTCTCGCACACAGCTCACGCTCTCGCACACAGCTCACACAGCTCTCGCACACAGCTCTCTCACGCACACAGCTCTCTCGTGCACACAGCTCACGCACACAGCACACAGCTCTCTCGTGCACACAGCTCACGCACACAGCACACAGCTCTCTCACGCACACAGCACACAGCTCTCTCACGCACACAGCTCTCACGCACACAGCTCTCACACGCACACAGCTCACACAGCTCTCGCGCACACACAGCTCACGCACACACACAGCTCATACACAGTTCTCACACGCACACACCTCTCACACGCACACACCTCTCACACGCACACACCTCTCACACGCACACACCGCTCACACCTCACGCACACACGCAGCTCTCGCACGCACACAGCTCACACACGCACACAGCTCACACACGCACACACAGCTCACACACACAGCACACAGCTCACGCTCTCGCACACAGCTCACACAGCTCTCACACACACAGCTCACGCACACAGCTCTCTCGTGCACACAGCTCTCACACGCACACAGCTCTCACACCCCTCTCACACGCACAGCACACAGCTCACACACACACACAGCTCACACAGCTCACACACGCACACAGCTCACACAGCTCTCGCGCACACACAGCTCACGCACACACACAGCTCTCGCACGCACGCAGCTCACACACGCACACACAGCTCACACACACACACACAGCTCTCGCACACAGCACACACAGCTCTCACACGCACACAGCTCACACACAGCTCACACACACACAGCTCACACACCCACACAGCTCACACACACAGCACACAGCTCACACACACACAGCTCACACACACACAGCACACACACACACAGCACACACACACAGCGCACACAGCACACACACACAGCACACACACACAGCTCTCACACGCACACAGCTCACACACACACAGCTCACGCACACAGCTCACGCACGCACACAGCTCACGCACACACAGCTCACGCACACAGCTCACGCACGCACACAGCTCACACAGCTCACGCACACAGCTCTCGCGCGCACACAGCTCATACACAGCTCTCACACGCACACACCTCTCACACCTCACGCACGCACGCACACAGCTCACGCGCACAGCACACACAGCACACACACACACAGCTCACGCTCTCGCACACAGCTCTCACACACACAGCTCACACAGCTCTCACGCACACAGCTCTCTCGTGCACACAGCTCACGCACAGCACACACAGCTCTCACAGCTCTCACACGCACACAGCTCACACAGCTCACACACACAGCTCTCACACGCACAAAGCTCACACACGCACACAGCTCACACAGCTCTCACACGCACACAGCTCACACAGCTCTCACACGCACACAGCTCACACACGCACACACCTCTCACACGCACACAGCTCTCACACGCACACAGCTCTCACACGCACACACCTCTCACACGCACACACCTCTCACACCTCACGCACACACGCAGCTCACGCACACACGCAGCTCTCGCACGCACACACAGCTCACACACCCACACAGCTCACACACACACACAGCTCTCGCACACAGCTCACGCTCTCGCACACAGCTCACACAGCTCTCGCACAGCACACACAGCTCTCACACGCACACAGCTCTCACGCACACAGCTCTCACACGCACACAGCTCTCACGCACACACCTCTCACACGCACACACCTCTCACACGCACACACCTCTCACACGCACACACCTCTCACACGCACACACCTCTCACACGCACACACCTCTCACACGCACACACCTCTCACACGCACACACCTCTCACACGCACACACCTCTCACACGCACACACCTCTCACACGCACACACCTCTCACACGCACACACAGCTCACACACGCACACACCTCTCACACGCACACACAGCTCACACACCCACACAGCTCACACACACACACAGCTCGCACACACACAGCTCTCGCACACAGCTCTCACGCACACAGCTCTCACACGCACACAGCTCGCACACACAGCTCTCACGCACACAGCTCACACGCACACAGCTCTCACACGCACACAGCTCACACACACAGCTCACACACACACAGCACACACACACAGCACACAGCTCACACACACACAGCACACGCACACAGCTCACGCTCTCGCACACAGCTCACACAGCTCTCACACACACAGCTCACGCACACAGCTCTCTCGTGCACACAGCTCTCACACGCACACAGCTCTCACACCCCTCTCACACGCACAGCACACAGCTCACACACACACACAGCTCACACAGCTCACACACACAGCTCTCACACGCACAAAGCTCACACACGCACACAGCTCACACAGCTCTCGCGCACACACAGCTCACGCACACACACAGCTCATACACAGCTCTCACACGCACACACCTCTCACACGCACACACCTCTCACACGCACACACCTCTCACACGCACACACCTCTCACACGCACACACAGCTCACACACGCACACACAGCTCACACACGCACACACAGCTCACACACACAGCACACAGCTCTCACACGCACACAGCTCTCACACGCACACAGCTCACACACACAGCACACAGCTCACACACGCACACAGCTCACACACAGCTCACACACACACAGCTCACACACCCACACAGCTCACGCACACAGCTCACACACACAGCACACAGCTCACACACACAGCACACAGCTCACACGCACACAGCTCACACACACAGCACACAGCTCACACACACAGCACACAGCTCACACACACACAGCACACAGCTCACACACACACAGCTCTCACACGCACACAGCTCACACACACAGCTCACGCACACAGCTCACGCACACAGCACACAGCTCTCACACGCACACAGCTCACACACACAGCTCTCACGCACACAGCTCTCACACCCACACAGCTCACACACACAGCACACAGCTCACACACACAGCACACAGCTCACACACACACAGCTCTCACACGCACACAGCTCACACACACAGCACACAGCTCACACACACAGCACACAGCTCACACACACACAGCACACAGCTCACACACACACAGCTCTCACACGCACACAGCTCACACACACAGCTCACGCACACAGCACACAGCTCTCACACGCACACAGCTCACACACACAGCTCACACAGCTCTCACACGCACACAGCTCACACAGCTCTCACACGCACACAGCTCACACAGCTCTCACACGCACACAGCTCACACAGCTCTCACACGCACACAGCTCACACAGCTCTCGCGCGCACACAGCTCACGCGCACAGCTCTCGCGCGCACACAGCTCACGCGCACAGCTCTCGCACGCACACACAGCTCACGCACGCACACACAGCTCACGCACGCACACACAGCTCTCACACGCACACAGCTCACGCACACAGCTCACGCACACAGCTCTCACACGCACACAGCTCTCACACGCACACAGCTCTCACACGCACACAGCTCTCACACGCACACAGCTCACACACCCCTCTCACACGCACACAGCTCTCACAGCTCTCACACGCACACAGCTCTCACACGCACACAGCTCTCACACGCACACAGCTCACACACACAACTCTCACACGCACACAGCTCACACAGCTCTCACGCTCACACAGCTCTCACGCTCACACAGCTCACACAGCTCACACACACAACTCTCACACGCACACAGCTCACACACCCCTCTCACACGCACAGCACACAGCTCACACACACACAGCTCACACACACAACTCTCACACGCACACAGCTCTCACACACACACAGCTCACACACACAACTCTCACACGCACACAGCTCTCACGCTCACACAGCTCTCACGCTCACACACACAACTCTCACACGCACACAGCTCTCACACGCACACAGCTCACACAGCTCTCACACACACAGCTCTCGCGCGCACACAGCTCTCGCGCGCACACAGCTCACGCGCACAGCTCTCACACCCACACAGCTCACACACACAGCACACAGCTCACACACACAGCACACAGCTCACACGCACACAGCTCTCACACGCACACAGCTCACACACACAGCTCACACAGCTCTCACACGCACACAGCTCACACAGCTCTCACACGCACACAGCTCACACAGCTCTCACACGCACACAGCTCACACAGCTCTCACACGCACACAGCTCACACAGCTCTCACACGCACACAGCTCACACAGCTCTCGCGCGCACACAGCTCACGCGCACAGCTCTCGCGCGCACACAGCTCACGCGCACAGCTCTCGCGCACACACAGCTCACGCACACAGCTCACACACAGCACACAGCTCACACACACAGCTCTCACACAGCTCTCACACGCACACAGCTCACGCACACAGCACACAGCTCACACACAGCACACAGCTCACGCACACAGCTCACACACACAGCACACAGCTCTCACACACAGCTCACTCACAGCTCACGCACGCACACAGCTCACGCACGCACACAGCTCTCGCACACAGCACACAGCTCACACACACACAGCTCACACACACACACACACACACAGCACACACACACAGCACACAGCTCACACGCACACAGCTCTCTCGTGCACACAGCTCTCACACGCACACAGCTCTCACACGCACACAGCTCTCACACGCACACAGCTCTCACACGCACACAGCTCACACACGCACACAGCTCACACAGCTCTCACGCGCACACAGCTCACGCACACAGCTCTCGCGCGCACACAGCTCTCGCACACAGCTCACACACACACAGCTCACACACACACAGCTCACACACGCACACAGCTCACGCTCTCGCACACAGCACACACAGCTCTCACACGCACACAGCTCTCACACCCCTCTCACACGCACAGCACACAGCTCACACACACACACAGCTCACACAGCTCACACACACACAGCACACAGCTCACACACACACACAGCTCACACAGCTCACACACACACAGCTCACACACACAGCTCTCACACGCACAAAGCTCACACACGCACACAGCTCACACAGCTCTCACACGCACACAGCTCACACAGCTCTCGCGCACACACAGCTCACACACACAGCTCTCACACGCACACACCTCTCACACCTCACGCACACACGCAGCTCACGCACACACGCAGCTCTCGCACGCACACAGCTCACACACGCACACACAGCACACACAGCTCACACACGCACACAGCTCACACACACACACAGCTCACACACACAGCTCACGCACACACACAGCTCTCTCGCGCACACAGCTCGCACACACACAGCTCTCGCACACAGCTCACACAGCTCTCACACACACACGCACACACCTCTCTCACGCACACAGCTCTCTCACGCACACAGCTCTCACGCACACAGCTCTCACGCACACAGCTCTCACGCACACAGCTCTCACGCACACAGCTCTCACACGCACACAGCTCACACACACAGCTCTCACGCACACAGCTCACACACACAGCTCTCACGCACACAGCTCACACACCCCTCTCACACGCACAGCACACAGCTCACACAGCTCACAGCTCTCACACGCACACAGCTCACACAGCTCTCACACGCACACAGCTCACACAGCTCTCACACGCACACAGCTCACACAGCTCTCACACGCACACAGCTCACACAGCTCTCACACGCACACAGCTCACACACACAGCTCTCACACGCACACAGCTCACACACACAGCTCTCACACGCACACAGCTCTCGCGCACACAGCTCACACACAGCTCTCACACGCACACAGCTCTCACACGCACACAGCTCACACACAGCTCTCACACGCACACAGCTCTCACACGCACACAGCTCTCACACACAGCTCACACACCTCTCACACGCACACAGCTCACACAACTCTCACACGCACACAGCTCTCACGCACACAGCTCTCACGCACACAGCTCTCACACGCACACAGCTCTCACACGCACACAGCTCTCACACGCACACAGCTCACACACCCCTCTCACACGCACACAGCTCACACAGCTCTCACGCTCACACAGCTCACACACACAACTCTCACACGCACACAGCTCACACAGCTCTCACGCTCACACAGCTCACACAGCTCTCACGCTCACACAGCTCTCACACACACAACTCTCACACGCACACAGCTCACACAGCTCTCACGCTCACACAGCTCTCACACGCACACAGCTCACACAGCTCTCACACGCACACAGCTCTCGCGCGCACACAGCTCACGCGCACAGCTCTCGCGCGCACACAGCTCACACCTCTCACACGCACACAGCTCACGCACGCGCACAGCTCTCGCGCGCACACAGCTCACGCGCGCACACAGCTCACGCGCGCACACTGCTCACGCGCACACACAGCTCACGCGCACACCTCTCACACGCACACAGCTCACACCTCTCACACGCACACAGCACGCACACAGCTCATGCACGCACACAGCTCACGCACGCACACAGCACGCACACAGCTCTCACACGCACACAGCTCACACACACACACAGCTCATGCGCACACACACAGCTCTCGCACACAGCTCTCTCACGCACACAGCTCTCACACACAGCTCACTCACAGCTCACGCACGCACACAGCTCACGCACACAGCTCACGCACACAGCTCTCACACGCACACAGCTCACACACACACAGCTCACACACACAGCTCACACGCACACACCTCTCACACGCACACAGCTCTCACACGCACACAGCTCTCTCACGCACACAGCTCTCTCACGCACACAGCTCACACACACAGCACACAGCTCACACACACAGCACACAGCTCACACACACACACAGCTCACACACACAGCTCTCTCACGCACACAGCTCTCTCACGCACACAGCTCTCTCACGCACACAGCTCACACACACAGCACGCACACAGCTCTCTCACGCACACAGCTCTCTCACGCACACAGCTCTCTCACGCACACAGCTCTCACACGCACACAGCTCACACACGCACACAGCTCACACACACAGCACACAGCTCTCACACGCACACAGCTCACACACACAGCACACAGCTCTCACACACAGCTCACTCACAGCTCACGCACGCACACAGCTCACGCACGCACACAGCTCTCGCACACAGCACGCACACAGCTCATGCACGCACACAGCACGCACACAGCTCACACACACAGCTCATGCACACACACAGCTCTCGCACACAGCTCACACACCTCTCACACGCACACAGCTCTCTCACGCACACAGCTCTCACACGCACACAGCTCACACACGCACACAGCTCACACACACAGCACACAGCTCTCACACGCACACAGCTCACACACACAGCTCACTCACAGCTCACGCACGCACACAGCTCACGCACACAGCTCTCGCACACAGCACGCACACAGCTCATGCACGCACACAGCACGCACACAGCTCACACACACACAGCTCACACACAGCTCACACACACAGCTCATGCACACACACAGCTCTCGCACACAGCTCACACACCTCTCACACGCACACAGCTCTCACGCGCACACAGCTCACACACACACAGCTCACACACAGCACACAGCTCACACACAGCACACAGCTCACACACAGCACACAGCTCACACACAGCACACAGCTCACACACAGCACACAGCTCACACACAGCACACAGCTCACACACAGCACACAGCTCACACACACCTCTCACACGCACACAGCTCACACAGCTCTCACACTCACACAGCTCTCACACGCGCACAGCTCACGCACACAGCTCACACAGCTCTCACACACACACAGCTCACACACAGCACACAGCTCACACACAGCACACAGCTCACACACAGCACACAGCTCACACACAGCACACAGCTCACACACAGCACACAGCTCACACACACCTCTCACACGCACACAGCTCACACAGCTCTCACACGCGCACAGCTCTCACACGCGCACAGCTCTCACACACAGCACACAGCTCTCACACACAGCACACAGCTCTCACACGCGCACAGCTCTCACGCACACAGCTCACACAGCTCTCACGCACACAGCTCACACAGCTCTCACACGCACACAGCTCTCACACGCACACAGCTCACACACACAGCACACAGCTCGCTCACACAGCTCACGCACACAGCTCACAGCTCACGCACACAGCTCACACACGCACACAGCTCACATACACACAGCACACGCACGCACACAGCTCACATACACACAGCACACAGCTCTCACACGCACACAGCTCTCACACGCACACAGCTCTCACACGCACACAGCTCACACACGCACACAGCTCTCACACGCACACAGCTCACACACGCACACAGCTCACACAGCTCACACAGCTCTCACACGCACACAGCTCACACAGCTCTCACACGCACACAGCTCTCACACGCACACAGCTCTCACACGCACACAGCTCTCACACGCACACAGCTCTCACACGCACACAGCTCTCACACGCACACAGCTCTCACACGCACACAGCTCTCACACGCACACAGCTCTCACACGCACACAGCTCTCACACGCACACAGCTCTCACACAGCTCACACACGCACACAGCTCACACACGCACACAGCTCACACACGCACACAGCTCTCACACGCACAGCTCACACAGCTCTCACACGCACACAGCTCACACGCACACAGCTCTCACACGCACACAGCTCACACACGCACACAGCTCTCACACGCACACAGCTCACGCACACACACAGCTCACTCAGCTCTCACACGCACACAGCTCACACACGCACACAGCTCGCACACAGCTCTCACACGCACACAGCTCTCACACACCTCTCACACGCACACAGCTCACACACGCACACAGCTCACAAAGCTCTCACACGCACACAGCTCTCACACGCACACAGCTCTCACACGCACACAGCTCACACACAGCTCTCACACGCACACAGCTCACACACACACACAGCTCTCACGCACACACAGCTCTCACGCACACACAGCTCACACACACAGCTCACGCACACACAGCTCACACACACACGCAGCTCTCGCACGCACACAGCTCACGCTCACACACACAGCACGCACGCACACAGCTCTCGCACACAGCTCACGCACACAGCACACAGCTCTCACACGCACACAGCTCACACACGCACACAGCTCACACACAGCTCTCACACGCACACAGCTCTCACACGCACACAGCTCTCACACTCACACAGCTCGCACACAGCTCACACGCTCACACAGCTCTCACACGCACACAGCTCTCACACGCACACAGCTCACACACACCTCTCACACGCACACAGCTCTCACACGCACACAGCTCTCACGCACCTCTCACACACAGCTCTCACACGCACACAGCTCACACACGCACACAGCTCACACACAGCTCTCACACGCACACAGCTCACACAGCTCTCACACGCACACAGCTCACGCACACACACAGCTCACTCAGCTCTCACACGCACACAGCTCACACACAGCTCTCACACAGCTCGCACACGCACACAGCTCGCACACAGCTCTCACACGCACACAGCTCTCACACGCACACAGCTCTCACACACCTCTCACACGCACACAGCTCACACACGCACACAGCTCACACACCTCTCACCTCTCACACGCACACAGCTCTCACACGCACACAGCTCACACGCACACAGCTCTCACGCACACAGCTCACACAGCTCTCACACGCACACAGCTCACACAGCTCTCACACGCACACAGCTCTCACACGCACACAGCTCACACAGCTCTCACACGCACACAGCTCTCACACGCACACAGCTCACACGCACACAGCTCTCACGCACACAGCTCACACAGCTCTCACACGCACACAGCTCACACAGCTCTCACACGCACACAGCTCTCACACGCACACAGCTCTCACACGCACACAGCTCTCACACGCACACAGCTCTCACACGCACACAGCTCACACAGCTCTCACACGCACACAGCTCACACGCACACAGCTCTCACACGCACACAGCTCTCACACGCACACAGCTCACACAGCTCTCACACGCACACAGCTCTCACACGCACACAGCTCACACAGCTCTCACACTCACACAGCGCTCTCACGCACACAGCTCACACAGCTCTCACACGCACACAGCTCTCACACGCACACAGCTCACACGCACACAGCTCACACAGCTCTCACACGCACACAGCTCTCACACGCACACAGCTCTCACACGCACACAGCTCTCACACGCACACAGCTCTCACACGCACACAGCTCTCACACGCACACAGCTCACACAGCTCACACACCTCTCACACGCACACAGCTCACACACCTCTCACACGCACACAGCTCTCACACGCACACACCTCTCACACGCACACAGCTCACACAGCTCTCTCGCGCGCGGACCCTGCTCTCGCTCACTCTCTCTCGCGCGCACCCTGCTCTCGCTCGCGCGCACCCTGCTCTCGCTCTCGCTCGCGCGCACCCTGCTCTCGCTCGCGCGGACCCTGCTCTCTCGCGCGCGCTCGCGGGGACCCTGCTCTCGCACACAGCTCACGCACGTGTGCGTGTGTGAGCTGTGTGCGAGAGCTGTGTGCGTGTGTGTGAGCTGTGTGCGTGCGAGAGCTGCGTGAGCTGTGTGTGTGCTGCGTGAGCTGTGTGTGTGCGTGAGCTGTGTGCGTGTGAGAGGTGTGAGAGATGTGTGCTCACGCACACAGCACACAGCTCACACACGCACAGCTCTGACACGCACACAGCTCTCACACCTCTCACACGCACACAGCTCTCACACGCACACAGCTCTCACACGCACACAGCTCTCACACGCACACAGCTCTCACACGCACACAGCTCTCACACGCACACAGCTCTCACACGCACACAGCTCTCACACAGCTCGCACACAGCTCGCACACAGCTCTCACACAGCTCACACAGCTCTCACACGCACACAGCTCACACACAGCTCTCACACGCACACAGCTCGCACACAGCTCACTCAGCTCTCACACGCACACAGCTCACACACAGCTCTCACACGCACACAGCTCACACACAGCTCTCACACGCACACAGCTCTCACACGCACACAGCTCTCACACGCACACAGCTCTCACACGCACACAGCTCTCACACGCACACAGCTCTCACACGCACACAGCTCTCACACGCACACAGCTCACAGCTCTCACACGCACACAGCTCACAGCTCTCACACGCACACAGCTCACAGCTCTCACACGCACACAGCTCTCACACGCACACAGCTCTCACACGCACACAGCTCTCACACGCACACAGCTCTCACACGCACACAGCTCTCACACGCACACAGCTCTCACACGCACACAGCTCTCACACGCACACAGCTCTCACACGCACACAGCTCTCACACGCACACAGCTCTCACACGCACACAGCTCACAGCTCTCACACGCACACAGCTCTCACACGCACACAGCTCTCACACGCACACAGCTCTCACACGCACACAGCTCTCACACGCACACAGCTCTCACACGCACACAGCTCACAGCTCTCACACGCACACAGCTCACAGCTCTCACACGCACACAGCTCTCACACAGCTCGCACACAGCTCTCACACGCACACAGCTCACTCAGCTCTCACACGCACACAGCTCACTCAGCTCTCACACGCACACAGCTCACACACACACACACACACACACAGCTCACGCACACACACAGCGCACACACACACACACACAGCTCACGCTCACACACAGCTCTCTCGCGCGCGGACCCTGCTCTCGCTCACTCTCTCTCGCGCGCACCCTGCTCTCGCTCGCGTGCGCTCGTGGGGACCCTGCGGGCGCTCGCGGGGACCCTGCTCTCGCTCTCTCGCGCGCGCGGGGACCCTGCTCTCGCTCTCTCGCGCGCGCGGGGACCCTGCTCTCGCTCTCTCGCGCGCGCGGGGACCCTGCTCTCGCTCTCTCGCGCGCGCGGGGACCCTGCTCTCGCTCTCTCGCGCGCGCGGGGACCCTGCTCTCGCTCTCTCGCGCGCGCGGGGACCCTGCTCTCGCTCTCTCTCGCGCGGGGACCCTGCTCTCGCTCTCTCTCGCGCGCGCGCGCGGGGACCCTGCTCTCGCTCTCTCGCGCGCGGGGACCCTGCTCTCGCTCTCTCGCGCGCGCGCGGGGACCCTGCTCTCGCTCTCTCGCGCGCGGGGACCCTGCTCTCGCTCTCTCGCGCGCGGGGACCCTGCTCTCGCTCTCTCGCGCGCGCGGGGACCCTGCTCTCGCTCTCTCGCGCGCGCGGGGACCCTGCTCTCGCTCTCTCGCGCGCGCGCGCGGGGACCCTGCTCTCGCTCTCTCGCGCGCGCGCGCGGGGACCCTGCTCTCGCTCTCTCGCGCGCGCGCGCGCGGGGACCCTGCTCTCGCTCTCTCGCGCGCGCGCGCGCGGGGACCCTGCTCTCGCTCTCTCGCGCGCGCGCGCGGGGACCCTGCTCTCGCGCGCGCGGGGACCCTGCTCTCGCTCTCTCGCGCGCGCGCGCGGGGACCCTGCTCTCGCTCTCGCGCGGGGACCCTGCTCTCGCTCTCTCGCGCGCGCGCGGGGACCCTGCTCTCGCTCTCTCGCGCGCGCGCGCGCGCGGGGACCCTGCTCTCGCTCTCTCGCGCGCGCGCGCGCGGGGACCCTGCTCTCGCTCTCTCGCGCGCGCGCGCGCGCGGGGACCCTGCTCTCGCTCTCTCGCGCGCGCGGGGACCCTGCTCTCGCTCTCTCGCGCGCGCGCGCGCGCGGGGACCCTGCTCTCGCTCTCTCGCGCGCGCGCGCGGGGACCCTGCTCTCGCTCTCTCGCGCGCGCGCGCGCGCGGGGACCCTGCTCTCGCTCTCTCGCGCGCGCGGGGACCCTGCTCTCGCTCTCTCGCGCGCGCGCGCGGGGACCCTGCTCTCGCGCGCGCGGGGACCCTGCTCTCGCTCTCTCGCGCGCGGGGACCCTGCTCTCGCTCTCTCGCGCGCGGGGACCCTGCTCTCGCTCTCTCGCGCGCGCGGACCCTGCTCTCGCTCGCGCGCAAACAGCTTATGGGAAAGCAAGATAGAAATTACACTACAGGGTGTGATATCAAATATGTATTGGCTTTAGCTCCATTCTCTTCACAACATTCTCCATTCTTTTATTAAAGAAAAGTATTTTAGGGGAAGACATTACCATAAAATACGCAGTATCCTTATTAGATTGCATGTATCTTCCCCATACACATGCAGGGTTGTGGCCTATACAAGGCAGAGTCATTAGATCTCTGGTTCCTAGTGAATGAACAGGCTGCATTGTCAAAGTTAGTTCAGCTTCTCACCTCCACCTGGAACTCGTTGCTGTTGTAGCGTCCGTTCAGCTCAGAACAGACCAGTTTAAACTTCCTGTCAAACAGCGAGACAGTATTCCAGTTCCGGTAGCGGACGAGATGCAGAACCTCCTCGTAATTTACCATTGTGTCGACACCTGCGAGACATGAACAGTGTGTTTAATGCTGTGGATTTCCTGTGAGATCTATAGTATTACCATTTACTGGCACATATCAGCAGAGCACAGACTATGATCATTACATAACATGGCAGGTTTCCCGAGCATGACTAATACACAGGAACACAGCTGAAGAGCTTCCTCCCACAGGTGCCCATGTAATAAAGTAACAGGACAAGACATATTCCATTTCTAATACCAGAAACCACATAGAAAACCCAACCATGCAAAGCCCAAAATCAGCAGCTGATCGGTGTAACTCAGGTAAGATACAACTTAAATGATGCAGCTGTAACATAAAAGGCTGTTTAATTACAATATTTTATTTATATTAATATTCTTCCCCCCATTCCTGTTTCATTATGAATGCTGTGTGCCTTTTCGTTTGTATCGGACTTGCCAACTCATACTTCTATGGGACAGTAAAGCAAATTAGTCTGCAGGCGTGTGTACACACACACACACACACACACAGTTATTGTTCCCAAACCGACCAAGATGCCCGATGATCATAATACATTTAAAAAATACACGATTATTATCGGCCACGTTGGTACATCCCCGACAGCCTGTGCTTATCTCCCGACCACAGTAACCTACTCTTGTGACAGTGGAAGTGACACAGGGCAAAGGCATAATAGCCCCATTAGAAGATTAATCTGTTGGACAGGTTAAAATAAAATTACTTAAACAGGCTGCCTGTTATAAGCCAGGGATTGTCCCCCTTTCTAGCTCTGCAGCGCTGACGTACCTGTGATCACTATGCCCTGATTGGAGCTGCTCATCTCCATTCCTTTCTGCTGCAGGTGTGTCAGATCCAGCTGCAGGCTCTCTCTATTGGGATCCAAGTCCTCTCCCACCACACTGATCTCACACGTATCCAAGTTATGCATGATCTCCTCCGACACCAGGGATTCTTGTACTAAGAGATAACAACAGCTTACTGGTCAGGCCTAGCTAGACGATGAGAAACTGTTATATGACCTACATAAAGCAGCTGAAGGAAAACCAAGTAGATGACAAAATAATTCAATACTTAATACATAACAAACTCCAACATAATGCAATAAATTAAGATATTTCCTCACCCTAAGCGATCACTGTCGTTTTTGTCTTGAACAACCAAAGTAGGAAAACCCAAGGCTCTTCCAAGGTTATTTGTATCCAACCCCAACAGACTCAGAGGTACAGGGTTAGTGGACAGTGAGGCAGCCACACACTCAGGTTATAACTTTGTTGGGCTCGACCCACTTCATACACACAAGGTTTACTTTGGAAACATAAGTGAGGGACAGCCTGTGGCACTGGGACCAAAGACATTCACTGAGGGTTTGACAGGGATGACAGCACCATGTCTGTGCAGTCTGGTAATGAGTGTCAGCCTTATGGAGAGATGTACATGGTGTGGTAGATTAGGGAATGCTGCCGATACTATTTACACAGTGAGGGCTAGTGATAATCTGAGTGTGAAGAGAATTAGGAGGGGTCTGGACAGTGCCTGGAAAGGTTACACAGGAAGCCGAGCGCAGGGTGGAGTATGGAGGTTTGGTAGGAAGAGGAGGTTTTATGGCCGAGGCACTTATAACAAACAGAGCAATAAGCAAAGTTAGGCTCTAACTTTAGTTTGTTTTTTAGTCTTTGTTTTCAAGTGCAGGGGGTGGTACAACGCTAATACCACGCCTGTCCTTTTGATCGCTGGCGTACAGCAAGCATCAGATGTTACCACACATTTATTTGCATAGAACAAAAAGACAGAAACCTGTAGGATCCTCGTCCCCTTCGCCTTCTGCTTCCACCTCACGTGTGATGGTGCTGATGAGATGTAGCTCGGGGAACAGAGACACCCCTTCTGTGCTCTCAAACTCAGAGGCGGAACGGGCAAAGTGATCGATACCGCTCAGACTGATCTTGGGCTCCTCGGGCTGCAGCACCATGACGTAGCCATCAACATCGGGGACATTGATACATGTCTCCTCGTTAAAGCACCTACAGCAAAGTACAGCAAATATTTCTGATAATTAACGGTATTAGCTGGTTGCACATCGGATAAAGATCTAACATGTCAGTTGCACAGACATTGCGTCTCTGTCCATCCTACCCTCCCCTTAGATTGTACGCTCCTTCGAGCAGGGCCTCCTCTCCTCCTGTTCTCCACCACCTGAACTCTGCTCTCCAGCTCCTTGTCTCTTCCGTGAGGTCCTCCTGCCCTTCTACCCCTCATCTAGCTGTACATTGAGCTTCTGAGTTACTGTGCTTTTTGTTAACTGTATCGTGCTGTCTCACCCTGTATCGTGTTTCTGTCTGTCCCTGTATGGCGCTACGGATACCTAGTGGCGCCCTATAAATTAAAAATAATAATAATGTTATCATGAACGGCATTATAGAAACCCCCTAAATGCTCAATGCTGCTGTGTCACCTACTTCACAGTGGTGGTGATCTTCAGACGTCTGATGCCAGGGGTGGGGAACTGACGGGAATTCAGGTAGGAAATATGCTGCATCGCCTGGTCAAAGCGGTCAATGTCATCACCTTCCAGTGTCAAACTGGACTGGCTGGGACTTAAATTAATCTGTGAAATTAAATTCAGACCATTATGTATTGTGACAACTTTGCCTTATGTCGACAATTCTGCACCGGAATGGCAGAAAACCGGCTGTGTGTTACATTGTTTACAACCAAATCAGCATTTCATAATGTACAAAATGTAACGTTAACCCCTCATTACCTTCTAACATCATTTTATGTGATTATGAGATGCTAATGAATTCAAGTGCAACTTCAGGACATTAGGGACAACAATGGGGGTAACATGTGGCCCATCCAAAGTCAACATCCTCAAGCTTTGCTAATGCATTATTAAAGTTGTATAATTCAGAATGCCCATATATATATATGTGTCTTTACTAATATTTGTTGTTCTCATTTCTTTTAAGGACATACGGCTCGTAAGTTTAGTTAAACTGCAAGCATTACTGCCATCTCATCATTCTGAAGCACATTAAGAATGTTCTACTGTATCCTGTATATATTTGTAGATACTCTATGGTAAGTGTACATATATGCTGTAGTGGTCCCAATATCACACTGACCTTAACGCCTTTCCCAACACCATCAGCGGGTGGGTATTCCAGCCCCTCTTTGCAGGTATACAGACAGTCTATCACCTTCTTACTTTCTAGCTTTCCAGTGCGGATCATCAACCCCGCGAGGTTTCCTCTGAAAAACTGGGCCATGTGCTGCTCTCCACCTGGACAGAGAGAAGAGACAGCAGTCAGTCTCAGCGCTGAGCCCAGCCATGGTCCTCTGCCTGCAGAAGATGTTACAGCATTGCATGCAGGTTAGTAACATCCAATCGTGGGAACCACCTGGCCTCCGCCGCCAGGAACCCACGAGAGGGGAGAGACATGCAGATGAGCTCTGGAGGTGGCAAGTGCAAGTGGTGGATATAGGAAAGGTATGGATTGGACAACCTGTGGTACCTAACCCATGATCATACCTTGCAAAAATAAAAATAAAAAAAACAAACAAAACACTAACATGTTTCTACACCGATTGCTTCATAAAGTTTTAGATTTAGAATTTCATTAGCAAATGTCTACAATAAAATAAAAAAGAAAGGAATCCTAAAATGCTTAATTGTAAGAAAATCAAACGCAGCTATTGTGAAACTACAAGCCCCAGCATGCCATGTCTGCCCAAGGTTGGCATGTAATGAAGGGGCGTGCAGTTCCACAGCCGCTGAAG
Source organism: Mixophyes fleayi (assembly GCF_038048845.1). Lineage (NCBI taxonomy): Eukaryota > Metazoa > Chordata > Amphibia > Anura > Limnodynastidae > Mixophyes > Mixophyes fleayi. The sequence goes on along the minus strand of NC_134412.1, from coordinate 91,989,011 downwards.
AGGCGGTGTCTGCCTTTCCTGTTACCCCCCTGAACTTACAGAAGTATACTATATCATATCTGTATTGTGTCCAGTTTGTTCTGTCACTAACTAAGGACTTCCAAAATGAAAGCAGCTCTGCTCTGTGAATCTCAATGTCCCCGAGTCCCACTAGAATATAAGTAACAAGGGTTCTCTAATGTATGGGCGAATTCACCCCAGGAATCCAGTGTTACATGTGACGCTGTGAGCTGTACAAAGCGCTATGTTAGCGATGCTTCTGTGTTATGAGATGGAGGGAAAAAAAAGCCTCAATAGGTTGCCCCAAAACACAAAAAAAAATAAATAGAAAGTGAATTTAGCGTTTCATGCACGGACTGAATGAAATGTCTGTGTGGTTTAGTGGAAGAGATGGATAGGGAGGGGATAAACTGCAGCCACCTGCATCACTCTCTGTCATTGGCTCACTGACATTTCCACTTCCTGAATACTCTGCAGAGAGAGGTAAGAGAAGGGACAAACAGGGGAAGTGACCACAGGGTTAGGGACATTTGTAACAACAGAACAGGTTATGACAACAAATGCAGTGGTGCGATAGAGTAGACGTGTCCTCTGAGGCTCTGGTTCATCTCCAGGACCTTCCACGTCGACACAAGAGCTTCTCAGGTACGGCCAACCCTTTAGGCTCTGACGGCTTCTGAAGCTCTAGCAAATACACACAACAAGCTCCCACAGACACAACACTGCCTTACATTCAGGTTAATGATCATAGCGCTGTGATTATTCCATATTATTGTAGCCTACATGTCTGCAATATGATGACACTAAGGCGCAAATACAAGAATCTGTAGATTTCTACTCCTACTGAAGACATTGAATCTACCCTCCAATGTAATTACTATTTAGTGGCAAAGTGGCCATGCTGATTGAAAACCCTAACATGGGTTAAACTGTTCACACTGGCAACACAGAGTGAGTGCAGACATTGTCAGCTTAACCAAGACTTAAGAGACTTCAGTCAACCAATTAACTACAAACCAGTGGTATCGGAAGCATGAATATTAATGAGAAAGCAGCCAATCAGTTCACTAGGATCTACTGATATCTCTTGGATCCAAATCACCACTGTGATGTCACTGGATCCTTGTGAACGGATCGGCTGCTTTCTCAAATATTTGTGCATGACAATGAATACTCACACACTAGTCTAAGTGTTCTGTAAAAGGATGAATGGAAGAGTAGCACATTACATATACGCCCTTCCCCGGCTCTACAATCTGTACTCCAGAGTGCGCCTAGGGAAGCGACAGACAGGTGTATTATTGAAGCCTTACCTTGCCAGCAAGCTCCGACCACGAGCTGGGTGTCCAGCTGAGTAGGGTGTAGGGGATAATCCTCAGTCACTGTGACGGGGTCATACAGAACACCATCCACATAGAGAGTGACCGTGGGGAAGTCTACAGTGAGCACGTAGTGATGCCATTCCTTGTCGCAGGCCTGCAGAGACAAGACGCAGAAAACCGTAAGTCTGTTATTTCTATAGCTGCTCCCTAAACCCCGACACAAACACAAAGCTCTTCTACAGGAAGCCGCATGGAATGAGAATGTGTTTCCCATAGCAACCTAACAGGTACGGATTAGTTCTGAGTTTACGAAATGAAAGCAAATGATGGGTTGCTAGGGGTAACACAATGACACGTGTAAGAGTTCTCACCAACCACCTACATCAAGTAGGCACATTAACTACACCCCAGGACAGACAGCAATCACCAAAGCACAACAAAAAGGAAATGTTAATTTCCTGTCAGATACAATTAGGAAACTCTTCTAATCAGCATTTTCGGGCCATGAAAACAGATGTGGAGGATGATACATAGATCTGAGCAGTGACAGGTGAACAACTGAGGAAATTACAAATAATGTACATACTGATACACCGATATCCCAAATACCATCAAGTAATAACACAATCCAGTATACTAAACCAAAAACATAAAGCTCATATATTTGACACAAAGAAAAAAGACCAGATATGTTCTAATTTACAGGAGTTAAACTATAGAAAACATAGGGCGACATAGTATTTTGGGGGAAAGGGGAGATATACAACTAAAGAGGGTAAGATGTGATAACAGGCTGCATTGTGCACAGATGGTTAATGCAGGTGTCACGGTTACATTGATATTATTAGTGGATAAGTCAGTCCCTGTGCGATTATTACTGCATGGTTTATGTTACTCTGAACGGAGTTAATTAGCCACAGTAACTGTTTAATTAATGAAAAGCCCCAAATGGAGGAAGTGCACATAAAAGGAGTTCGTACCACAAAATGTTTAGCTTATGAAACGCCTCAGGCAGATGCTACGTGGCACCTTGGCAAAACTATTATCATCTGGACAAGTTTTGGACACAGTCTGTCTTAGTCTTCTGCACACAGGAAAGGTGAATCATTCGCAGAATGAGGAGCATAAGATCTTACATACGGGGAACGTCTGGTAATTTGGATTGGCTATTACCAAAGAGGACTGTCTGTTTCTACGTCAATAACCACCAACCCTACGTTTTATACATCAGTCTGTACTGGCATAGCCGGTCTGTATCCACACAACAGGCTGGGGAGTCACAATTACTGGGATTTAATTGGCTTACATTGCTATACAGCAGATCTAAATCTAAGATCATTATAACCAATAATGTCGGACTTGATTAGTTTGCACAGGAGCACCACTATCACTGAAGGATTTATTTAAGTGAATGCGTATCCTTGATCTTTGGGTGCCGACTCCTCTCTAGTTTTAGAAGCACACTCTGCAGCGCTTTACAATTGGGAACAAACAGTAATAAAACGATACAGGCTCATACCGACAGAGAGGGGTAAGAGCGCTGCGCAGAAGCTTTTACCATTGTTTGCATCGCCGGAGCAGAGGAGTACGGAATGGGACAGGATATAGGGACCAATTGTGGACATTGTACAGTAAATGACCTGATCACTCTCACATTAAGGACTGGAGCCGGCTTGCTCTCTGTGCGGGTAGGTAATGCAGGAGATATTTCTAGCACAGAGCTCCATTATAAGACAAGGTCACTTTGGCTTCTACGCTGCAGTTTCCCTTGGGACAAGACCATGACTATCTGCATCAGTAATGGTAATGCTGAGGTTTCACTTATTGCTACATAACATTACTCATTTAGATGGAACTGGTGTCAGGACGATTCTATTTCACCCTTTCATAAAAACAATAAACATTGTGCTAAACAAAGTTACCTGTATCATCATCATCATCATTTATTTATATAGCGCCACTAATTCTGCAGCGCTGTACAGAGAACTCACTCACATCAATCCCTGCCCCATTTGAGCTTACAGTTTAAATTCCCCAACACAGACACACAGAGAGACAGACACACATACACAGACTAGGGTCAATTTGATAGCAGCCAATTAACCTACCAGTATGTTTTTGGCGTGTGGGAGGAAACCGGAGCACCCGGAGGAAACCCACGCAAACACGCGGAGAACATACAAACTCCACACTGATAATGCCATGGTCAGGAATCAAACTAATGACCCCAGTGCTGTGTGGCAGAAGTGCTAACCACTGAGCCACCGTGCTGCCCTACCTTTATATCAGGTGGGGCAGCACGGTTATGTTGCCAAGTTCCTTTACACGTTTAACGTGTCAGGCTGTGATTGAACGGCTCTGTAGAGACCCGTCTGCTCTGTAAATATTGACAACGTGCCCACTGAACTGACACAAATTCCCTGTTTTTCCCCATTCTGATCCCAGCGCTACAATGTGACATGAGCGCGTATCTAAGTGTTTACTTGAAGCGAAGTTTGCTGCGCGGTAACTGACATCCCACACCGCCCACAGCAATCTGCGCATCAGCAGCTGCCTAATTAACACTCAATGTGTCTTTCTGCAGCAATCTGGGGCTGTAACTGCTTTTGCCTTTAACGTTAACAAATGGTAGAGATGTGGATCATTCTTACACAGTATAAACAGAATGACGTCTGATCTAGCACCCCGTGAAGAATTTTCCCAGTGTTCTACCCAGATCCATCAAACACTAGAGCAGGGTTATTCCAGCACCTGAACTCCGTTCTTGCAGAGTTTCCTTTGCTGTCAGCTGGGAGCTGTTGTTTAACAAACGTCAGTGCCACAGACTGCACAGCACACGCTGGCTGTATTAGTACTGAGCGATGTTCGGTAATTCCGGCCAGAACCGCAATGAAACAGTGACGGTTATACAGCCACATCTAGGTAGACGCACTGTCAGTACATTCTCTGGAGAGTTCCAGGGGTACCAGAGACCTAAGATGCCATCAGTCACTGGTCACAACTAGATTTATTATTTATCTTGGTCAGTGGAAAGCACGGAACTTGCACCAGGAACTGGTAAGTCTGACTCCGTATGACAGAGGTCACAGGATTATTCTTTATGAAGCAAAAGGGACTTTGTGGGATTTTCTGTATACAATAATACTACAATTCCCTAGCTCACAGCTGCTAGACCAGAGGAACTAGGAGAACAACCTGCAATTGACACAACCCATCCGACAACAAGCGTTCATGTTGTAATGGACAAACAACCAATGACCTCTAATGAATGGCGCTGATCCATCAGAGACTACGGATGATATTGTAACCTCAGCAGAGGGAAAATGGCAGCTCCTCCTCATTAATAAATTAAATATGCAGAGAGATGAAACAAGATTTGCTGTGCAGAATAATCTACGCTTTACTGATCGATTAAGTAGGAATAAAACGCTACTTATAAAGACGACCGCATATTCCCCCGGCACTGATCCTATAACACAAGCAATAGTGCAGCAGGACGGTTCTGGCATTAATGTGTCTTGATGGTACCTTAGCACACCTATTTCTTAAATGTGAATAAAAGATCATTAGGAAAGCATACACTAGAAACTACTTTCATCCATCAGCAATAACGGAGCTCAGTAGCCCTCTAGATCTATGACGGAAGGAGCATTGCTGAAAAGTGTTTGGAGCTCATCGGCGTGAGATTTCTGACATTTATGAAACGATAACCAGCAAATATGACCCAAAGTAGAGCCATAAAAGACCATGTACGAGGTGCTAATCAGGGGACATGTAGACACATTGTCCGCACTAATGGCCATTATTACACAGCTCTGGTATGGACGCCTTTATCATTGTCCCATAGTGGATGCATTTTACAAGCCTGGGAACGTACACATTTCTTCTCAATTAGAGAACAGGCACTACAGATTAAAGGCTCTTTATCTGCAGCCCATTTAAGGACACACGGAAGGGAACATGAGACCAGAGGCAGCTCCTCTCACCTGATTGATCTTCCAGTGGAACTCTGCAGGTTTATAGGTCTTCTGCTCAGAGGGCTCCTGGCGGAACAGGAATCCCAGCTTGCAGTTGTGGATGTACAAAGAGTAGTGGTGTCTGTTCATATCTAGATAAAGAGTGTAGATGCTATGGTTAATAGGTCAAACTAAATTGAATTTGTGAAGTACAAACTACAGTATTCAATCAGCTCTGTGCACAGTAACCATTGTTATAACAACAATCTGGCAATATTTATAAAGCCATTGAGAATATAAATCTTTCTTTTCATCACTTACAGTACAATTCTCATGTAACAGGACAGAAGCCCTTCAGTCACCTAGACAGAGATCATTGTGATTAAGAATAAGAACGGTCTGTCTTCTAGGAGTGACCGCTACAACACAAGACGTCCAACATCGGATTACTTTATGTGGATTCAACTTCCAACATTTTATGTAAGAAATTTGCTCGAAAACAAAATATCCTTAACACTTGAAAAATCATGAAGTTAAATAAAATATTGCTCTAGAATGTCACGCAGACAACAGATACAGGAGCGGTTTCTTTCTGTACAAACCCAAGAACGTTCGGTCGTCTGATCGCGTTTCACTTCCCACAGACAACAGGTCTCTGTTTTCAGGTTAATGCCGGGGCTGATCAATGCCGCCTCTGTGCACCGCAGCCGCTCAGGTGGAAATATAAATGGATGGGTGACACTTTTGCCCAACCTTTTGAGGTCACAGAATACGACCCAGACTTCAGCCAGAGTACAGATAACAGACATTCCAGTGAGGTAGCAGATCGGCTTTCTCTGTATTTAATATCTACCAGTGAGGCTTTACACAGCACTGGTTGTACTGGATGGTGAACTTAGCTTGGGCAGACTTGAGCGTAATAGTGATTAATATAGATCACAATCATTAAGACGTCTGTACTTTTCCCTCCAAACACCTAAAGGACAAAAATACCATGCCTTGTGTCCTGGGTCGGTGAGTCCCTCAGTCACCCTCCTAACACTAATTTTAGGTTCTGTGAGTGAGGGCCAACGCCTCACAGACAGAATTAAGCTGCTCTACCCTTCAGTTATTCAATGTAGATCTACCTATAGGGGCACACTGAACTGAACATGATCCGTGGAGTCTACTTCAGAAAGCCTACATAAATGATTACATACAGCTACTTTGTTGGGTGTGATTAACTATAGATATCGCTTCCTGCACAACTTATTTGTACCAAGCAGGTAGTTCCCCAAGTCACAAGTTGCCTTACAAATTAAAGTTTCTGCTTACTGCATAGTTTTGGTTAAAGAGCACAGAAATCTATTGAATCTGTCACATAACTCCGGACATATAACGAAATAGAAGTGTTTTACTTTTAGCCATACAAACACATTAGACCCCCTATGTATTGTTACTCCTGTTTAATTACACTTATTGTCTCCCCATTTCCCATAGGTTGGCAGCACAGCAGTAAAAATCATTCAATACAGTGAATGTCCTTTATATATAGCCAATATAAAAGGAAGCCAGTACCTGTCTTGTCTGAATTACACATGATGGTCTCTTTCTCTCGGCCTCCTGGTCCGTGTCTCATCCACACCGATATCACAAAGGGCTCCTTCAGGTCAGCGGTCACCACGCCGTCGGGGATCTTCACTGCCTGCGTACCGTTAAACTCAAACACCTGGTCGCTGTCGTGCCCGTTGTCTGTGGAGAGTCCCACCGTCCAGTTGGCGGCAGCGCTGGGAGGGGGGAGCAGCTCTGCGGTGTTGGATGTAGCTCCTACGTAGAAGCAGAGAGAGACCGTCAGGACCTCGTGGTGCTTTTACCAGACCATGTTCTGATACAGGTGAAATCCACACTCATTTTAGTTTCACAATTACACAACATAAACACATTATATATACGGTTAGTTAGGGTGATGAGGGGGTTTGTGAGGACTCTACTTAGCCCAATATTAGATCTGCACCTGGTTTCTAAACAGATTCAGTTCTGCAAATAGCAAAAGGTTGATGGATCTTTTCACTCAACCATTTGACCATAAAGGCAGAAGTATAAGAGCTTTAGGTTCTTACCGCAGAGCCTGTGAATGGACTTCTCCGAGTACGTGTCCCTGTCGCACCCTTTGCCAATGTGGCTGGTTTCCAGCTGTACAGTGGCTTGAATGGAAGTGATTGGCTCATCGCATGTCTCCAGATGCATGCCGGGGAACAATGCCAAGGATCCTGTGCCAGGCTCGTACTCTATCCTCTTACTCCATCCTATAGTAATACAGAGGGAAACAGTTGTTGTAATGTATCCTCTGTTGAAGCAGAAGACAATACGATGCCCACTATACAACTCGCTGACCAGCAATATCCCCATTACCCTACCCACATGACAAGAGCTACACGGGCAAACCACCGGCGTCCCGACACAAGTTACTTACCCTGCCAGCTGGCTTTACACGTTGGTTTAATGCTAATTTTCACTAATATGTCTTCAGCTGCCCTTTTCTTCCCGCAGTCATAGGCCGTGACGGTGAGTTTATACTGACGCTCTTTCCCATAATTCAGCTTTTCTGTGTTCTTGATGTAACCTGAGACATTCAGAATTAGGAAAAGGTCACAAGTCTCTAAAACATAATCCATAAACTGTCCAAGGGAACAAGTTATCACTTTATAATCAGAGACTGCGTTACCCAACGTGATTGTTCGACCCACAGACTGTGAGGAGGGAAGTGGAATAACCGATCATACGATCCTGCTTTATAGGTGAGAAACTAGAATCGGTTATAAAAGACTTTGCTCATTCCCAGGCGTTCAATGACACTTCTGATAACTAAATGCACACAGTTGGGGTAGATTAGCAGAGTCCACCCATCCTGACCTTTGGCAAACACCACTAAAATTAAAAACAAATCCCTACCATGCAGAAGATCGGTCATTTTAATACTATAGTCCCAACAATGTGAATGTAGCAGACTTCTATACCCTTGTTCCATGGATTAGTTAATATAATGGTTCAAAAACAAGGATCTGACTGGCGGATGAGCTGTAAATACCACAGGAAAGCACCAGATGTTTTCCATTTGGTTAATTTCCTCTTCAAACCCCGTAAATCACATTTAGAAAGCTGGTTGCTGACAGAATGCATCTACATGGTAAACACCGATCAGACGCTGGGTTTCTGGGTCTTACTGTGGCTGATAGAGGTTATCTCCCGGTATTAGTCACACACAGGCTTCCCTGTGACCTCTGAAGGAATAGGACTATTCTAAATTATGTAGAATTCAGGAGCTAGTTGGACCATTAAAACATAAGCGTCTGATACAAACGGTGGAGGCGGCCATCTTGTCAGCTATACCAATATCGGGTCTGTCACAAGGGATCTTACAGGCAGTAGGCTTAAAAACTTTGGTTAAACCTATAAGATTGCTTAATGTCATTAATCACAGCTCATCATCTGCCAAAGTCTGCTCCAAAAACTTGGTTTTATAGTGTTTAGAACCTCAATCTTGAAAACGGAAATGAAACAAAACAATTAGGTAGCATTCTACATAGCGCTGTGCTCTGCCAGGAGAGCGACCACTCACAGAGATCCTTTATCTAACACTGTATCTGAGCTCTATAACACACCAAGTCATTCTGCAACATATGGATCATCACACGGAGAGCAGAGACTTCCTGTTCCAGCAATGGTTAGAAGTCAACCTGCTTCCACATCTGTATTTAATAGACGTATTGGTAAATCAAATACACACACGACTAAAAACAAAGCACCATAACCATCTCCGTGCACGTTATACACCACAAATACGGGGAAATAAAACAATATATTGCTAATTTATATACAAAAAATGTGCAATAGATTTACCAGTTCTCACATGAAATATGACTGTGTGAACAAGTTGGTTCCCGGCTACTTACTCATCCCCCTTTCCTTGGTTTATTACAGCGCATTACTCTACGTCACAGATATACGGGCTACATTTACATAAATTTTCCTTCTGATGAAAGTGTCCACAAATACTGAAACGCGTCAAGGATTGATAGCGATACATTATATCCAGCTCGCAGCGCACTCTCACGGGAACACGGTGAAAAACATAGCGGTACTTCATCTTACTGCATAGATGGGATTTACCCAGAAGCGGACTCCATATTAAAGCCATAACTTGGGAAGCTTTCCTTCGAGAGACTAGTGCTGGGAACTACATTTATATGTACCACTAACAGCCTCTTATATACATATCTCTCTATATATAGCCCCTAGTGAGCCCGGTCTGGGTTATTGGTCGCCTTACCGTCCTTGTCAATGGTGAACGGCACGTCGGGGGTGACTATCTCATAACTGCAGATCTGGCTAAACTGGGGGGAGCAGTCGGCATCCACAGCTTCCACCTTCAGGATGTTATCGTATTTCTTTCCCTCGATGGCCGTCGCCTTGTAGGACTTCTCCTTAAAGACTGGAGCGTATTCATTCACGTCGTTCACTTGGATGTGAACAGTTGCCCTGCAGCAAGTTAATAATACAATTTAGATGAGACCAACCGAGGAAGTCAATACATGTGGTCTAATAAGAGGGGGGTATCCTCACCGAGACCAACTACAGGAACGACCCACAACTTTGTAGGAAAGAATTCCTAACACCCAGCAGATTTTATGATGGACAAATCATTGTTATAAATTCTTCTGCTAGAAAAGTACTATATCAGTTTGTGTTGTAACCTATCAACCTGTGAGCTGAAGATCTTAGCTGGTATGTATCAAGTAAGTTGGAAAAGATTGTAGTCTGATCTCACGCATACCCCTCCATTCCCTATTCACTACACTAGGACTTTTCTTTTTACAATGTTGTAGAACCATTCACCCTACAGAGAAGGGGATCACACTTCACATTCATAAAATGGTTACTTTAAATGCTGTTTTCAACTACAAGACAGCAGAAAATTATATATAAATGTGATGAAAATATCACCATTACCCATTGGAAAATATAAATGATTATAAGTGGTCACCTCCTTCAATCAGGGTGGAGGTCCTACAACACAGGCAGAGAAGGTGGGGGGAATATATGAAGGTACAGTATCATAGGTTGGTAGACAATGCATTTAAACATTGCTACTAGCTTAATTTTCCCTTTAATCAGTGGTAATGACAGTACGGGCTTGCTGGTACCGGTTAGAGCGGAACACACAGAGACATGTGATGTTTATAACAGCAATTAAAGTGAATGCTTCAAAGAGAAGATTCTATTAGACATGTGCAATTACTTTACGTCTCTTAAAGCAAACGTTTTTATATATTCAACAGATGTCTGAAACATTACTGGGGTACGGCTGGTTTTGTACCATTTTGCTGAAAGCTAGAAGCAGGGGTTTCTAATATGCATTTACAGTGTGAGATAAGCAGCACCAATAGGGGTACAGTAGGATGGGGTGAAGTTTCATGTGTAATATCACCTAATACATACATAGATAGTGTGGGGGTGGGGGTGGGGGGGGGTGATGTATATGGGCAGGTAGATCAGCAGCATAAGACAAGAAAAAGCCATTTGTGATGTACATGCACTTTGGAGACGAGAGCAGACATCAGTAACACAGCGTAATAAGCAGCAATAACTACAGTTCTAGTTAGTTTTACAAGACGTTTCTCCTGTGCAGTAGAGGTTTTATTAGTCCTCGCCCGGCCATAGGTTAGCGTGTTGTAGCATGTCGGGAAGCTGTTTGTGGTGTATGAGCTGAGTTATTCAAGTTCATAGCAATTACGTTCCGAATATATATTGAATAAAGGTTTTTGTACATACTGGCAAGTTGGATGCCAGCTCTGATCGGTGTGTCTGAGGGGCGGCAAGCGGACGCATCTGCTGCTCCTTCAGACCAGGACGTACCTATAACTGCATGCGCCCTACATACATACACGTATGTGCAACTTTTACACATGCAAATGACCTTTCTGATGCAAGCAACGTGCCCTCTCGTATCTCTTACGCCAAACAATTTGTATTTGTATAGACTATATAAACATATATACCTCCTAACATACCCAATTAGGAAATCGGGGCATTTTGGACCTGACCCAACAGAATTCTGCAATTGCAAATCTCCGCCCACAGATTACTGGCGCTATCGTTATTAGATTTATATTCGTCAACTTCAGTTATTATATTCACTGGTCCATCAAATGCACAAATCCTATCCGGCACCTCACAAGCTCACATCTGTCATCGATCTTACTTGTGGGACTTTTTGGCGCTTGAGCTGTCTGGTCCTTTGCCGCAATCATACGCCTGGATAGTAAAGGTGTAATCTTTCTGTAACTCGCAGTCCAGCTTCTCCGTGGAGCGAATCACACCCTCCCCGGTGGTCTTGTCCACCACCACGGCCTCAAACGGCACGTCCTGCTCGTGTATCTTAAAGCCGCAGATTTCACCTAGAAACATGACGGAGAGACGAGAGGGGAAAAACGTAGGTTACAGCCGCAACCAGCAGAGACTTAACCCTTCCACTGCCCGAGATCTCCTCAAAGCTCGGACAACCCAGCAGTAAAAGGGTTAACGTACAGACACAGGGGTAAAAGAGCAACACAGATATATAAGACAACCAAAACAAACAAATAAAATATGACATATTTGGCAGCCAGGGGGGTGTGAGGGTTTGTGGGCAAGGCAGAAGCACTGTGCTTTACTAGATGGGTGAAGTCCAGGGACTGTTATTTACAAGAAGCAGATGCCTGCCTTTCAAGCAAGTCCAGTATCTTGCATCCATTCATGCAGGAATACAAAAGAGAAAAAATAAATATAGAGAAATATAGATAGACAGGCATTTCACAGGAATACTCAGCATTTACACTAAGAACGGAAAACAGAAAGGAGAAGGGGGGAGAGAAAGTAATAGGAGGGAGGGGGACGAGCAGCCGAAGCGGCTGGTATTATTCCATCTTTGCCAAGCAATTGGGCAATGTTCATTTCAAGTGCAGATGGTTATAATGCACAGCGTGACATTATAGCCACAGCACTGATTATTGACATTCTGCTACAAAAGCAGATCTCGTGGGTCGGGGGGGGGGGGGGGGGGGGATTGGAGAGAGAGAAGGTAAAAGAAAGAAGAAGAAATTTAACAAAAACAAAACAAAACAAAAATAAGCATTAATAAGAAGAAGTCTTCCTGTGCAATGATCCTGGCTAAAATTAGGGAATCAAATGCAAAAAACGTTATGGGAGACGTAGAAATATCAATAGTTCAGACATCCATTTCAGCAGCTATCCCAACCAGACACCGGACCCGACGGATAAATGCACCTATTGTAAACGTGGCGTCAATGTATTCTATATATAGAGGTTTATGTGTGAGCATTTATACACAAATACCCAGACTGGTTGGCTATCCTTGTCATCCAGTTTATGGAAACATTTACAAACAACTGGAAACTGGGAGACCTCCTACAAGCTGGTGGGTTACTAACGTGACACTGAGTCATTGGATTAGCTTACACACAGACATATATGATCAGATCTAAAGCTATACCTTGGGCAACCTGTTACTCACCAGCCGTCTGAGAACTACAAGTCTCAGACTTCTCTGACAACAAAAGCTAGCTGTGTGGGGACTTGTAGTAATACAACAGTTTGTTTATAGACAAATCAGACGGTTGCTGTATCGTAGAACAATAGAAAAGTAACCACTCTACTGGATGGTATATAAGGACACTGAGAGGGGGCAGGGAGATCATGTACTTAGTCTAAGTTGCAGTAAGGCACGTGTATGTCAATGAATGATTGTTCTATGAAGACGTAAGTCCCCCTCTGCCATACAGAACTCTGCTCATCGATCTTACCTGCAATGTAACATTAATGTCCTGGAATGGATGTCTGCTCACCAGATATTTCTAACCAATGGGGGGAGATTTGTCACATAAATCATTTTCAATTAGAAATAAATAAATAAAAAAATTAACATAAAAGAAAACAGAAGATTATAAGAAAGGGGATCAGTATCTTCTGTTTACCCCTTCAGAGCCAATACTGAACGGCAATCTACATTGCGGGCTGTATGGCGCTGAAGGAGCCCAAGTGCTGATTCCCCATTTTCAGAACCAAAAAGTTAGTGGGTTAATAAAGTCATAAGAGGATAGAAAGAACCCAGTTATCACCTTCTTTGGTGACTGTCACCTCAAAACTCTCTAAAGGGAGAAAAGATAAACCTGTGTCAGTAAGTAGAGAGAGCATCAGAGATACACACAGATTGTATGACAAAGTCTTACTCCCCAGCCAGTACCTGTCCCATCTTCTGCTGCTGAATAAGGCGGGAGAAACAACACGTAACACATGGAACTATACAGACAGGAGCGCCTGGCACTCGTTATGGGAGAGAGAGGCACAGGTTAGGTAGGAAGGGGTTACAGCGGACTCCAAACCTACAGCGCATTGGTGGCAGCCGTTCTGTGGCCTCGTCTCATGTCCGCGAGAACGCAGGCAAGGAAGTCATAGTCGCTGTTTGCGCGCAGTCATATACTACAGAAGGAGAAAGTGCATTCATAGTTCCAGGTGCACTGTGTGTACCACATTAATGATTTATATCCAATTATTGTGCTAGGGCAGGAATAACCGTTCATGTTTACCTGTGACAGGAGCTTACACACAAACACACACACACGTTAATCCCGTGTTTAACTTCCTGAGACCACGCCACTAGATGCATCAGAAACCATCGCCTGTCACTTGATTTCATGTCATCACAACTTTCTCCCTCCCATTCAACCAACCTGTGAAAACTTCCCTAAGAGTGATTTAAAGCAGTTTGCTTGTCAAGGATTGTTTTTGATTGTTCGTAGTTCAAAACACTTAAGTGTGATATTAATGCACAGCTAGCTCATTATCACAGTTGCCTTAACAGTGCAGCCAGTACGCCAACACTTATGTATTAACTTGGAACAGACCAGACTTAAAGATTCAGCATTTAAATAAAAAAAAAAAATTATTGTAACTATTCTCTGCTGCCATAAAACTGTGGCAAATAAGATACAGTAAATGTATTCCTGCCATCCCCCAAGGGGGGCAAAGCACATTCATTGGTTTTGATGGACAAACTACAAATAAATCTACAAATTAAATGGCCATCCTGGGGCTATCCCTCCACCGCTGATGAATGCACATATGCCAAATTAACATTAATGAAACAGATAGCTGGGGCCCTATTCTATGCATTAGGAACGCTTGGGATAATTAGTTTTAAGCTTTATTTAAGTCAGCACCGAGTTCTCCTCACATCATATAGAGCAATGATGAGAATTTCAGCCGGCGGGGGAGACGCGCTATGGCTGACACAATGTCTTAGTAATCAGGTTAGCAGCTTTGCCCAAAAGGCTTTTTAGCTGCCTCATTTTTCCACCTAGACACATCATATGATCCACTTGCTGACACACAGGTATAGCAGGTAGGAAGAGCGAACGTTTATATACAGAGACATCTGAGCTTTGTGTTTATTGACGCAGTGGTGAGAGACTAGCACAGGACAAGACATGTCTCTTTAAACTACTCCACCAAAACACCATGCAGGACTCCCATTCAGACGCTGCTAATTGTGGTCTTTCCTATTGTTGCTTTCTAAAGCCTATCCTGCTTTATATTGGGGATGAAAGCCGCGGGGCTCATGGAGAGGCTCTTTGTGGATCAGACCTGCTTGTAATGCAAATAAATAGCAGGAGAATCTAAACTACAAGCTCCAGTCACAGCAAGAATATAGTAACACTATTTATATAACATTGTATGATCCGTCTACTGCCAATCCCTGTCATAAATCCCTCTTACCCTCGCTAGGTTACCCTATTACCACCCTCTTCCTTCTCTGTCTGTATTACCCAGTCTTGTTTTATTACTGTGTGCGTTCCTAAAGTGCTACGGAATACGCTGGCGCTATATAAATAAATGACGAGACATCCATGACTTATGCTGGACTACAGATGTCTCTGTGATAACCAGTGTGGTCGCACATTAGTAATGTTTAATGGGTGTGATATGAGCTCTCAGCAGATAATACGCAGTGACAAGGGCTGTGTGGCCTTGTATGGAGGGCACAGCCTGCTCTGTCTTTATCTAGTCCCACGGGAGCCCCTGACACTGACATGTACTATATGCAGGGGACGGGTATCTGTGTTGTACATAGAACAGAGGGTAGAACCAGACCCATGACCTCATTGTTCTGCATGATAATCTGTGTGGGGTGAGGCAATAATTAGCTGGGTAAACAGAAGCCAGACACGGGAGGCGGATCCAACAGATCCTCAGAGACTGAAGCGTTAATAAAACAAGTACATACTCTGCAATCTCCTGCGCTCTCCCGCTGTGAATGAGCAATCTAATTGTTAATCCCACTTAGCCATAATTACCTAATGAGTGTGTAAAAACAATGGTTTATGTAACATACAGAAGATGTTTAGTGCACTAAGATTGGACTCCACCTGCAACCACTACAAGGCATGCAACCCGTGTCTGTAGGTTTGGGAGAACAAACTAGGCCAGGCCAGCCTGCGGCTCTACGTGTTGTGAAACTACAAGCCCCAGCATGCCCTGTCAGCTATTGACTGCCTGTCTCCAGGCAGAGCATGCTGGGGCTTGTAGTTTCACAGCAGCTGGAGAGCCACAAGTTGTAGAACTAGGGCCATGTAACTTGTCATTACAGCACATTGATGGGCATGAATCACTGTTGTCTAGGAGAGCAAAAAAATTATACTTTACTGAAGTGGAAATGTTGTCTCTCTTAAAATGGCGTTTAATAAACATTTAATTCTGGTATTTTAATTATATAGTTTCTCCATAAAGAAATCCATAAGGACATAAAGGAAAAAAAACAATGTTGGGTTTCATTTGGATTCTTAATTCCTCTTCAGTTGTCCAAACTGTCCACACACCTCAGCACATGGTCCCAAAACAATTGGAGCCATGACCAGATTTGTTTGGATGATACCAAAGTCTGGCGAGCTCCTCATTACAGACTGAACAGTTATTTAGTTTATACGGTGATTTAGGGAACCACTAAACCTCATATACATTGATGACTTTAAACACAACAAAATTATAACATAGGTTTCCAAGCAGCACTGGAATAACAAGATGAATAAAAAAAACCTAGAAAGAAAATATTGTCGGATGTATTTAATAAACAAAAATAAATAAATAAATTAATAATTGAGGGCTTCATAATTAAGGAAAGGACGAGTTTATTCCAGATGCTGCATTTCCTCCACGGCAGAACAATGTAAAGGAGGAGACGGTGGAACAAGGTGCAGATTCCTAGCGGGAGACGGGAGGCTGCGATTCTCAGATCACATGTTCCAGCCTGCAGTATATAATATATTCTCATTTACATTCCAGGCACAGGCTCCTTCCACTCCCAGAAAGTTCTCAAAGTCCTCTGCTTCCCTCACTTCAACGAGGTCGTCTTTTATTCCTTTTAAAATTTGTTAAAATTGCATCACCGGTGAGCGCGGGGAGAGCTGGCAGAACCCGCGTTACAAAAGGATAACTTAATCAATGTCAGGTTCCTAAAACAGTAAACTGCAGAGATATCACCTGAAAGGTGTCTTCTGGCACGTTGCACTTACAATATCAAAAACAACACAAGCCCATGGAAAGTGATCAATATGCGTGTTGTGTTAGAGGCAGACGTACTCTGCGTACGTATAAATAGAAAACTAATGGAGGGTTTGTAAACAGAAACCTCGATACCATCTCTAATGAAAACAGACAAATACACAGGTTCTGTGGATCACTGGAATTCAGTAACCCTCCCACTCATTCTGCCACAGATGAGATGATTAGGATTGCTGCCCTGGGTGTGACGAGCCAGGCACGTACAGAACTCCAAAAACAGTATTTCGGATTGTCTGTAACTTAATACTGTAGCTTTAATTAAGTACTCAGTCCAAGTGTAACATCTATTTCAGCCTTTTGGCTGAAAGAGGAAGAAGTTTTCCTGGTGTACACATAAGTGTCCCCGTTCCCTACACCAACTAGAAGCAGCCATCTTGGCGATGCCCACAATCAGGAGAAGACAGAGTTTTAATTCACTTCGACTTCACTGAGCGATGACAAAATTATGAATATGAGGTGGGCCGTACATCCCAACTGCCCCAAATTAGACAAGACGGCTCTAATTCTCAGCCGCTTAACAGTCAGGACTTTTGGCAGGACTGCTGGGACCGTACATATAAGTACCTGCTCACTGAAGTCATGTCGGAAATGATGGGGGGTTTTAGAGTTGGAGGACTAGCTAGAGACTCCCCAACGAGTGGTGGGCACTCCTGCAAGGTAACATGTCCTTGATGGCCCAGCAACAAATGCTAGGAGCTAGGGTCCAGCCAGAAAGTAGCCCTCTTAAACAATTTACATTGCTGTCACCTGCAGTTGACATTGCCAAGTAAATAAGAAATGCCTGAATATAAGTAAACCACAGAGATTGGGGAGAGGGGGTGCAGACAGCAAGGTTTCACATGTATCTATCCTGGGCACTGATACTAGTGCTGAATCGGCAGGTTTGTTATGCTTACAGTGGAAACGGCAGTCCTGCAGGTTGGTATACACGGGGCAGCATGCCTCCATATTACAGATGTTTTACTAGATGTTATTCAGATACATGCCATAGGACATTCCAGTTACACAGACAGTGCGTCGGTCTCCGTCCTACAAATACTTTTTTGGGCAAGATGGCTGCTTGGCATGAGCACACAGTCTCTCCCCAGTACTAAGCTTCGTTTATAGCCTGGTGTGCAGAAACCATGAGAGAAAATGTGCAGTGTGTGAATTAATCCAACTGTGGTTCTGGATGGATGGACACATACTGTGCAAAACTATATTGTGTGGGACATGAATTATACATGAATGTTCAGATCTAATCAAAACCAACATTCCCAGGGAACAAAAACACTGCAGAATGCCACCGATTTATGACAGCATGCCCTACGTTCCAGCAAGGCCATGGTCATTAACCCCTAACTGTCCCCAAGCTGCCAGGAATCTGTAACGCTGCAGATGTATATGTGACACAGCTTAACCAAAAGATACGTCTATGTGGCGAGACATCTAAGCAGCTTAACACGTCTGTGCAACCGGATCTTGTAGCAAAATATTTCCACCGTAGTTAAAGGGCTTCTTGCAATTCACACACAACAAAAACACCTACTAGAGAAGCTGGGACAAAGGCTCTGCTATTTGTTCTCCTGGGGGAGGGACAGAACAAGGCCTTTTTGTTTACTATTGTGACATGAGCAGCCCCTGCTGACTCAACTCTCCGGGAATGTGGCAGCGTCCAGTTTGTATGGACTGAAGATCCAGATTGGGTGAATGTTTGGAAACGCTTCCAGGAATTGGTCATGGTCTCAGGTCCTGCTTCCAGCACCATTTCATAGCTGCGTAATATGGTTGATCATCGGCTAATAAGGCATATTTAATTCTAAAGTGTTTTTCCAGGAAGAAATACAGTTATTTATTTTAAATGCAAAGAGAGCCACTGAAACTATTTCTGTATTGTTGAATAGGATCCCTGTATACAGATATGGCTGTAAATAACTATATTTTTACGAAAAGTTGCAGTAACTTCTTAAAATAAAAACTTTTGGCTCGTGGACAGAGGTCCAGTAAACCGAGGCCACAACAGTCGTCTCCAGATTCCCCTTGGTGCTATATAGTGTCCCCCCTAAGCCGGCCCTGAACGTCCCAGTCAGTAGTCCCATAGGCTGATGACTTGTCATTTTCTGAATTTGGGGTTTTAATGGATTTTTTCTCTCTCTTTAATTTAAACTTGAAACATCAGATGGATTTTGTTAAAAATACCAAATTACCAGCCTGGTCACACCATGTAACCAACTATACAATATTTTGCAAATCACAGTTACAGTGCGTGGTGCATACGGCATTATATGTCAGACCTGAGAGGAAACCAGAATTTAGGCGGCATAAGGTTAAAAACTTACACCATCTCCCACGCTAGGGCTCAGTCACCCCCTTCTCCTTCCCCAATTAGTAAATAAAACATCACACCCCTGTATCTTTCATCTCCATTAAGTCACATCTGTACTTTGCTAGGTCAGATGCCTGAATGTATGACCTGCCCACATTATATATGTGTCCTATATCTCTCTGTTTGAATTATAAACTGTCAGTTCCTCTGGCCCCCAATATTCATGTTTGGTCTATGTATGCTGCGTGATGAGAGTTATAAATAAAGTTCTTAAAAAAAAACAAAAACAAAAAACCTTCCACCAGCAAAGAAGTCTATCAGGTATAATAGGTCTAATTATATAGAAAAGCAGCTCACTCCTATGAAAATAAAACCCGTTAGCTCAGCAACAAGGCCAAGCAGCAGTCGTTTAGACTTCTACTAGGCTGAACATTCGTTTATCATATAACTGGCTGAAAACACAAACAGTACTAACAGTTAGGCTGGGTACACACTGGCCCGATGACTGCACGAAACCCCTCCAATCAGCCGACATCCGACCGTTTGGTCAGATATGGTGTAAATATGTGTATAGTGACACCATGATCTAAAGTCGTCCCAAAGTGCCGATCACCATTTCATTTGGTTGGTCGCACTATTTAATATTTTCCGACCAATCACAGACCGGTCATGTAGTGTGTACACACTCATGCTCCCGATCACCGACCGGTCATGTAGTGTGTACACACTCATGCTCCCGATCTCCGTAGAGGTTACTGAGTCGGGCTTTATTCAGCCGATGCTAGCGATGAATGTCCCCGTGAATAAATGTAGAGAGTGCTGTAGAAGGAATAATTCATTTGATCGTTCCGAGACAGAATGTTTAGTTTCAGAGTCACAGAAGATAACAAAATTTGTTAGGACATGTGGATGGCTATAACAAGGCGGTTTAATCAGTGTGACAATGTGACAATAATAAATATTGGTGCTGTCATTCTGTGAAGACTAGAGGACCAGAGGAAGAGCACAGATCTAAAAGTAAATCGTGTCAGTGTGTATGAATGAATCTTCAGACTGATCAGACTTTCAGTCGTAGGTACAATCATTTGAGAGAACATGTTGGTTGGAAAATTCTTCAGTGTGTACCTAGCCTAATAGTACACTGCTAGTAACAGAAATCTCCATCTCTACAAACAAGGTCAGAAATAGGGAAAACAATAAACTAGTGAAATACACTTAAACACATATGTTCTATACGCCTGTCCACTCCCATATGTCTAACAGAAATAAGGAGAGTTGCCAAGCAAAATTATATGAACAATTTGCTAACAAACGGAGTGGAACGATTGAGAAGCTGCGTCTCAGCTCAGCGGAGAGGTGCTGTCTGACAGGGAGGCCTCATGGACCCAGGGGCTAGGAGTCCGCTGAAGCAGAAACCTCCGTGGCCGAATGTGATCACTGTGTGCTGAAGAGGAGCCGCAGCCAATGAGTTGATGTGTGTAGATGGTGCGTGAGCCCAAATGCCAAGTTCATCATCGTCAATTAGCAGCAGCAAATAGTCTGACTTTTCCTGGTGTTACAGACTGCACATCCCCCAAAACATCATGCAACAACGTACACCATAGAAATCCCAGCAAACAACTTTAAAATAAAAAAAACCACAGTATTGAAAGTTATTTTTGCTTAAAAGATAATATAAAAATAAGCACTGCAATTAAATGTAAATACAAATACAACTTCCATGTTAGATGATGATTTGAAGACAGCATAACATTTCAGCATTATTTCAAAACAAACCAACAAAAGAGGTCACAAGACATGGACTTAAACAGAGGGCTCATACCTGCATAACGCAGCGGAGCATCTTTGTCTAGCGCTATTAGAGGAGGGTCCAGCAAAACGGCATTATCGTTTTCTGTTACAATTCCGTGGTACGTAGTTTCAATCCATGGCTTATGTTTATTAACTATGGAAAAAAGAATGGAAAAAAAAAAAACACATTAAGAAAGGAGAGTAAAATGTTATTTAAAAAAAAAGGTAAAACAAATTCTGAATTGTATAAATGAACATTAAGAGATTTCTTGGGAAGATCCCAACATTGTAAGGTACAAAAGACATGTTGTGTGGATGGTTAGTGTGCAATAGCCTGATAGGGACCAGGGAATCAGCCGGGTGCTGCCTATGGTTATAGCCACTGCTTCTATGGTGCCCATACCAAAACAAATGGTGTATAGAAATATCTGACAGACCCGTCTGTGCGGCCTGTAGGGGAACCCGTCATGCAGATGTGACCACATATACCAGTGTTGGCTAAATCTGTGACACTCTAGGTGTTGTGAAACTACAAGTCCCAGCATGCTTTGCCAATATATAGCAGCTTATTGCTGGAAGGGTATGGTGGGACTTGTAGTTTCACAACACCTGGAGTGTCACAGATTAGCCAACATTGACATATACAGTCATCTTTCACTCGAATTTAGGATTGCTCACTATCAGATGGTGACCGGGGTAGACTGTCTTTTTGGGCCCATGCAGAGCACAATTTGGGGCCAGTTAGCTCTTGTATGGGGTGGTGAATCCATAGGGTGTGTGGGTATCTATTGTTGTCAAATGCCTTTCATTTCCAGGGACAGGACCATGCTTTAAAGATTAGCATCTAGAGAGGTCCAGCTGCCCAGTACAGTTCCATGACTCTGTATTTACCAGACAAATCTCACAACCTGTTCTATATGGGATTTATGGATTACTGAAGAGTGGTACTTAAAATGCAAAAAAGAAACAGATGTAGATTGCAATGAAAGGTCTGTTTACACAGTACAGTGTGCAGCAACAGGTCCCTTGAATGCATTTAAAGTGATGATTAGGGCTAAACCTGCGGTATCTCCACTCCATGGCCTACGGTCCTCCGAGCGCGACACCTCCTGGGCTTACAGCGCTTCAGCCAATAGAGCTGATGTACAGTAGAAGTGTTGGAGTTTCGATAGGACATCTCCTGAACTTTTTATTTTATATATTAACAGTTATTTACAGAACACCTACCTACATGTTATACAGTGCTTCAGAGAGAATATATAACCACTCACATCAGTCCCTGCCCCAGTGGAGCTTACAATCTATACACACACATGGGGAGAGCATACAAACTTTGCACCCTGGGTTGGAATCCAATCTATGACCCCAGCACTGTGAGGCAAATATGCTAACCAGTCTGCTGCCCGCTTGGGATATTTTGGGAGCTTGCTGATGAACAGAGGTGCTTCTGCTGTAGCAGTGGGCTGTGTAGTTGCTGATGTCTGCAAGTCAATTATTAGATGAAGTCAACAGATCCGATGAAGGTGGAGAATATATATATATATATATATATATATATATATTTATTATATATGCTCTTGTCCATGATGCAAGAGAGCTGATTTTTAAATATTGTTTGCTTTATTTGTGCTATTTTTCCCAACTATACAATCCCGTTTATATGCCTGTTTCTGCTGTGCTGTGCGGCACTTCTCTGACATTGGAATCACAAGGTCATAAAGTCCTATTTACATCACTGTGTGTCTTAAAGGGACACATACCAATATTTTTTAAATGCATGGAACTTCACACGTATAGAATTAACAGTCTGGGAGAAGTGCCATAGGGGTCCATGATCAACACTACTGAGAGCTATACATGTGGCACGTACACTGCATTCACAGTGCACAAAAATCCTATATGCAGGGAAAAAGACATAATAAAGAAGAGAATCATCCAAATTACTACGAAGTTACAATTTTTTTTATTTTTTTAAAAAAATACATTGAGTGAAGGTCATTAAGTCAATGAAGAAAATAGTAAATCTTTTCATCTGCACATATGTAATTTGTACTCTATGTATTTCCTTATACCCATACACCAATGTAATCAGGCCCCTGCAATAGTTACAATGTTTTATTCTAGTGCACCCTAAATTCAAGTAAATAGTTGCTAATTACCAACCAATATAGAGATAAGCAAATCCTCTGGCCCTGCAATATCCAGTGCAGAACACTTCTAAGGCTAATCAAGTTGAAGTCTTTATCTGCAATAATCTGATTATCTGTGCTTTTACATTTGTGCAATTGCTGCTATCAGGCCCTATTAGGAGATAACTCTGTGAATTGTCTGTGGCTGCACCGCCTGACTGCTCCGTCCCCAGTAAATAAATATCTCACCAGGCATTTCAGTAGAGCTGAATCGCAGCACATTGCAATATGGCAGACGAAATTGGGCCATTGAGCAGATTTCACAGCGCACCATGCCAGATAATGCCGTGTGACCATGACAAACAGCAGCATTGCTGATGTATAAACAATATTCCAAAGATATGGCTCAAACCAAAATTTACTTGAAATGCAAGATGGCCCCACAAGAATCTATAACACACCTCGGTAAATACTGTAGGTACCATGCATTCTGATATTTATTCAGTTCTGTATAACTCACAAACTCTTTCCTACATGGAAGCACTGCTACTACGGTCATTACATAGTGAGGCTGCTCCCCCATCATACTGACATCCGTGTGTTCTCCTCTGAATTCATCATCCAAATGTGTGACTAAATCCAATCTATTTAACTGCAGGCACCATCTCAATGACCAAACTGAGTACAGCAACAAGGTACTGGAACATGTGAGCAGGGGAACTAAGTATAAGACACAATAATCCCACCTAGCAGGTCCATACATGCAGTACATCTCTGTAGTCACCTGCTACACATACTACGGAAGCTTCGTGGGATCCAGTCATTTATCCTGAGAACAGAGTGGCGGAATCTGACCAAACTGGCATTGTCCGGCCAACTTGGGTATATAGACCAGGTGTGCCCATCAATCAGGTGCAACAAACAAATCTCACTTTATTTATTCAGTATGGGTTTGTATCCAGCCACAGTATCCCCCCAGTTACTGCTTATGAATAACTTGCACAAAAAGAATCCAGCCGAGATGTAGGCTGGGAGTTCTCCATGACCTCATTAAATAACAAACACTTATCACATGTTCCATCAGCATTTATAAGGAAGCCAGCCTGAGAGATGGAAGATTACATGGTTTTAAAGTCGGCTTTATCCTGTTCCGCAAACCCTACTCTACTTCGATAAGGTGGCTGCAAATACACAGTTACTACTGTAGGATACGATCAGAGCCTACAGGGCTAACACTTCACTTCTTTTCTGCAAGTTTATACTAGAAGTCTATGGGCTCCTTTCTACTTAACTGTCCTCACAGAGTCTGAAATAACTCAGACAGAATGACAAAAGCAATGTCAAAATACTTAAAAAGGAAAAAAATAATATTGTAATATGTATCTGAAAGTGACCAATTAGCATTCTACCCTCAGTATATACTGCTGTACGATCACCACTATCGGTCTGTGGTCGCTGATGACCTAGTGATAGGGGAACAGATATAACTGCTTGTACACCAATGCAGTCACCCAGTATATGGTCATGTGTGGTTAGAATGGTTTTATCTGTTTGTCTTGCGTGTTAATTGGTAATAACAAAATAGTGCCTGCTCTGCCATCGTATTTGGACAACGGTAAATGTATAGATCCAAGTCTGGAGTAAGGTACGGACAGAAATATGGTAGCTACCACTAAGAAACATCTAACTAAACAGAGTTATTTTGACGGAAAGGTACAAAACAGTACAGATCCCTCTTCCTTCCACTCAGCTTTACAGGTTTAGTTTTAATTTAAGATCTGCTGAAGAAGAGAAGACAGGGCAGTAATGAGGAACATGAATAACAGAATCTGGTACATTGATGTCGATGTTGCTGGGGCAGAATGATCCAACCTACAGAGAATAGCGTAAAGGAATACACATGTACACAATCCAGGAGATGGTTAATACACACAGCTCCAGAGCCCATGGTTTCAATCATTGCAGAAAATGAAAAAAACTTTAAATGTCACTATACCAGGTGGAGTTTATCGTGTTTAATGTGTATCTGATCAGTATAATTTGCTATGAAAAAGTGAATAAATCAATTATGTTATCGAGTTATCAAATATTGAAAATATATGTAGAAAAGTAGATGTAAGCTGGTAAATTGTAACAGTCACTAGCTTCAGAACACTCCCCTCATATCATAATATCAAGAATATCTGCTTCACTCTGTTTCCACTTCATTTCAAACCTTGTTCTGAGGTTTAAATCTAAGTGTTCCCTAAATGCCAGACTCGCTTCTTTACCTGCCCCTAAACATCTAGGGGGAAACACAAAAGGGGGGATAGAATCTCTGTCCTACGCATTAATTACCACCGAACATTTGCAGCTTGTAAATAATACAATCTGTCCCACCGGGGCCTGACGGTTTTACAGGGGAATTTTACGAACGTCAAGCTAGAAACACTGTCCCACCCAGCCCCTCTGCACAGTACCGGGCTCCTAGGTAATAGATGTTCCCACGGTGTAATGAGGCTTTCATCAGATTCACTGACAAAAAGTGGCTGCCCACTGGGGACACGTCCACCTATAGCCCTTTAACAAATCATTTTACAGAGTTTGGCAAAGTTTAAAGTTTTAGCAAACAAGTTGAAACAAATTCCATCTATCTTGTGGCACAGAATTAGTCTATAGGAGGAAGGCGGCATCTAATATCAGGAGATGGTGTGGTCCGGCCTAGGCTAGTAACACTTGATGTTGAAGAAGTCAAATGGACACATCTGCTCTATACTGTGACAGTCACATTTCATGGACTTTATTAGTGTGTCCCCAGCGACTATTCTATTTCCAGCCAAGTGATGCAGCACAAGACAGGGCTGACCTCTGCCCTCGATATATTTGACCTTGTGATAGCAGTCTCCTTCACATGCACTTTTATCTGTCTTAAGCTAGGTACACACTACAGAATTTTCCACCAACTTTTTATGCCAAGCAATTTTACATGCGATCGATGGTCCGATCGCTCGGTACATGGACTGCATACACACTAGCCTTGTTTAGGACGATAAAGGGAAGAGCGGACGTCCCTTTAGCGACTTTTTACAGCCATGTTGTCGTGAGCAATGACTGTAATTTCGTACTCACTGTTGTAGATCTGTCGGAAGTTTATACACACTACACATCGGAAACGAGATTGGAACGAAAATATTAAACGGTACGACCAACCATATGAGGCGACAATCGTCCATTTGGGCAGACTTTTGACCATCGTGTCACTGCACACACTGACCCGACTTTTGAACGAGCGGTCGTATGTCGGCTGATTGAGCCGATTATTGGACGAAAACCGTGTAGTGTGTACCCAGCTTAACACACCATCCTTGAGATCTACTACCCACTACATTATGCAGTAACAACGACCTGCAGAGACAATCAGTTTCTCATATTCTAGAAGCAGCGTTAGCTTTGAATCAAGCCTCTAACCCCCATTCCCTGCCAACCCTATAAAAATCTAGTCTGCAGAGTTTATTTCCTTATTACTTTTGGTCCTTTATGAAGGGGCAGTTGTTCTTTCCTATGTGGATGGGCCATTGTTCCTTTGAACCCAATAAACACTCCCTGAAAGTGTGATAAGTGGCCCCTGCTTGCCATAGTGAACACGATCATCTTAGTTGCTAGAAAAGCCATATCACGGCCACGAATCTCTAACCAATACAACCGAGTAATAACTATCCGAGCTACTGGGAAGAAGTGATGTCCTCTAGGAAATGTCATCTTGCAGGAAATGTTTGGTCCTTTGCCCTCCCCCACCCGCTACCTCTGTACACTTGCTTGCCGAACACAAAGGACGTTAATATAGCAATTTAGACATAACGACTGGGTAGCAACACAGCTGCTTGGAGAATGGCCGACTGACGTTCCAACAACCACAGATCGTGAGAGAGGGACAGAGGGCAATCTAAGCAGGGACCATGTCTATAAAACACATACATCTCCTTAGGTACCACCTGAAATTACTTTCCCCTTACAAGATCATTTACAATCCACACTGCAAAATAATTCCTATTTATAAACAGAAATGTCAACAATTTAACTTGCAATCTTACCAAATACTACTTCTGTGATGTAGATTATAACTTAAATCCCTATAATTAGATATTTTCAAACCGTTTACTGTGATAAAAACAGGTGTAAATTACCGCCTCTCACCCGTCAACCTTTCCATAAACATTAACACAAACAGTAATTGTATTTCCCCAGCATGGCAGCAGCTCTCTACATGTAGAGTGTTTGTTATTCTTGTAACCGGCTTCTGGG
This sequence comes from Mixophyes fleayi, assembly GCF_038048845.1. Taxonomy (NCBI): domain Eukaryota; kingdom Metazoa; phylum Chordata; class Amphibia; order Anura; family Limnodynastidae; genus Mixophyes; species Mixophyes fleayi. The sequence goes on along the minus strand of NC_134412.1, from coordinate 91,961,572 downwards.
GTCTCTTGTGCAGATATCTGCACAAATGACCACTGTGCAAAGAGCCAATCTCTGGAACCCCATGAGAACAGATTGCTTTGATTAAAGGGCTGCAGTGCCTGAAAAACTTCAGCCGTCTGGGATGTGTGACACGGTCTACGTGTGGGCACGATCCACTGCAACTATGTATCTTTATTTAATTGTCAAAACAATTAATTTATGCTGACATTTCCCACAAGTGGTGCTGTCCTTTGCTTGCTATACCATGATGAACAGTGGGGGTGATTGTTACATCTGAAGCTAAAAAGGACAAACACTGTTCTATAAAACTTAGTTTATAAGTAAATATGTACAGAAGAAAAAGAAAATGAAACAAGGGTATAATAATAGGTTAATGTTACATTTGATTTGAACACTATATTGATAGCGCAGTGCCTCAGCAGCAGAAACAAAACAAACAAACAACAGGCAAACAAACAACAAATCCCACTATCTTGTAGTAGTGAAATTTAAACCCACTTCTAGGTGATATTTCCAGGTGTATTCGCGCTTTGTACACAAAGCCGCTGTGAAGCTTTGATCGTTAATAATGAACACGCACTGAATGCTCTGTTTAACACAGGACAAATTGCCACACTTTAACTAGCATTGTTCTCTAACACCGGTGTGTAACTGAGCTTAGGATCAAGGATCCAGGGTGGGGCTCAATGAAGTAATATAAATAATCAATTACAGAAAGATTCAAATAAATAATAGTATAAATCTATATCTATATAATCTAAATAAAAAGTGTCAAAAAGAGGTTTAAATGAATCATTGGTGAGACAGTAGAAACATTAAACAGCCATGAACTTAATAACCACTAGAGTAATTGCTAGGAAATAACTATCTTGTTACATATAGAGGACAACATCCAATTCACAGAACTCCAGGAGGCTGTAGGCCATAGGACGGATCAGCTATCAGCTCTCCCGTTTTCAGTACCTGCTTCTCTCTGTAACTGTAATCAATTGTATACAAGCCATTTTTCAGAGGCCTAGAAAAACCCATGAAGAGTAATGGAAATGCAATACTAATAACATGCCTCACACCATTACAGACTGGCAAATTGGGACAAGTTATGCCATCATGCAGAATTTCCCTAAGCTACTCCCCAATTTGTCAGTGACAAACTTAATTGCTGCGAGCATGTGCCCCTGATCAGGAAGACCAGAACCACTCCTAAAACGGCCTTGTGCAATGAGAACTGGGACTTCACTGTGTGCAGATAGGTCCTGCCCATTAGCGCTGCCTGTGTATTGTTTTACATTATCATGTATGTAAATATAACGTGTGTGTGTGCGTATTATCTACCTAGTTGTAGTTATTCATCCACCTGTGCTTTATATCTGTCTATTGACCCATCTCTCCCTAATCTCTATTTACATATCTAACTCTCTAATCCAGGTTTAGGAACACGTGACTCCAGCTGATGTAGACTTACAGATTCCAGCATGCACCGCAGGAGTTTGAGATGCACAGCAGTGAGCCGGAGGCTACCTACGGCTGATCTATACTTTATCCAGGTGGTATCAGGGATGGGTGCTCTTTTAAAAGAAGAAAGCAGAGCTCCATAACTAATTTTACGCCAGATTGTATTTTGTGTGACTTGTATCTGAAAATTTTTGTGGAGCCTTACGAATAAATGGAGAGGATGATCTATATGTAATATCAGTCACAGTGATCCCCTTCAGGAAACTAGATAACACATATTTTCTGTACCCTTTAAAAAATGATGCAATAAAGTCTCTTGTCAGAAGTACGAGGACTGTACGTTGCCCACGGACCTCTGGCTGCATGCAGGATTTAAGGACATAATCTGATATGTTCCCTAAGAGACCAGACAGGATAAATAGAAGGAGAGCTGTAGAATACAAATATCTGTATAAAATCACTGACTCCAGCTCCACCATGCAGGGTGGTTGTCTCAGGGTTGGGACAATTTTCATGTCTCAATAATAACAATAGAGACTTCAGTTGAAAGCAACAGAAACGGTTTTCTTCCAATCCCATTAATATCCGTTACACAAAAAGAAAAAGCATTTATAGCGCATGAGACATTTTCTTCATGGTAACTAGGAGAAGTGCTTTAAGACGTGATACTTAAAGTTGAGTGAGGAAAAATTGCTGCTTTAAAACATAAAAGCATTTCAATTAGGCTTTAGATCAGCACTTGGGAAAGCATTCTCTATGTGCCAAGCCTTTCAGGTCACATCACAATCCCATGCGAGGAGGGTTACAAAATAGAATACACGCTAAAAACGTTATATATGGGATGCAAACAAAGAACATGTGAAATATATTAATCATACCCTCCAAGGCACTGAAGCACCGACTGAAAAAAGGTGGACTAATCCTCTGACGTTTTAGCAGCCTTGATTGTAATTGTTACGATTTAAAAAAAAATGATATTACGATATTGGACGTCCCCGATGCCACCGACTCTTATGCTTAAGGTGGAAATCTTAAACATCATAATTTGGACAGGAGAGACACTCTCCCAGATATAGAAAAAGGTGGGCTAAGGTTTCATAAAAAATGGGGTATATATATCGAATCACTGGAACCTTCGATTCAGCAGAATATCTTTAAACTATTCGAATACACCACCTGGTATTTACTTAGGCAATTAAGTTAAGGAAAAACTTAGATTGAAAAAGGATGATGGTTTCAACTTGGTTGGACTCCAAAACCTAAAACTCTGGAGAATTAGTCTGATTTTGGGAATGCTGGGTGATTAAAACTTTGGGTAGATAGAGTGACCCTTCTAACACTCTTAAGGGCGCAATGGTCCGTTAGTTAGATGAAGACCGGACTAATACCTTTAAATTTAAACTTAAATTGAATTTTACGGAGACAACTACCCCTCCCCCCCCCCCCCCCATCCCTTCCCTTGTCCTCTTTCCCTATTTCAGTTGTGATTGTCTGTTAAAAAATAGTTCATACCAAACAGTCACATTTGTGAATATATGCGTACAAGAATATAAACAATGTTCTCGTGAATCTTAAGCAACACAATTTTCTCAGTCAATGTTTGTTTAAAACTGAGCATCGATAATTATATGTCATGTATATTTCAATTGTAATTGAATATGTCAAAGTGTGTAACTGGAATGACATGTTTGATTTAATGTATTTGTCATCTGAATTATTCTTTTTTGTTCAAAATAAAAAATAATAAAAAAAGGTGGACTGGTAATTATCCTACATTCAATACAAAATAAACTATATATATATATATATATATATATATATATATATAATCTATCGTTTCATTGAGAATTACAGGTGATCGTGAATGAAATTAACCAAATGACTGGATTTATCTTTGAAGTTGTAACTGGAATGGGGATAATGTTCTGAAGATTAATACAGATGGGCTGTAAGCTGATACATTCACGTCACCCTGCACAAGATACCTTCTTAGGCCACCCAGTGTGCTCCTTTACACGTAGGTGTGTTTTTCGTAGAGAGAACAACCTCCAGGAAGATTTTTACACTGAAACGACAGTATGTAACCAGCAGATAAAGCCCCTTTGTGTTAACCAGAAAGGTAGTTTTCCTACAAGAGCCGCAGTTACAGTTTATGGACAAACACCTGGTACATAGAACTCAAGAACCGATAATTGTCAACTATAAATCTGGCTTATTTGGATTGTAAAACCAATGTGCCTTAGCTGCAATCTGCAGACAAAAAAAATATTAAGCCTGTGTTATTTATAGAAGTAGTAAATGGAGAAATAGAAGTAACCACAAATCAAATAACGTGTGCCAGACTGTCATGAATTATACAACAGCACACAGGGCGCAGTAAATGAACAGCGCGCTCTGCAGCAGTCAGCACAGTGCTTTACTAGGTCAGTATGGAACACACATATATAATAACTAGCAGGGAACAGCACAGGTGCATTCTAACCATATTCTAACACAATTCCCTGGGAGACTTTGCCGTTTACCAGGTGAGTCAGTTCCGGTTTACATTAGACAGCTGCCATTTGACGTTTGCTTCCTTTTAGGTGCCAAACAAGTTAAAGCGTCATCCCTGCTTATCATTCATGTGGTTATATCAGAAGTCATAAATAATTGGAAAATACAGATCGTGAGTTACACATTTTGGGTGGGGGGTGTCCTGGTAAAACCAGAATACACAGAAAGAGGAGTAACATGAAGAACAACGTTTGTGCAGACAGAACACTACAGACACCCACAATCTGTTCTATGTAAATCATTAATAAATCTAACATCATATACAGAGTATTACCCTCACTACAACAACGGTATGCCGGTTACTGAATCACAATTCCAGAGACAAACACGGAAAACCAGGGACTGTCGCTGGAAGTCAGATCATTTAGGATGAGATACCTTATTATTCTTTTCAGGAATCTGAAACTGTACTGTACCCTATCAATAATGCAACCACGTAAGAGCAAAACAGAGTGCAGCTTTCAAAATGTAACCGATTTGTTAAGTTAAACAGTGCAATTATAATTTTTAATATCAACTTCATTGTGGCACTGTGTAAAAGACGAGAAACACTTTAAATGTGATTGTGATTCCATTCTTCAAAGCAGTATAAGAATAAATTGGGGGCGGGAGGGGAGGGTGAAGGAATTATCTGAGATCTCTGACATGCTGTAGTTTCCTCACATCACATGGTAAAGGTACAATCTGTTATTCAACGATTATAAGGTGTATGTTACCTTTTCATGACTGTATCCCTGTAAACAGTTTAGTGATAATTACACATTACATTTACCAGCTAATTTAGTGTACTCCTATTCTGAAATGTCTGTAAATTCTATATTTGATTTATACATATTATAATGTTGTCAGGATCACATTGTTTCTTGTTCTTCGTGGAACAACCTTGAAGGAAGAAGTAATAGTTTGTTATTTCATGCTTTATATGTGGTTGGGGAAGGAATGCCGCATTGATATCACAATGAGGATCACAGGACACTGATCTAGTTGTAGGTCAGCTTGGATAAAAACCCAAAGCAAAAATGACCAGACCTTCTAGCAGGTTAGCAGAGTTATTTATGCTTAAGGGGGGAATTGTACCTTTTGACAAATGAAAAAGTCTCTTAAAAGGGGGCAGAGTTTAGAAGACCTCGAGCCTGCACGGCAAATGACAATTACAGGTTTAGGAGATGCTGTATGACCGTCATGTCTACTGCAGTATTATCACCAGGGGTCCCATTGGAGACATAAAGCAAAGAGGTCAGATAGGAAACACTCACAAGCACCTGTCTGTCCGGGATTCAGCCCGTTATATACCTGTGCGAGTCTGCTTAGGTAACGGCGATAAAACGCGATTTGCGAGGCCGCCATACATCAGTGGATGATGGATGCTAATGACAGGTTCAAGGCTTCATGTTTCCAGGCACAGAGCATCCCGTCACCACAATGTGTTCCCCATGCAGACTAAAGCTCTTTGTGTACATTTCACAGACGGGCTTTATTCAGTAGGTTTCTATTCTCCATAGGAAAAAAAATCCACATTGTGTCTTTTGATTGTGTGTGTACAAGTATGGACAGGCTCAATGATTTTTCTTTATTCTTTTATCTTTTTTATATGAAGAAAACATTTTTCTTTGTACAAGAACAATTAGGATGAAAACGATTCACAGAGAAGACACTACGGTCTACATTAATGTGGTCTGTATATCCAGTCTCATTACCGAGATGAAAATGACATCCTTCCCCAATAATATCTCCTGATGCCTCTCACAACCTATTCTATTCTCTAATAAAATGACTGGTAAAAAGTAACCACTAACACGGAGGACAAACATAGACCTCAGAACTCATAGAGCAGAGTGTGACCACTTGGCCCATCTACTCTGCACATTATTCAACCTATGGTCGGTCTAAGTGTTAACCTGCGGGGTCCCGACATTGCCGCTTTAAATTAAGATTCATTGAAGTCGCGATGACGTAAAACTGTACTGCTAAACAGCTGTCCACTCGGAATAACTTGCCGTCGGCATGTTGGTCCCGTCGGTGATCTGCAGCGTCGGTTTTCACGTAAGTCTGTATTTAAACCGGTTTTTGCTCAATTCAGATTTTATTAGTAGGTGTCCTCGGTGTCGGATTGTTCATCATCATTCAAACGTACCCAACCCGTTTAAATTGCTCTACTGTATTAGCCTCTACCACCTCTGATGGAGGCTATTCCGCGTATTCACTACCTTTTCTGTCTAGTAGGACTACATAAAACATCCAGGAAAGCGATACATCTATTGCCCTCAGTAAACCTTAATTACAGAATTTAGGCAACATCAGTACACGGCACTCGGTGTTTGCCTATGAATCCTTCAACGACTTAATTGCACATTACCAACCTCCACAAAACTGAAGGCTCCTATATATTCGCAGTGTAAGCAAACCTAAAAACATTATCAACATTTATTCAGTAGCGCTCCACATATGGGGACAAATACATGAATAACAATACTGGGTATTGACAGACAAAGAGGTAAGAAGACCCGGCTCGCAAGCTATAGGACGAGAGGCGTATGACACACAAGGTTAAGTACCACTCGTAACATACTGGTTCCGGCAGATAGCAAAACATGCTCACGGGCTACGTGATCAAGCCAGGAGTCAGAGAATAGATGCAAGTTTGAGTGCAATGTGTAGAGCCGTGATAATCAGGTAGAACATACTAGGGAGGTTACGAAGATGGCTCACAATAATCTATTAAATGGGCCATAAAGCCAGGAAGGGAGTACAAGAGCTCCGCATAGTGATCGACAGGTCGCTATTTTGAGGTCTGGTGCAGGACAACATACCACAGGCTCCTGCGAGTAATCACACTAAAATAAGTGAATAATTGTACATACAACACGTTTCAGGTAGGTAATGCCAACATCACAACTATCTCTCACTGGAAGGACTTTCAAATATGTTTTACTCCAAGCAACGATATTTTAGTAAAAACCGATCCCTTAAGGTTTAGGCCACCGGCAAACATAAATAAGTTTATGTGGCTAGATATTACATGGACAGCAGTATATAGCATTGTGGCATTAACAGGCACATCAAAGAGGACATTACAAAGTCATCACACTATATACACACCCTAAGAAAAACGATTTCAATAAACTTTCAATCACTTGAAAGGGGAATGAATGTTTGTATACATATTCCAAAGGAAAGAGTAATTGAAAAGTTACTACACCAGAGACCGGCATTACTGGAAAAAGGCAGAATCAGCATTATTCACAGTATTTTAAAGGGTGCCAATTGGCAGCTTCACCAAAAACATGCATCACGTGCATGAAATAAGGATTGTGAAGACGACATGATCTATTGATGTGCACCGAGAATAAATATGACAGTTTATTCTAATAATGCATCGTGGCACAAAGCAAACTATTTTATTGACACTAGGAAAAATGACTCACAATACCGGTTACAATATGAGAGCTCTCAGGAATAGTTGTAATTAGCTGCCCGAGGATACATTTCCACACAGCTTTGAAGCATATTGCAGACACATCAGAAATTACAATAATCCACTTGACAGTGAAGTTTTATGATGATCAGATTTTCGCCTCTTTAAAAGTACATTATACATTGGATACTGTGAATAAAAGCAGTTTCAGAGTAATGTGTCAAAATAATAACAGCATTGAGTGTAAACAGGAATAAAACCCCCTCGACACATTGGTTAATAACTCGGACAACAGCCAAAATACCTGCCACATACTATAAGTATACGTACTATTGTACAGCTGTCGCCACATTCAGCCTTTTACTCCTTTCTAGACACAAAGAAGATTTCTATCTTTGTATCCAGCTGTTTAGAAGAGGACAGAAATATGGGTGGAGGGCAGCTCCCAAGAGTTAAAGTGTTTGTGTCACCTGCAGACAGTGGGTGCAGTATTTACAGACTGAAACAGTTTACTAGGAACAAGTCACTTTCAGTTTGTGCTCCAGGAAGAGCTCATAGTGAATGGGTAGGCTGCATTTTTGTGAACACTGGTTCATACCCCAAGATGGCTGCTTCCACTGAAGGTGGTCAACAGGTCCACTTCCATCTAAAGCTAGGTACACACTACACGGTTTTCATCCAATAATCGGCTCAATCAGCCGACATACGACCGCTCGTTCAAAAGTCGGGTCAGTGTGTGTAGTGACACGATGGTCGAAAGTCTGCTCAAATGGATGATTATCGCCTCATTTGGTTGGTCGTACAGTTTAATATTTTAGTTCCAATCTCGTTTCTGTTGTGTAGTGTGTATAAACTTCAGACCGATGTGTACGAAATTGCAATCATTGCTCACGACAACATGGCTGTAAAAAGTCACTAAAGGGAAGTCCGCTCTTCCCTTTATCGTCCTAAACAAGGCTGTGTGTATGCAGTCCATGGACTGAGCGATCGGACCATCGATCGCATGTAAAAATCGATCAGCATAAAAAGTTGGCGGAAAATTCTGTAGTGTGTACCCAGCTTAACACACTGATTTTAAATACACAAAACAAGCCTCTCTTGCTGGTACTGGCCTGTTTGTTACCCTGAATTAAGATCCAGCAGCAGGTGCCCTCTTTCTGTTTGAACGCTTACGGTTATCCCCGATTTATCTACCAGAATATCACAAGAATATAAATGGAAGTCGTAGACGAAATGTGAGTCAGTCTAAAGGTGACAGAGCATTGTAACCCCACTGCCCACTAGAACTAGCCAGCAGGGTATTGGGGGTCTCCATACTAACCCTGTGTGGGACACTAGATACATTTTCTTCTTAAATCAGTCTTGTAGGCAAAACCTACGTCTGTGCGCTATCGAGGCAGCATATAATCAATGTCTTACTTAGCTCTAAGTAGGTTTAGATGGGTGTCACATTACCTTCCAGCAGAAAAATGAAGATCTCTGGAGGAATGTGAAGATATGAAAAGCAGTAATGTAGAAGCCGCCAAGCCGATACAGAGAAAATAAAAGCACTCTTATCAGTGACTTGTCTCACTTTCCCTTATAGCTTCTATGTTCTATAATCTGAGCATTTACTTAAGGATGGGAAGCCTGAGCATACTGCGCCCTCAATGTATGGCTAGCCCCCACCACCATATCATGCTGCGGACATCACGGGGCTTAAGGTGATTAATACACAGATTTACTCGCTACTCAGCTGAAACACTTAATTCTTTAATGTACTGCCTGCCTCAGTGTTATATATGGTATACAATACTTTGCTCCTATACTGTGCATTTCTACAAAATAACGTTCAGAATATAGCCAACATTAAAACATTAAGGCTGAGATCCAAAAGAACTGCATCCAAGTTATAGAAAGTCACCATGTTCTAGACTGGGGTGCAGGGTAAGGTCAGTAGATAATTCACTAGGATCCATAGGTGTGCTCCTGAAAACCAAGTTCATAAAAGGACAAAGAAGTCTGCTAGAGGCAAGATGTCTGTCTGCTTCGCTAGTTACCCTACCCGCAGCCCTCTGCCCGATAGTCACTGTGACTGCTGGCAGCCTTTCATCTAGCTGTGCTACTTAAATGCCTTACATTCTGAATAAATACACACATTGTTATGTGTGGGGGTCTTGATTAGAATGCTACAATCTCAAACGTTTTATTTATTACCATTTATATATAAAGATAACACCAGATAAAACCATGAAGCAGACATTGCAATGACTCCGGTTACACCAAACAATTAAATAAGTAAAGCCCATAAAAACAATGTCCGTTTCGGAAACATCTTCCTTTAAGTGTTGTCAGACTGGTGACACAAGAACCCAAATCTGTGTTGACCTTTTTAACACAACCAGAAACATAAACAGCTATTCAAGTTATTTCTTAAAACAATTTGCTATACTACTAGGGCACATTATGTGACAAACGTATTATATATTAGACACAAACCCTTTGTGCCCTTGTTGTGACACAATATCCATTAGTCAGGCATGAATTCAAACCAGAATGTGCCAAACCGATGACCAAAGCAGCAGCGTTCTGGATTGTATCACAGCAACACGATGACGTCACACTGGTATTATGGTGGTTTAGGACAGGTTTAAAAGGCCATGAAACAATGTGCTGGATTACGTTCCAAAATTATTTGTTAAAAAGGTACAATCTGAGCTTCAGAAGGAGCCGAGAAGAGGAAACGTAACCTGAATAACGACTCCCAACACAAACACTTAACAGAATTCTGCAAAAATGTTTAAGGTCAGATATCATCATCATCAATTTATATAGCGCCATTAATTCCGCAGCGCTGTACAGAGAACTCATTCACATCAGTCCCTGCCCCATTGGAGCTTACAGTCTAAATTACCTAATATAGACACACAGATTAGGGTCAATTTGATAGCAGCCAATTAACCTACCAGTATGTTTTTGGAGTGTGGGAGGAAACCGGAGCACCCGGAAGAAACCCACGCAAACACGGGGAGAACATACAAACTCCCCACAGATAAGGCCATGGTCGGGAATTGAACTTATGACCACAGTGCTGTGAGGCAGAAGTGCTAACCACTGAGCCACCGTGCTGCCCTTATCACAGGCATTGCGTAAAAACACACTTGTTACTAGTATGTAGAGCTCACTGGAGATTGCTCTGGGCTTCCACAATACATTTACTTTATTTAAACACATTGAATAAAACAAGGGGCGTTACAAAAACCATATGGGAAACAGAATGTTAATAGTACGCTAAGCAAACACTATTAACAGTGGAAGGAGAATGACAACAGTAGAATCACTGTTTTATAGAGTCACACCCAACTTACACGCCATTTACTACCATTACTAACGGTAAATACGATGCTGAAAGGTTTGTACACAAATCTATTTTACAGCCATATGTTGTAGGGGGGTGTTACCTCCTACATACTAATAGATGAGTCACATCCACATCTCTTCTGGTCTCCAAGGTGACATATTAAACTCCAGAATAATGCACAGCCCATGGTATAAAAGGAGAAATAAACTACTGATGACAATATAATCAATTGGGAAACCATAAAGATCATCATCAGCTATTTATATAGCGCCACTATTTCCGCAGCGCTGTACAGAGAACTCACTCACACCAGTCCCTGCCCCATTGGATCTAAGATATATGATAGTCTCAAGACTATTTCCAGTAAGTGTATTACTTGGAGGGAAGACTCACAAGTCTACATGTTATGATGTTCTCACAACAAGCTTACTTTTTGTAAGTCTATTCACGACAGGGTAATTCACTTAAATATTCACTTGGAACTATAAATTTGAACATTTATTGGTTTATACAATGTTGCACTATTATATGTGATTTTGTTTTCCCTGTTTTGGATCATACTGTTGAAAATTCATCGGAGAACACTCCTTCAACAAATTGAATATAAGTATATTTTTATTTTCTCTGGGTTCACACACTTTAAGGCAGATCAATGAGAGATAGAGATCGCTTAGACATTTTTCTGGGCATCAATCAATATAAGTAATAAATTATGTCTCAGGGCTAGATTTACTAAGCTGCGGGTTTGAAAAAGTGGGGATGTTGCCTATAGCAACCAATCAGATTCTAGCTGTCATTTTGTAGAAAGTACTAAATAAATGAAAGCTAGAATCTGATTGGTTGCTATAGGCAACATCCCCACTTTTTCAAACCCGCAGCTTAGTAAATCTAGCCCTAAGCCTTTAATATCAGGAAATCTATAGGACAGATTCTTCCAGTGGTTCAGTGTCACAAAGTAACCACATCCACTGACACCCATAAGGAACACTTCATTTAAACTGTGGGAATCTTCTGCTACAACTTTTATTATGTGTAAGATTTATTAGAGAAAATGAAGAGACTAATTAAGCTCGGTGAACGGGTCATGATGGGATCTGTAGTGCATCAAGGACGTGCTTATCCGTGCTCTGTCCCTGCAAGTTACTTTGAACTGTTGGCAACGGTCTAGAGGACGACTTCAAAAACAGCCACTGAAACTGAGACATCCCTGGGAAAAGGCCTGGAATGAAATAGCACTCCTCTTTTAGCTGTGTGTCTTTAAAACAAGCAATCAATCTCAGCAAGAGAAATCCAGTGAACCAGATCACTTACAGCAGCACAATGCTGGAGGGCACAGATATATGAACTGCAGAGCAATGGGGCGGAAGGTGGCCGAGCTATGGAGGGAACTGGTACTATGTGATGCAGTGGCTGCAACATTCTTATCTTTCAATGCTGCATATCAGCAAACACATTACATTTCCTGCATCCTCCAGGCTATTAGTTTGACGCTTGTACTCCCATGCATTATATAAACATGGATCTATAATGAAGTTTTTATGGCTTATAGCATTACATATGTGGGACCCAACCCTTATTTACACACACAAAGCACAAACACTACATTCAAAACAATATTTACACAGTAGAATGTTTGTTTATGCAATACAGACCCCACTTTATAACAAGTTATTTTTGCTGCATCCACCACAAACTGAATACAAACAATACAGTTATAAATAAAACTCTCAATTTATACCCTAAACAGGTAGGACGACATTTGGGAACAAGACACAGGTAGAACACATTTGTCAGTACACAACCTCCGCACAGACAGACAATCTCATGGGAAGTGTTCCAGCACTTGAAAGAAGAACAGTGAATAATATTTACTCAATGCAGACAACAGTATTGACCATCGCAACAATAAATATAACAAAAAACACATACAAATATATGCAAAGCTTTAAACAAGTAATGTGAAATATTGAAAGACCTGTCTAGACCACATTGTTACCAGCAGAACCCTGTAATAAAAACACATGCATTTAGCCCCATCAACTCAGTTTCATATTTTACAAGCCTGTTGGCATAAAAACAATGAAACTGCAGGAGTATTCAGTATGCTAATAATTAGAATGCATTCCACTAATGGCTCTAGCACTTTATCATAAGACACACGCTATTACTGGACGCCAGTGATGCACACTCCAAAAATAAAGCAATTTCCACAGTATTGTCTTACTAGGACCCAATATATTTATACACACATCTCGCAAATATAGCAACACTGGTTTGCAGTTATCAGGCTCATGTTGCCAAGGGGGCCAGGAAGGAGAGTGTTAAAATTATTTTGGGTTGCAGCACATCCCAATTAACCCCTTAGCAGCCATAGTGACTGAATGCAATGCAGAAATTCTAGGCGACGCTTTAAAAGGCCATTGCAATATACACAAAATGATTGTTAAATGTCAATAGAAAATCTGGATGTAACACAGGCCGGATTAGATCTCAATTAGCAGAAAAGGTGACAATTCCAGCACCTCTACTATTTATAGATATTTTGTTCCTCATTTCAAGAAAATAATTCAACACGGAACTGGGCACATATCGCCTGATAGCTGTGTCTTCCCTACAGATTCATGCTGGTTTCAGTAAACTTCCGTACTCAGAAAGACGAGAAGTATAATTTAAATGGAAACTAAAAACAAATACCCATAGGGATGAAGGTTTATTTACTACAAAGAAAAACAAGACTAACACAAAGGATGCACCAATCTCTTAATGCATTTATCATCACTCTAAGCAAGGAATCCTTTAGACTATAATGTGTTTTGGTCCTTCAGGGAAAGACTGATATGTATCATATGGAGATCTGCATTGCGCATACCTACAGATTTTCACTGGCTAGTCCTGTAACAATCATTCTCAGCATACACAGGACAGTATGTCCCTTATAGCTACAGTATATGTCTGCAAGTATATGATGTGCAGCTCCCCAGGGATGGGATTAATGAATCCGGGCACACCACAGATGGGGTCTCGCTGAACAGCAATTTGAACAAACAGTAGCGCTGCCACCTATTCACTTCAGGAAGCCAGATCCCAGCAAACCGAGATAAAAAAAAAATCAGGACTGAGTGGTCAGGTAGGAAACACAACACATGCAAAGATGTGGTAAAACATTCATGTGCATTGGAATAGAACAACTATTGCACAACCTCTCAACAGGATTAATTCAGAACAAAATCTGATATTTGCTTTGATTATTGAGTACTACAAAAAGCAGATTAACCAGTTATTTTTGCATAACTATTATTACACAGAAAATTACAGGGATCAGGTTTACAGGAAAAATAGTGATCTAATAATGTGATTTTGCCATCATTTCTAACTAGTGGCTGAGATTTATAATGTCACTTCTGATAAATGGCAGAATAATTTTAAGAAGGAGCAAGATGACAGTGTTGTCTCTTGGAGGGTGAGGTGCCCCTTGGGCATGGGCAGCAAGAAGGGGCATAATGGGGCAGGGGCAATTAGAGGGGCAGCTGATCGCACTAATATTGGGATGCAGTATTCTTACATGGACCATAAATAGCCACCAGCAGGATGTACTGAGAATAATCACAGCCCCCAATGTAGGGACTGGGGGTCCCCACCAATGAGGGGAGCCCCTGCAGGACACTTCCCGAGGACCCCACAGACAGTCTCCTCACCTCGGGCGGCCCATGTCCCGCACACTAGCCCGGTGATGAGCAGCAGGCAGGCCGGGGAGCACCGCCACATCCCCGGCATCTTCTACGCCCTCTCTAGGTCCGGGTGTTACCAGCAGCCAAACGTCCCCTCCTCCTCCTGCGGCTCCCAGACGTCGGTGCTGAGCTCCTCGTTACGTGTACCCTCCGCGCCTGGCACGGTGAGCGCAGCGGTCCCTCCCGGTACCCGGTGCAGAGCTAAGATGGCGGATGCTGCTGAGGATCCGTCTCTGTGTCTGCGGGCACCGCGGTGACCGGCCCCGCCCCTCGCCAGCCAGCCACGCCCCTCACCCTGCAACGTTTGCGCTCCAGCCTCCACCGCCGCCGCGCCCACTACTGTCCCCGTCCGCGGCTCTGATTGGCTGCTCGTGGAATCCACCGCCCCTCCGCCCACTGTGGGCGGAGGCCTCTCCCACATAGCAGCCCCGCCCCTCTGCCTGAAGGGAGATGGGGCAGGTTATCCTGTGGATGGAGGAGGAGGAGGAGGTGTGAGGTGCTTTCATCCCCATCAGTGGTGCTGTGATACATGGGCTACACCCTGCAGCACCATCCTGTGTCTCCCTGACAGCTCAGGATCAGCCATTCCCCCTGAGATGTTATCCATCTAGCAGCAGGCTTGGCTACTGTCCCTACTTTCCAGGGACAGTCCTGGTTTCCCAAGCATTCTTCCTGGAAGTGTCCCTGTTTTTCAAAGCTGAGCCACAATTTCTCTTATCCTGTATATAAAATGCAGCTTTCACTATCCTGATATTCTCTGAGCTGTGTAAGGTAATTATGTATTAAAGGAAAGCATGTACAATGTGATAATGTCTGTATATTATAGAGAGAAAAGCCCTATCTCCAGTAAAAAGGGACATACATAGGGCTTCCCCCACCTAGTGAGGGTTTTGCCGGCTAGAAGGACAGCGTTGGTAAACATTATTTTAATTGTATTTTATTTTTGTTTCCTTTTTTTCTACAAAGTGGAAGCTCGAGTTCGGGTTTCCAGTTCCACTGCGCATGCATGTAGAGCACCGACCTGGACTGCATGTGTGTAATATGATTTCATGCACCTTCAGAACAGCAAAGAGTCCCTGGATAGGTGCTGGGTTGTCTGGCTGCCACCTCCCCGGGGTCAACACATGCTCCGCTTGCCCCTACCCTCCCCTTGTTCTAATGCCCCTACACTGTGGAGAGCAGATCAGAAGACTCAGAAGGTGGAACGGCCCATACAGACCCATCCGCGGGGGAATAATATATTTTTGTGGGGCTGGTACGACACCCTTGAAGCCTGGTGCCCTCTTGACATGCTTATTACCATGTTCCTCTGGACATTATTTTCAAATGTTGGTAAATATGCCAGCTATATGAACTGGCACCTGCCACTCCTGCAGCAAATTATCTGTTTTGTAGAAAAATCTAAAAAGAAAAGTAGGGTTTTATATATACAGGTCCACCTGGATGGTAGTAGATTGCATGGATCATTTATTTATATAGCGCCACCAATTCCACAGCGCTGTACAGAGGATATTTGTCATTCACATCAGTCATGGATTATTTATTCCTTCAAATTCATGTCCCTGACAATGTCCCTGTTTTTCAGCATCGATGATTTTGGCTAACTGCACTCTGCAATCCCACACAATATTCCTGTGAATAAGTATCGGCTCTAATTACCCAAGTTTTATAAGTTAATATGTATGGACGTGGAGAACCTGTCAGCTTCCAGTTCTTTATACATAGCGTCTGGTCTACTATGCGTGTAAATAATCCCTCCACCGCTACGAAAGTCTACAAAAATAAAAGCATATGTTGTATGCAATTATCTGGCCCACATACTGTGATGTGCTCACTCCCCCGGGTGGACAACTGCATGCGGTTCCTCTGCCTCACAAACGCTTGCGGGGCTGGAGAACTGTGATATAGAGAGGAAGACAGCCTGGGGGTGAAAGTAATGATGTCTGCGGCTCAATGTGAAAGCCAAGTCCAGCAATATTTTTGATGCTCTCTTCCATGTAAAAGGGGGATTGTTTTGTTGACTTTTGACTGTATCATCATCATCATCAATGTTTATTTATAGGACGCCACAGATTCCGTAGCACCGAGCAATCATCTTATAGATATGATACATGAGTACAATAAACATAATAACACATACAGGGATACCCATGTGCTAGGAATATATACTGTTAATACATCTGTCCCAAGTCACATGTTCCATTACAAATACAATAAATACAATTTAACCAAATTCCGTAGACATAATTCCCTGATTCCGAGTGAAACACGAGTGTAAGTGTAACTTGTGAGTGAACAATTTGCACACAGGTGAATACGTAGGTACGTCGTAGTTGGAGGTTCGTCCTGGTATGAATGAATAGCAGATCTGTCTGTTTGACACCAGACAGGTCCAACGAAAATGTACGAAAAACGTTTATTTTATATGTTACCAAAGAAATTACTACGAAGCCTCATTCAAACTTGAATAACGTAGCTCGTACATGGGAGCAACTTTCCGACGTGTACAGAAAACCGAAGCTCAGCAAATTCTGCTCTATGGGCGAGTGACTATTGAAGTATCAATAATCTGCCAATCATTTTGCAAACCTCTAATTACAAGCAAAAAAATGTACAGAAAAAGCCGCACAATGCTTACACCTGGTGCTGAAATAACACGTTTTAAATGATAATCGAAAAAGCTAGTACATCACCCCCTGCAGCTGTAAGAGAACCTGTGCGTTATCCGATAGTAGTTAAGAACAATCACATGAAAACCAGCACTGGGTATTGAAATAACACTATCCATGTACTCAAACATTTACAGATGGCGGTATTTCAATCTGCAGTGCTGGTTTCTATGTGATTGTTCTCTAATTACAAGCTGTTGTCTAGTTAGGGTGCAGCATCCTAATCATCCACTACTTACTTATCTTAGGCAGTTGCCTAGGGCGCCGGGACCTGCAGGGCGCCACTGACTAGATTTTGTAATCTAGTCAGCGGTTTTCGACAGAGGTGCAGCGGCGGGGTGGCGCGGCACTGGCGCCGGATGTTTTGAAGTGTCCTGGAAGTGGACTCCCTCTTAAGATGCGACCGGGCCGCACATGATCACTGACGGTGATCATGTGATCTGACTGCGGCGCCTCTGTCCACCAATGTGCAGGTACCCCCATGTTCTCACACTGTCAGTGAGTAAAGTTATTTCCCGATGCCCCCTACCCTTCCAGCATGCACCGCTCTGCTAAACCCACCCCCCCCCTTCCCCTTCCTCTGTGTGAAGAATCCAAGGAGCGTTTGGGCAGCCATTGGAGAAGAGACAAGAAGTTTTCAGGAGTAAATGCAAACTAATTATTTATTTATTTTTTTAAAAAATGAGGGTGCCTAAAGCCCAATCCAGGAAGTGGGAAGGTAAAAAAAAAAGGAGGGGGGGGGGGTGGGGGGATGATTATTATTTGTCACCTCATACTCTATATTTGATTTTCAAACTATGGTGGTGAAAATTACTATTTTAATGGCACCTTATGCTCTATATTTGACTTGCAAACTATGGGGTAGGTTCAGTAATTTTCTCCAACATAGTTTGAAAATCAAATATAGAGCATGAGATGGCAAATAATAGTCATTTTTCTACCGTAGATAAATGACTATTTTGCCTAGGGCGCCTAGAGACCTTGCACCGGCCCTGGACACTACGAATGCGCTTAGATGCACTTGCTCAGCCTCAACGTGTTTCCACAAATTATTTTCAAACATTTGCAATTATGCACTGAAATCCACTCACCAGATCAGCAATGAGCTGTGTAAAAGATTGCACTACAATTTATAGCACTGTAGAACCTTTTCCATTGGTTTTTCTTTTCATGGTAGGTGGTATAAGTATAAAATGTCTATTTTGTGTACAGTATATATTTTTAGTGGGAAATGCAAAGGCCAAGTCTAGATAATAATTTAGGTTTTATGTCTTGTGTATGCTGTGGAAAATGTATTACATTTAATATGCAATACAATTAAACCAGTAAAAAGTTTTTTAATCAGTCTGCTGAAAATAGAACTAGTTGGCCAATATTGCGAATTGACCTGCCTACTGAATCACAGGAACTTAGTTTATCTCTATTGTAAACTAGAATTGTTTTACTGTACAGTCATGGCCAAAAGGTTTGAAAATGACACAAATATTGGTTTCCACACAGTTTGCTGCTTCTGTGTTTTTAGATCTTTTTGTCAGATGTTGCTATGGTATACTGAAGTAAAATTACAGGCATTTCATAAGTGTCAAAGACTTTTATTGACAATTACATGAAGTTTATGCAAAGACTCAATATTTGCAGTGTTGACCCTTCTCTTTGAAGACCTCTGCAATTCGCCCTGGCATGCTGTCAATCAACTTCTGGGCCACATACTGACTGATGGCCGCCCATTCTTACCTAATCAATGCTTGGAGTTTGTCAGAATTTGTGGCGTTTTTTAGTCCACTCGCTTCTTAAAGATTGACCACAAGTTCTCAATGGGATTAAGGTCTGGGGAGTTTCCTGGCCATGGACCCAATATTTTGATGTTTTGATCCCCGAGCCACTTAGTTATCACTTTTGCTTTATGGGAAGGTGCTCCATCATGCTGGGAAAGACATTGTTCATCACCAAACTGTTCTTGAATGGTTGGAAGAAGTTGCTACTAATGGTACCATTCTTTATTCATGGCTGTTCTTAGGCAAAATTGCGAGTGAGCTCACTCCTTTGGCTGAGAAGCAACCCCTCACATGAGTGGTCTCAGGATGCTTTACTGTTGGCATGACACAGGACTGATGGTAGCGCATACCTTTCCGTCTCAGGACAAGCGTTTTTCCAGATGCCCCAAACAATCTGAAAGGGGATTCATCAGAGAAAATGACTTTACACCAGTCCTCAGCAGTCCAATCCCTGTACCTTTTGCAGGATATCAGTCTGTCCCTGATGTTTTTCCTGGAGAGAAGTGGCTTCTTTGCTGTCCTTATTCACACCAGGCCATCCTCCAAAGGTCTTCGCCTCACTGTGCTTGCAGATGCACTCACACCTGCCTGCTGCCATTCCTAAGCAAGCTCTGCATCGATGTTGCCCTGATCCCGCAGCTGAATCAACTTTATGAGACATTCTGGCGCTTGCTGGACATTCTTGGGCCCCCCGAAGCCTTCTTCATATCTATTGAACCTCTCTCCTTGAAGTTCTTGCTCATATGATGAATGGTTGATTTAAGTGCAATCTTACTAACAGCAATACCTTCCTTTTAAAGCTTCCAGTCTGTCATTCTAACTCAATCAGCATGACAGAGTGATCTTCAGCCTTGTCCTTGTCAACACTCTCACCTGTGTTAACGAGAGAATCACTGAGCGGATGTCAGCTGGTCCTTTTGGTGGCAGGACTGAAATGCAGTGGAAATGTTGTTTTTGGGATAAAGTTCATTTTCATGGCAAAAAGGGACTTTGAAATTAATTGCAATTCATTTGATCACTCTTCATGACATTCTGGAGTATATGCAAACTGCCATCATAAAAACTGAGGCAGCAGAAATGTAAAAAAAAATATTTGTGTCATTCTCAAAACTATTGTCCACGACTGTAGTCAAATGCTGACAAATGTGTTTTCTTTCCCTCCTAAAAATATATTTCATTACAATTTTCCATCATGGTAAACAAACATAAATACAATATTTTCATTATAAACTCATAAAACAAATACAAATATACATTTGTTTTGTTAACATGATACCTTTTAATCAGTAAGTATGCTACTAAAGACTAAACAGGATTAGATTACAAGTTTGTCTTCCAAGAGGTTCTGTAGCAGCTGTGGACTGTTTTATGTATGTAACAACTGTGTAGTGTAAGCTGTTCTCAATCCTTCTAGACTATTGCAGTCGCAGTCAGTATCATTCTAAGAATAAATAACGGCTAGACTGTGATTATATCATATTTTATATTCTAAATAAAGGGAGCCAAGATATTAAAATAGATGCCTGTACTTGGATTTTGGTTTTGCTTTCTGGCAGTTAAAACATCCTTGTTTTGATAAGAAAACAAATAATTTGAGATAGGAAATAAACAATTTGCTCATAAAATATTTTGTATTTTGTTTTGAGTTTTATTTTTACCTGTTCTTGATGTCTGAAAAAACTTACTTTATGGGTAGATTCAATTCAGCACAAGGTGACGTCGGACGTCACCGCGATCTCTGGCTGAGTACATTGCCGTCTATTACGGTAAGGAACATGGGCAGCATGGTGGCTCAGTGGTTAGCACCTCTGTCTCACAGCGCTGGGTTCATGAGTTCAATTCCCGACCATGGCCTTATCTGTGAGGAGTTTGTATGTTCTCCCCATGTTTGCGTGGGTTTCCTCCGGGCGCTCCGGTTTCCTCCCACGCTCCAAAGACATACTGGCTGCTAACAAATTGACCCTAGTCTGTGTGTCTGTCTGTCTGCGTGTGTATGCAGGGTCTGATGTGAGTGAGTTCTCTGTACAGTGCTGTAAATAACTTATGATGATGATGATGATGATGAATCTGTGCTCTTTTTTCTACACAAGTCTATGAGGAGGGAGGAAACATGAGCCTTGATTTCATGCCGTGCTAAATTGAACCTCCACTTTTATCAAAGATCTATATTCCTCTTGTAGTGTACTACTTCCTTAATTATATTTAATTGTTGTACTCAGCTACAGCGATCCAGTGGATGTGACCCCACCTTCGTTACCACTCTGTATAGACAAAATGTTGCAGTCCTCCTCATGTAAATACTTGTAATACAATGTCATAAGTTAATATTACCACTATAGATCCTTTGTTGCTATGACTAAAAAGGCTTTACCATTTAACCAAACTTCCAATCATCCCAAAATAGCAGCCCAAGAACTTTAATGAGCCCACTGTGAAGGAATGGGGTACCTTGTAATGAACTCAGCGAGCAGTCATACAAGATATTTGTATGGATAGTTGGTAACACAGCCTCACAGCACTGGGGTCATGAGTTCAATTCCCGACCACGGCCTTATCTGTGAGGAGTTTGTATGTTCTCCCCGTGTTTGCGTGGGTTTCCTCTGGGTGCTCCAGTTTCCTCCCACACTCCAAAAACATACTGGTAGGTTAATTGGCTGCTATTAAATTGGCTTTAGTCTCTCTAGGTCTGTAAGCTCCAATGGGGCAGGGACTGATGTGAGTTCTCTGTACAGCGCTGCGGAATTAGTGGCGCTATATATATAGCTGATGACGATGATAAAGCAGTGTTATGCATGCTAAAGGGAAATTATTGTAATTTAAGCACCCATCCCAGCCATTTTCCTAAATCACTCACATAATATTTAAATATTTCCTCCTAAAGTAGAATTTTGTTAAAAGAAAAAAAAAAAGCTGTGCTACATTGCCACCCATTCATGAATACATTATTCATAGTGTGAATTATATGCAAACCCAGACAAAAAAATCATGTTTGTAACTCACAATTAGCATTAATATAAAATACTGTAAGGAAATGGTTTTTGGTGTTAATGTGCAGTAATAATTTATTATTGGTGCTTAGTGAGGCCATAACAATGATGTGCAGGGGTCTACATCCAGAAGACTTTGTTTTTTTATGGATAAATGTTTTGTTTGGTTTTATGTTTTTCTGGATAAATGTTTTATTTGGTTTTATGTTTTTCTGGATTAATGTGGTTTTTTTTTGTTTTTTTAATCTATAACAACCCAGCCTATTGTATTGTAATCTATAAGCAGTATGACAATAACCCATCACTTCATGACAGATTCTGGAATAAATAGAACAGAATGATCTATTCTGTACATGATAATAGCACCTGTTGTTTTGACATAATGCAGAGTAACTGGATAGAACCCATCATATATATGTATAATGTCTTTTATGCCCAGTTTGCCAAAAGGATTTTTGCTGAACTTCGTACATACAAATTACATTTTCTTTTTGGAAACATATTTACCAAACTTAATGTATTTTTATATATTTATTTTAATTACGGTTTTCCAGCCTACAAAGCGAGTTCATATATTTTTGGTGTCTAACTCTTCACACTGAATATTATTTGTTTCTAAAAAAATCCAATACTTTTTGGGATGAGAAGCGTCATATAGATTCTATATTTATACAAGATTGAGCCGCTCTCTAAACCACCCTCCCACATCTTGTCATGACCCCCAAGTTGTTAAGATTCCCTTTTTAGACTGTCTTATGAGCTTGTCCCACCTTGTTTTATAATATTTTAACACACAAATACTTATTTGTAAATGCACACTACCAGTACCATTGTTGTGAATGGATCACTTAACCCAAAAATGTCTAAAGCGGCCATTTGTCCAGTACATAGGTGCGAACAAGCCTTCGGTTTTGATATGCGGCAGAGTCATTTGTATGGAATTCTATATTTCATCACCAACCAGATCTGCAAAATCCACCTTTAGATTTCAAGGGGTAGCTATACCAAAATGTGGGTTTGCGAAGATCTTCCCTATAGCAACCAATCAGATACTAGCTGTCATTTATTTAGTACATTTTACAAAATAACAGCTAGAATCTGATTGGTTGCTATAGGCAACATCTCCTTTTCCAAACCCGCAGTTTAGTAAATATAACCTCTACCAAGCAGGAACAGCATTTTCTTCTTTCCTTGTTTGTCACTGTATTTGTCAATCATTGTATGTTCACTTTGTTTTGCTTTTTTTCTCACATTGTACATGTCTGATCTAATATTATGGTACAATATAAATAAAACATGATATACAACATATTATAATCTCCTGAATGCACAAGGAAGATCTTCTTCAGTTCCATCCACACTACAAACACATTCTACCCGACTATCAAACTCGGCCACTCACGGACATAAATCAACCTATTTGGACAAGACTGTTGCCATTAAAAACAATTCCTTACTGACATCTATAAATCATGAACCAGCTGAATGTCTCTAATGCCTTATGACAATGTCCTTTATAAATACACACACAGTCTCTCTATAGGCAGTCTGAAGACTCTCAACTGCAGTCTTATTTTAAAATGTATATTTATTTGTATTTTTTTATACTGTTGCATGGCTTTAACACCAGTATAACAATAATATACACGCAATTCCTGCTTATGGGGATCACGTATATCTTGTGCATTGTAGGACTGAGTACAGGAATGGCTGTTGTCAGGCTGTAGGCCTTACTGACAACTGCAATGAATAAGAACACTAACCGGTATTAACACTACTGAACTAGCAGGTGGGGAGTCTAACGTACCCCTGGTATTCGCCAGGGACCCCCGCAAGGAGGTTTGGACTTCCCTGCACAGGGCACGCAGGTCGCGTTCCTAGTAGCCAGTTGCCGATGTAGTGTAGAAGGGTCAGACGGTTCGGGTCAAGCCAATCGGGAATGCAAGGTACAAGGGAGGATCCAGAAGAGTAGTCAACAAGCCAAGGTCGCAGGAACAATATGGGTCACGCAGAAAGAAGGATGGTCGACAAGCCGGGTCACAACTGAAGAGAGCAGAAACACTAGAAGAATGGTCAGGGAAGCCTGGTCACAACAGGGAAATCACCAGTAGAATACTAGAGACAGGAACCTGTTACTCTGGCACCCTAATGGCGCCAGAGCCCGGTTTAAATAGGGCAGACTAGGCAGTGATTGGAGGAGCCAGGAGGTGGCACGCTGCAGTATAGGTAGCGTCCCGTTGCCTAGCAATTGGACGGAGCAGGGTGCATGCGCCCGACAGAAGGCTGAGGCAGAAGCTAAGCAACAGGGCGCTACGGCCACCTGACAGCTGTGAGTCCAGAAGTCAGACGCACTTTCATTATATCAACCACTTAATCAGGAAGTTGTTCAATATATTGCTATATCTATCAGCACTATCTCTGTCACCAAGTTGGCCTTTTCCTGCCCTTAAGCAACTTAAACTGTGCTTCAAGAGCAACTCTACAGTCACTCCTGCTGGAAGCTCACTCCGGCTCCTCTCAGTGCCCAGCGTAGCTTTGTTAGTCCATCAAGTGCTTTGTTGCTCAATGCAAATTTTTCACGGAGATATTCACAGCATGTTCGCAGCCTGATTACATATTCACATAAATTAAAATAATGTCTGCATTGTAATGAGATTTGTTTCAGAACAACTTGAACCTGCCACTTCAAGAGCGGAAACATCTTCGTCTTTGTAATGAAAAAAACAACAACTTTCCAGACCAACCTGATTTTCCCAAAGCAAAAGACGGAATATTAATATCGGCGAAGTGACGACGGGAGTACACAGATGTCCTCAGACAATGTTTGTCTCACTCTGCAACAAGGCAGATTATGCAGCCAGTGTGTCAGAATGGTCATAAAGGTGTCACTTAAATGCAGTCTGGAATAAACCACAGTGCATACGTTTTAGAACCTATTTAATAAGTCAATAATACAAAAATACTATTATTGTATCCTAAAGATTCATCACAATCTTAGACTGACTTGTTTTGACAGGTGTATGATCAATTCCCCCTCTGCCTCTCTTGAAACTTCCTTTATGGTTATCAACAAGTCAAAGACTATCTGACAATGTTTTTGCATCATTAAAACATTTTTTAAGTTGGAATTACATTAAAGATACTATACATTGTTGCCATTTAAGCTTGATTGTTCGAACCCTTGCTAAAATTTAGCTAAAATCTTTTAGTCCTTTCCAAAATTGTAGATTTTATGGCAAACTTTTGAACTTTAAAGGCCGTTCAACAAACTGTTTCGATATCCACACTGAAACAAATTGGAGCACCTCTGGTTATCACGTCTCTAGATAGTTCCCACCAGTTGTTGATTGACGCATGCATGATAAGAAAAAATATATACATCTGAGCTTAGCAAAGCAATACAATTGTTATGTTTGTGGTAAGAAAAAAAAAAAAAACAGGAACATCTATAGAATCACAACTAAACTCCCAGCTGTCTAGAACTTTATTTAGCAAAGACTTTCCTCTAGTCTTCAAACCTTCAAGCGTTCTCTGAAAACCCACCTCTTCAGATAAGCATATAATATTCCTCAACCACCATCTTAATCTCCCTAGGTTACCCTATTACCACCCTCTACACAGCTAACACAAGACAACAACCCTCTGTACTTTTACCTTTGCATTCTAGCTGGTCCAGTGTGCAATATGATGTAGCACTTACCCTTGTGTTTCAAACTCCCATGGTCCCATAGATTGTAAGCTTGCGAGCAGGGTTCTCTTACCTCTCTGTCTGTATGTATTACCCAGTATTGTTTTATTAATGTTTGTTCCCAATTGTAAAGCGCTACGTAATTTGCTGGCGCTATATAAATAAATGTTGATTGATTTAATTCTCTCTGGAACAAAAGGCCAAAATTACAGTGTGTAAGTTCAAGAGACATTTATGATCTTTAATACCAAGTATGAAAATAAATCCCTTTTGTTAATTCTAAAATAATGACGTGTAACCGTATATGTGTTTAACGAGTTTCAAGGTAAATAAAAATAGACATGACAAATACTTTATTTGTGCCATTTTAATTCTTTGAACTTTGTTGCATAAGTCACCTCACCTGCTCCTCCCTGGAAAATGCTGGTGTAGAGAGTACTTGTGTCGGAGGACACAACGGAGAGACGTACATACATTTTAGCACACTGCATGCCTGAAGGGGAATAATTTTTGCTTTCAATCATTCAAGTATCTGTTGAAACATGCTGCGCAGCCTAGGTGTCTCTCTAATTCACATTTAACAAAAGTACTGCTACAATAGTAATATTTTTGTTCTCCCGTCATCCAGGAAAAAGAAATATGACAAGTTTATAAAAGCTTTGGTAATCGTTTTAGGCATGAATAGCAATTTCCAGCTGTCTGTTGTGTAGTAACAAAACGGATTGTTTACTAACAACATATCCCTCCGTGATGTACAATCATTAACAAAATGGCAACAAACGATGAAACGCAGGTGAGACAGCCCCGCTCAAGTTGTTAGTGATGGTGAATTCCGCAAAGTAGCAATAAAAAGATCAAAGTAACACAATTTCTGTGCTGCCCTCTGAATAGATGAAGGCAGGTACCTAGTTTGCCTGCTTGATAGACAGAGGCCTGGCTGTGGAGAGTTATTTAGTTATTTCATGCCTAAGTACTTCAGCTCACGTGCTTGGCTCTCCATCATCTTCTCCATCACTACATCAAAGCTCTCTATTCTCAGTTCTGAATGAAAGGTCTTTGGTACCGGAGCCATGGTTAACAACTGACCCTAATTTTTGGTCCCAAGTATTACATTTTCATCCCTGGATATTGCCGCACTTTTCAATAATAACAAACTGGACAAGACAATTGATATTATTCTGTATTCTGGATGCCGTTCTCAATATTTATACAAATTTACGTCCCTCCAAGAACGCTCTGTTTTGTGGTCCCCTACTTTTTCCTTCATACTCCATAGAAATAGGCAGCACCAACATAATAATTTTTACCAGGAAAAATATTTTGTTGCATTAATGTCTACTTTTGCGTGAAAATAGTTTTGTTGGTGTTGCAGAGCTCTTTGCTATTTTTGACTTGACTAATAGGCGACACGTCTGATAGGCTTTGGCATTTAATGTTTTCACTGTACCATTCCCGTCGCAATCAGCGCAATGGGAGGAGTCACTAACCTGTTATCCGGCCCTCTTCAGAGGCTTTGGAATGAGTCCCAAGAAGTTGCTGTGCTAGGGTCGGAAATTTATGTTGGTGACCCCGCTCGCTCCACAATGGTGACCCCACAATCAGAGCTCTCTCCCTGCCTGTCTCGGCCGAACGGACCTGCACATAGTGTGCAGCCCTCCCCTGGATCCGCTACTGCCTTCAGATCTGTGCTCTTCATCTCACATAACCATCTGCTGAAATGATCGTGACTCTGTACACTGTACAGATATTTGCCTACACTGCTGGTCCTGAGTGCGTACACACTTGGACATTTGCCCGATATCGTTCCATTGTTAATAGTGATTTTTAGGAAGTTTACAAAACCAAATTAAACCATACGATGTGTACCTGATCGTGGGGGCGTACGCACTTTTGCAATAGACTAAATGTTCATTTCTCGTGTGATTGGCACGATAATTGGATGAAAAACCTGTAGTGTGTACCCAGCTTAATACTCTTGGATAACTGCAAGGCATAAAGTAGACCTATCGCCTTGTCTTATGAATCTACTTTTTTTGACATTATGACTTGTTCACTATGCAGTAAGCAAATATTGGATTTCTGGGACCAAGGAGTCAGAGAGCATTGAGGTATAGAAGAAGCCAACCAGCGAGCGAACTCTCTCCTCCAATCGCTTTCCACGACGAGCTTTCAGATTGCAAGGCTTTCTGTATATCTCATAGCTCTCCCATTGTGCGGGTGGGAGGAAGCCTGGAGCGTGCTGAATAAAATGCTCAATCCCGGACAAACAGCGTTGCAGTAAAGAATCTGTAAAGCAAAAAAATATAACATCATAGATCTTAGTGACAGATCTGCTTTAAAGAAAACTATGTGAAGAATGCATGGAAGCAGAAACTCTGAAATACATTATTTAACATCATGATGCAGAAAAGTGGAGGTAGAGTCATATTGTGATGATATCTCTTAGAGACATTCTAGTGAGAGGAAATAATAGAAAAATATAAAATAATGCAGAACTTGTTGTTTCATAAATAATATTGTACTAACATTAACATGCTAATTGGGACACATCAGGGCACATCTACGGCATATGTCTCAGTTTTCTTGCCCTATATCCATTTGGGAAGTTTGCTGATTCAGTGTCCTGATTGGAGGGGACTGTTCAGCCAATCGGTCAGGTTTGTCCCAAGTCACAGGAATTTGGGAGCTATGTCACTGCTTATGAAGGTGAACGAGGGCATCAACGTGGCGTGCGGGTGCCGCATGCATCTGCCATTAGTGCACAGGACAACTGAAAGATCTTTTGGGGATGCTGGGCACGCCCCCAGGGAATCTGTCCTGCCCCCAACATGGCGGAACCTTGCCCTTGGCTTAGCATGACCACACCCCCCCAAAGTGATGTCACCACTGCCATTGCTGGTGCATTAAAGCTTTTCAGCGTAGACACATGATCGTATAAAGTGGGCAGCACAATTGCACAGTGGCTAGCATTGCTGCTTCGCAGTGCTGGAGTCCTGAGTTCAATTCCCACCAGGGCACTACCTGTGTGTAACTGGGTGCTCTGGTTTCCCTCCCACAGTCCAAAAACATACTGGTAGGTTAACTGGCTTCTGACAAAATAGACCCTAGTGTATGTGTGTGGTAGGGAATTTATATTGTAAGCGTTGGACTGATGTGAATGGCTACATATTCTCTGTACAGCGCTGCATAATATGATTGGCTCTAAATAAATAAGAGATAATATGGTAAGATGTGTCAGTGGTGTTCAGTAATTGTTCCTCTGACCGGTAACAAAATATTATTTTCAGGGCCGTAACTAGGGCTGTGCGATAGGGGCGACCGCCCAGGGCGCAATGCTACAGGGGGGGGGGCGCAGTTTATTAATGTTTTTAGGTTCATTTGGTGAAAATTAAGGGCTAAGGCGGCTGCATTTTTCTTTCTCGCCCCAGGCGCTAAAAATACCTGTAAAATGAGTCAGAGCAAACAGCAAACGACTCTGCTAGAGAGAAGCTTTAATTAAATGTCGGCACTAATTGTTAGTGGCACGTAAAGCAGCGTGGCTGAGTGTCTGCTGGCACGGCGGGAGGGGAGGTTTGCTGTTAGTCCCTCGCCTCTTTGTTCTTCTGTCATATTGAACCCACTGACGAGATTTTGGCAATTATTACAATTATAGTAATGAAGGTGGTTCTTTCATCTTCATTCTGTGTCTACAGCCCCACGTCCTCCTGGGCTCCCCATTCATGAGGAAATAATACTCTCTTGGAGTTAAGAACCTCAATGATCGTAGTTCTTTCCTGCTCATCTGGAAACTCCCCATTAACCCTGTAATTCCCAGCGCAGTGTAAGAGGGTCCTAAATCAGCAAATGTTTTTCTGTTGTAACTTTAGCTCTTGAAAGCAATAACTAAAATCGGGATTGGAAGCAAATTTTGCTAAAACACTTAGGGGGTCTCTGTATCAAGGCAAATATGTAGGTAAGAGAAGAGCATTCATACGCGTTACTCCATATTTGTTTTGGGTCGTCCGCATTGTAGGCAAACGCAGGATTTGTAGCGGGGGGTTTCCACACCACGCCGCCAGTGGGCGTGACCAGTATACATGGGGGCGTGGCTATAATATTAGACAGTGATTGGCTGCTCTCCACCTCTTCCTATCCCCATAATATACATGGGCAATGCTACATGCACTACTGTTAGGTGCACACAGCTCTGCCTTTTCAAGCAGAGCTGTGTGAAGCAGGGGAAGGGTCCAGCCACCTCAATTATACAGTGACCCAGGCTTGGAGGGGGTTTCCAGGCACTAGGAACCCCCCCCCCCCTCGGATTGCCTATGTAATCCATCAGTAGGAGAGCATGGGTGGACACGGTATGAGGGCAGACCGAGGACGGGCACTCATGGTTAGTATATTAATTAATTACCATGCACCCTGGTAGAACACTCCCTCTTCTCATCCCTGCGCTGAAATTCTCTGTTTCTGAGCAAAGTTGCATTATATATAATATATATAATACAAAAAAATATTATATATGGCGCCACTCTGTGCGATACACAGAGCATTGGAGACATATGTACATTAGTACATAGAACTCAGCTAAACCCTGGTTTCGGTGCATCCCTCCCTTTAACCATATCCTAGCCAACTGACCTTATTCATATTTCTTCAGTCTGGATTGGTCTCCTTATTCCTATCACTAGGTGGGTGATCGCAGCTCTTGTTGGTGTAATCAGTGTATTTTTATTACAGATATATTCACAAAAATATGAGACAATCCCAAACCCTTTCATGTATTGATCTGAAAATGTCAAAATGGCCTTTCTACAGGTATGTGTATCTCACAAGACCGGCAGATTTATTGCAGCCTGTGGTTGTTAGTTACAAATCTATATAAATATCAAGTATTTTACCATATACCCTGCAAGAAATCAGCTATTAACCATGTCCCTCCCACACATATACAATGTAAATTTCATTAAGAGTACCGTTCACGTTTGTAGGATTGCCCACATGTATATTATTATCGGATATATCATAAATATATGGCTTCATGTTAAAACCCATTAATTCCCGTTACTGTGTTCCCTTCCTGTTTCTACATAGCAGCTAAAGGTAGAAATATTTTTGTGCTGCATTCCTAATCTATTCTGTATTGAAAATTATTCAGACTTCACCTTGTGAACTACAGATCAACCGGTGGAGCCTTGAGCAAATCCTGTATGTTCACATGATCCTGGTATTGTAAAGGTTTTCTGTACCGATAAGAATAAACAAACAAATGATCATTAAACACATATTATTATTATATTGTAGAACTGAATAATTTCTTTATAGTTACTTTCCACTAATAATATATTTGATCTACATGCAATGGTAAAGTAATTAAATTCTTAATTTAGAGGTGAACTTAACGTAGTTGCCCCACGACTCAGGGTAGATTCATTAAATCTTCTAAAAAGTGGAGGTGTTGCTCATAGCAGCCAATCTGATTTGAGCTATCATTTTGTAGAATGTACTAGATAAATGATAGCTAGAATCTGATTGGTTGATATGGGCAACATCTCCACTTTTCCGTGTTGGAAGGTTTCATAAATCTACTTCAGACAGTTAATATGAGACATAGGCCAGGAAAGGTCTATTCTAAGGATACAATGGGGTATACATTTAAAAGAATGGTTAAATAAAAATGGATCATTTACCTATCATAAATGCTGTGTGACCACTAAGCTCCGCCCCTTTCCTGCTGTGCACTACCCCCCTTTACACACAGAAAATTAATATTTCCTGTGTAATGTGATTTATAATTGCAATTGATTTCATTTGTAAAAGCCTTTCAAAAATACCCCCACTCGATATTTTGCCAATGGCCTTGCAACTGCAAAGTGCTATATAAATAATTGAATGCCTGATCTAAGAATATTGACCTTGAGTTTGGTTCTTTGTCCTCCTCCTCCTGCCTCTCCGCCATGAAGGTCATAGTGGTTTTACCGTCAGGCTGCTGCAATCTTTGTATTCATTCTACTGCAGTGAAAGATTAGAACTGTGTTAAAATATTTCATTTGAGATTTGATGGACGTATTTTTTTGTTCTGTTTAACACCGAACATCTTGCAATCATTCCCTGGGCTTAGAAGCCTATAAATACGTAATGTTATTTAAAGGCGCAATCAATAGCTTTGAAATGTAGATGCAGGGAACATGCTTGAAAGTCGAAGACCTATTGTCCATCGGGCATCACTGTATCCGTCTCTTGTGAATATTTTGATCATGAAGATACTGGAACTCTAGAAGATGCTCGAAAATTGACCGATAAAAAAAGATAAACACACAAATAAGGAGAATAAACTATAAAACTAAAATATTTATACATGTGTATATATACCTTATTTCCTCCGTAAATGCCAAGATTAACACATCAATACTGTCCAACAATTTTTTTTTACAGGGCATTGTCAAGACCTAATGGGATCTAATACAGGTCAAAAAGCTGAGAAAGCAGTCATTTCAGCTGCTGTGACATCACAGGCCCTTTGTGTACGGTTCCACTAATCCGTACATGGCAAGTCTGCAAAGCAAGTTTAAAAAGCTGTCAGTCACTCTGAGTCTGCTCTGCTTCCCTCGTACAATAGCAACGTGGTATAGAAAGGAGAAAGAGAACATGATGGATATATTTAGCTGAGTATATATATTCATTTTATTTCATGTGTCTTCTTTAGCTCAGTAATGCTCAGCCTTTTATATATATTAATGCCAAATAGTGGCTTTATTTGCTCTTCAAAGCAAGGTTACTTTGCACATTTATTAATACCACCAATCACTAACCATATAGAGTGTTGATACCTTTATAAATGTGACAATTGAAAAAAAGAGGAATTTTAGTGTGCAGACGTCATCTTTGTAATTCCTGGAAAATAGGAACATATTGAGACCAATTTTTAAAACCTGGGACTGTGGCTGTTAATTAGGGACAGTTGCCAACTGTGTAACTCCTAGGCATGTCTTAGTGCACTACAACTACCAGATTAACATGTTTACTGAGCTTGGTTATAATATCACTGTAGATAAATGTCACTTTTATTAACGGTGGCTTAGTGGTTAGCACTTCTGCCTCACAGTGCTGGAGTCATGAGTTCAATTCCCGACCATGGCCTTACCTGTGTGGAGTTTGTATGTTCTCCCTGTGTTTGCGTGGGTTTCCTCCGGGTGCTCCGGTTTCCTTTCACACTCCAAAAACATACTAGTAGGTTAATTGTCTGCTATCAAAATTGACCCTAGTGTCTCTCTCTGTCTGTCTCTGTGTGTGTATGTTAGGGAATTTAGACTGTAAGCTCCAGTGGGGCAGGGATTGATGTGAGTTCTCTGTACAGCGCTGCGGAATCAGTGGCGCTATATAAATAAATGGTGATAATGATGATTAATTTTGAACTTATAAAGCTCACAGTAATTAACAAAAAATAGGGACATTTTCAGAGACAAATGTTTGTTAGTTTTTACTGTGACTCTCCCTATAAATAAGGGATCGTGGGCAAATATATACACTGCAGAACTTCATAGGGGTGAGCTCATGTAAGCTCGTACTGAGTACTGAGCTTCATATTAATCATATCCTGCACATCATACACTCTCTATACATGACTCACAATATAGATACAAAATACAGACCCAGCCAGTGCGTCACTTGTGAAACAAACTACACAACACGAATGGGAGCTCAATCTCCGGCCACTGAGGGTGTGGGCTAGGAATGGGACAGACGTGACCTCAGAAGGGGGAAATTTTGTGGTAAGGTATTTGGTTAGCTCAATGTATGGAAGCATTGACAATCGTCATAGAGCTGAATATTCGGGATTTGGTACAATTAGTAACTGAGCAACTTTAAGTTGTTCTAAAACTTGTTACTTTATTTATGAGTCTGCCGCAGCAACAAATTATTACATGTGTGTTACAATGTAATGTTAAAGACCTGGGGGTAAATGTATCAAGCTGAGAGTTTTCCGGCGGGTTTGAAAAGTGGAGATGTTGCTTATAGCAACCAATCAGATTTTAGCTATCATTTTGTAGAATGTACTAAATAAATGATAGCTAGAATCTGATTGGCTGGAAAACTCTCAGCTTGATACATTTACCCCCTGGTGTTTTTTTTGGGCAATGGAAAAGGGAACAGACAGCCAAATGAATATCCCCTTATGTCCTTCCAATATATGATCCTCACTGGGGAGGGGGAGCATCTAAATAGTAGCAGCCCCCAGTGAGAGAAAAGTTTGACACAATGAGAGGACAGCTGTTTCCATAGCAACAGGATGCTCTGACGAGTATTAAACTATAGAGTGTAGAACTAGATCAAGGTCGAATAGAAGAATAAGATATTTCACACAATTCATGAGACACTAAGGGGGGAATCTAGCAAAGGCTGACATTGTTCAGCCCTTTAAAATCAATCAAGGTCATTATAATTAACCATAAAATCGTTAGCTGAATGACCAAACTCTCTGGTCTAGTGAAAAGTCATTTTAATCCTACATCAAACATTTTGGGGTGTTTAAAAAAAACAGGATTTAGGGGCCACATTATTAACAAGTCAGCAATTGTTCTTTTCAACCCTGTACAACAAAGGGTTACTGCTAAGGATTGCACTGCTATCAGCGGTGCTAAATCCAACGTTTGGTATGATTTCGCATTGAGCGTGTTTGTACCGCTGCAGTGTCTGTTCTGTTATCTGATCTTTGAATAAAGCATTTATTGTTGTTTTAAAGTTTTTTGTTTTATTTTTTTTACAAATATTTGTATTTTGTTTAATATATTTTAGCTATTTTTTCACTTTTAATTTTTATTAGTGAATCACTGGAGCAGATGTGGGAGTATAAGACCAGCAGAACCAGCTGGCAGAGGTCTCCACCTATAGCAGCCTCTATAGACCGTGCTTTGCTCACCAATATTTGGTTTTAATCTCTAGATCAGTGATGGGCAAACTTTTTCAGGAGCGGGCCAAATAAAAAAGAAAAACTTTAGGCGGGCCAATATAATTTATTAAAAAACTCAAATATCGAAATATATAATACAAATTTTGTGAATGGGACGGGAGGGTGTTATATAGCAGTGTTACCTCTATAAGTGCAGCGATCGTACAGACACACCACTTATTTCAGCAGGTTGTTGCAGATCCGTCTTTCTGGTGAGCCACTAACTGACAACACAGCAGCCAATCGAAATTAGTATATGGCCCAGCCCATCTCTTCTCACATGACTTTCAGCCATTAGGGGGCGGGCAAGTGTTTGAGTGATTGACATACGAAGTGTCCTTTTAGGAAGGAGGATTAAGTGTAATGGAGGAAATAGCTGGGAAGGCATAAAAATTAAGGTTCTGACACACAGGGTCGGCCCTAATAATTTTATGCATATTTTAATGAATTTTTTTTAAAATATTGGCGGGCCAGATAGAACCTCTAAGTGGGCCGGATCTGTCCCATGGGCCGTAGTTTGCCCATCACTGCTCTAGATAGTGCAGACTTAGGCTGACAAGTATTGTGGAGATTATGATGTGATACAGAGAAGCCCAAGGGGATCAAGCACCAGTGTCCAGAAAAAGTCCGGGAAGAATGGCGTACAACAGACGTCAAATACAAAATTAAAGGCAGGGCAGGTTAAGTTGTACCTAAATCTAAAATACAGTCTAAAGGTCGAGACAGGCAGAGTTCAAACAAAGACTAAATGCAATCCAAAGGTCGGGCGAGTACGAGCAAATATCCAAGTCAAGGTCAAAATATCCTAACAGAGACCTATAGAGACAAGCACATACTAGTAGAGATGAACTACAACCAGCACAGGAAGCAGGAAAAGGGACAGGTGTCCAATAGCAGCAGCCTGAAAGAATGATTGACAGCTGTGTCTAAGATGCAATGATTGTACACATTAAACAGCTGATTCCAACATGGCTGCGCTCAGTGATTAAACTACCAGATCACCAAGGAAACCTCTGAAGCCACTGATGGAAAAGATGCATCGGACTGTTGCAACGAATGTCAGAAGTCGCAAAAAAGTGTGTTAATCTGCATTCATCAAAGTTAAAGAATTCTGAATGCAACAAGAAGCTGCTATGATATATGCAGGGAATGCTGTGCCGCTACTGTTGGATAAGTTTGTTGTGGTGTGCACAAATTAAAATGAAAAAAAAAAAAGTTACTGCATTTTAAGCTACAGCTCAAGGCAAGGAAACATTACATGGGCATATTGTGTTTAATCCTTTATAGAACATGGACAACAACAAAAAACATTGGCGTATGCCAGGGTTTCCCAAACCCAGTCCTCAGGGCTCCCCAACAGTGCGGGTTTTTCGGATCACATGACATAATTAGGACCACCTGTGGATCTGTTACAATGTGTCAGTAATAAATACACCTGTGCTCCAGCAAGGAAATATGGAAAACCTGCACTGTTAGGGAGCCCTGAGGACTGGATTTGGGAAACCCTGGCGTATGCAAAGTATGTTGTCCAGAGAGTTACAAGAACTAGGGCTGGAATCTGCAAACTGTATCTTAAGCAAATTTGTTGTACGAGAGTGATTGAATGTTTATGGAGCACCTCGGTGCTATATTGGCAATCGCCCTGTACAAATTGACATAAGGACGTTTCAGACATGTTGAAATGAAACTTGAGCCTACAAAGGAATTAAATGCTGGATGGCTTCCTTAAAAATATCATACGGACGAGAGGGAAACCTGATAAAGTTTAAAAAACAGAACTTGGAAAAAAGAGTGAAATTATTATATTAGTTTATTATTATAGTAATGACCTCAACAGGAAGACTTAAGGAGTTGCTGTTTTGTTCTCAAAGTGCCTGCCAGTTGCTGAAGTAATGCATCATTTCTTTGGGAGGGGTAGGGTCCCCTTAGTGAAATGTACAATTTATCATCACCAATACTCTTTTATTAATCTTTATGTTCCAAACCAAGATCAGGCAGTGTTCCTGTCTAAGACCCTGGACCATGTGTAGAAGGCTTGTGGTCTTGGCTGGTGACCTAATCTGGTCCATGGAACCTCTGGTTGATACCTCCAGTGAGTGCATTCCTATTCCTATTCTTCCTACTCTAGTATTGACAATATATTTGTTAGTCATAGACATTTATACATTTACACTTAGTAAGAGATGGGAACATTGGTCAAATGGCCTGGTCAGATCATGCTCCCATTGTCCTCTCATTGTCCTTTAGCCTCAGCCCGTCTAAGCAGTGGACGTGGAGACTGTACTACTGCTCCAAGAGCCACACTGTAAACCTCAACTCAAGTCCACAATTGAGTACATTGCACATATCTATGTTACGATTTTGATGCCTTAGTCAGTATTAGCACAGGCTTACCTAGGGCGCGGAGTCTAACGGCCTTCCGGTCTTCACCAAGAACCACCGCAAGGTAGTGTGGGCTTAGCTGCCGAAAAACCGCAGGTCGCGGCCCCCAGATTAGCCTACTGACGTAAGGGAGAAAGTTCTAAGTGATGGCAGGCAGACAAGAAAATAGACAATGCGGTGCAAGTACAGGCACTAACCGTTAATTCCAGGCGTAGTAGGTCTGGAACAGTAACCGGTAGATGCACGGAGGCAATGGGTGCGTGGCAGGATCCAGAGAATAGTTGGTAACACAGCCGGGTCGGTACACAGAAGGTATCAGGTATACGGTGCCAGAGGGAGATCCAGAGAATAGTTGGTAACACAGCCGGGTCGGTACACAGAAGGTACCAGGTATACGGTGCCAGAGGGAGATCCAGAGAATAGTTGGTAACACAGCCGGGTCGGTACACAGAAGGTATCAGGTATGCGGTGCCAGAGGGAGATCCAGAGAATAGTTGGTAACACAGCCGAGTCGGTACACAGAAGGTATCAGGTATGCGGTGCCAGAGGGAGATCCAGAGAATAGTTGGTAACACAGCCGAGTCGGTACACAGAAGATAGTCCAGTTGCGTAGTGCCAGGGATAAGCCAAAGAATAGTCAGGTCACAGCCAGGTAGGTACACAGGAGTAGGAGGAATAGAGGGGTTAACAGGGAGCAGGTTCACAGGAGTCAGGACACAGGAACTGTAGCCAGGAACAGGAAACACATTGCTCTGACACAGGCAGCGTGTCAGAGCAGGGAAGATATAGGAGTTTGAATTCCCCACCCAGGAGTCACATGATCGGCAGCAGAGAGAACCCGGAAGTGCGGCAGCGCTAACAGAAGAAGCGCTGAAGAGATGGACACCGCTGTCAGCTCCCGCTGACAGCGCAGCGGAACGGGAACAAGGTAAGTTCCTAACAATCTACCAGCAAAACATCTCAAAAGTAAGTGATCGGGGAAGCCCATAAATGCGTCGTTAGGGGTAAACTTATTTAGTTAGACACCTTCATTAAAACACAAAAAAAGAAGCCCTTAAAGAAAACCTACCGATATAGATCAAAGCTCTGGAAACTCACCAGAAATCCTCCCGGGCTGGGGGGACTGTTACAGAACTAACAGAAGCAAGATTCACCCTTAATAAACTCTTAAGTGATAGTACAATGCTGGACTTGATGAAGTGCCAACATAAATACTACTAGTGGGTGGAAAAATAGTCTCCTTCATTCATGCAGTCAAGGACCATGAGAGTAGACAATAACATTTTAATCATGAAATAGCTAAAGCCTTCCATTGCTATTATACAAAGCTTCATAATATCCCTGGGGTATCCTTACTGGTTGACATCACACTCGAAAAAGAGATGCTCTTCGGAAGTGCAACTTTCCAAAAATGTCAGAAGCCGCAAGGGAGACCTTAGACAATCCATTTACTTCCCTTCAGGTAAAAACCTGGGCCCAGATGGTTTCTCCATTGCGTATTATAAATACTTTGGGTCGAAACTGAGTCCCCTACTTCTTAGAGCTTTAAACAAGATATCGACTGATGCCGGCTTCTCTCAGCAGTCACTCGAGGCACAAATCACGATCGTGCCAAAGGAGGGAACAAATAAGTCTTTCTGTTCAAGCTACAGACCGGTTTCCTAGTTGAACTTTGACTTGAATTTTTAATGTGAAAATGCTTGTCAACCGTCTAAAACTCCTGTTACCATCACTATTCCATAGTGACCGACTTGGTCCTGAAACGTTCCATTCCTGGTCTGACCATGGGCTTATCATGAGCGGGCAGTTGTTGGAGAGGGTAAAAGTTTTTTAACCCCATCAGAAAAATTCACCAATCCCCAGCTGAATTCTGGCTGTACCAGCAGGCCAGACACTTCCTCCATATTAAAAACACTCTATACGAAGTGAGAAGGGCACCGACATCTTAGAAGTCCTGGCTCATTAAGGAACATAATTGCAGATAAGTAGCGTATTGTGCGTAAAATCGCTCTGTGCACGCCCAGAACAGGACCATACGATCTCTCATTACAAGAAATCACTCATTAGACATTTAAATAATTATTGTTATTATTATAATTTATTTGTTGGGCGCCACAAGGTTTCCGCAGCGCCTTACATAGTACAAACAGCAGACCATACAGGGTGAAACATTACAGAACAATAAACACTAAGGGCTAGATTTACTAAGCTGCGGGTTTGCAAAAGTGGGGATGTTGCCAATAGCAACCAATCAGATTCTAGCTATCATTTTGTAGAAGGTACTTAATAAATGAAAGCTAGAATCTGATTGGTTGCTATAGGCAACATCCCCACTTTTTCAAACCCGCAGCTTAGTAAATCTGGCCCCAAGTGTTTATAATGCTGAATTTCAGGAACAAGTCTACTAGACAAGAAGCGGGAGTTTGATCAGTGGATCAGCAAAGACACATTTAATCCTGAGAAACAAAGTGACAGCAGGACCAGAGACAAGATGGTGGCTCCCGAACCACAGTGTGAATTTAATCTTTCTAAAATAAACGGTCACAGAAATACTCCCCGTCTCCAACAGAGGCTGAATCATATGGAAACTCACATATTAGGTACAAAGTCCAGTCTCTCCTAAGGGTGCGGCTGTTCTGTTTTTGCCATTACTGCAGTAATTCCAAATTAAGAAGATGTCCTCATGGTAACATGCAAAATATGGGATACTTTTTCATTGATCATTATCATATCCAGACAAACTCAACATTTTTAATACAGATTGTGGGTTAAGCCAATTAGTGGTTATAGATCACACAGCTGCTGTATGGACATGGAGAACACATTTATGGAAGTGGAGAGGACAAATGTACCTTGGGGTAAAGAAAGTAGGACATCAGGTTTAATGTCAAACACAAGGGGGTAGATTTATTAAACTCAAAGAAAAGTGGAGGTGTTGCCCACAGCAACGAATCAGATTCTAGTTATACATTCCTAGAATGTAACAGAATATGATACCAAGATTCTGAATGGTTGCTATGGGCAACACCTCCACTTTTAAAAAGGTTTTGATATATTTACCCAATTACATCATTCCAGAAAACTCGTGAAACCCTACAATTCCACCAAATGTCTGTGAAGGTGCCTGTGGGAACCTTGAAAGCAATGGGGGTTGGGGGGGTTTGGTCTAAATCTAGGTAGCTGTGCATTGATCACAGTCTTTCAGGTTAGAACTGCGTAGTATATTTTCCTTGCCATATAATTATTTTGGTGTCACAGAAATCGTTGTTTCCGGCTAATCTTGTCCTAACAGAGAAAACTGCCCATTGAAACTGCAGCATAAAGTGCAAGGACCAACGTAATTCTTCCAGGTGGACTGATTCTGGGTAGAAGAAAGGACTTGTTTAGGAACTTACTACCTGTTCAATATCTGCTTGTGTCATCAGATGATGATCCTTGTGTCCTTACTGTTACTTCTCTGGAAAGTGAATCCGGATTTAGGAGCTGGGATCCCTCAAGGCTAAAACTGAAATCGCACCATTTGTATATTTTTTAGACATCAGAGCCCTTGGTTTATTCTCCCAACTATAAAAAAAAACGACTCTCCGTTTAAAAACACGACTTCTACGATGGGGTGGGTCAGTAAGAAATATAAAATAACTATAGTGAACCCTCAGCATTCTCTGCAGTTTATGTTCATATGTGATTTACAGCTTGGAATGAATGAAACATCTTGGGAAAAATGGAGAACTGAGCGCTGGATGTTCCATTATATGCAGCACAAGAGATCTGTCCTATGTCTGGATCTACCCCCTCATACAGAAATAGCAAAGCTTCTTCATGCGGAAAATTAAGGTTTCTGAAGATTGCCCGACCTGCCCTGACTTAACACTTTCCCTGCTGGAAGGAAAAATAATCTTCACCTGCAAATAGACAACTGTGAACATTGTCTGTGGAATAGTCACTTTTTAACAGAGACAACGGATGCAAGCCCCTCTCGTATATGTGAGTTTTTCATCATTCAGTGGCACACGGGGGCCTTTACAAAATTCTGCAAAAGTCTAGTTTTGCCCCTCATGCTTAGTAAGGGGTTAGAAGGGCTAGAAAGTGACTAGGATTTTATTATAGTGTACTTAGAGACAGGCACAAGTAGGAGAACCATTTGTGGCTCCATTGCAGCAGGAGAAGGTAACTGAGGGGCAGGCTAGAGATGAGTCTAGGGGTCAGCAATCTAAATTGATTATTATTGTATTCTCTCCCCCACAGACTCTGTAAACCAGCCCACTATAATGTTGGATACAATGTTGCAATAGCCAATGACAGGAGCACTTCATCATCATCATTTATTTATATAGCGCCACTAATTTGGCAGCGCTGTACAGAGAACTCATTCAAATCAGTTCCTGCCC
Organism: Mixophyes fleayi; assembly: GCF_038048845.1. NCBI lineage: Eukaryota > Metazoa > Chordata > Amphibia > Anura > Limnodynastidae > Mixophyes > Mixophyes fleayi. The sequence continues at coordinate 91,920,263 of NC_134412.1, read as the reverse complement.
CATTGGAGCTTACAGTCTAAATTCCCTAACATACACACACACACAGACAGACAAGGATCAATTTGATAGCTTCCGATTAACCTACCAGTATGTTTTTGGAGTGTGGGAGGAAACCGGAGCACCCGGAGGAAATCCACGCAAACACGGGGAGAACATACAAACTCCTTGAACCTCAGATATAACTTATAGTGAGTTTCCTTTTTTGATTCAACGTTTTATTGTGATCGGAATAAGCATTCAGGTTGAAACTTCATCCTCCGGCATCTACATCTAAAATACTGATTTATTGCCTGTAACAGCTGCTTATATAGTCATATATCTAACCTCTAGTTGCTGACCTCCAGCTATGTGTCGCCTGTGCAGAGATGACCTCCTGTAATAACTCCTGACATAAGGAGAGCAGACTCACGTTTACACACATGTACGGAAGAGCGCTGGAATTTAGCAGACATTACTGTAAATCACAATCCTACAGGTGCCCTACAAGAAAGGCTTTCCCAGGGATTGCTAAGTGAGCAGCTCTCCTTTAAGGCATCTAATTCCTGGGAATCAGACCTGACCCCTCACCCGATCTTCCCACAACACTCAGAAGATCCATCCTTCTCCTTCATTAGACTCCAGGAATGCTCCTTAGTCCTCTTCCTGCGTTCTTGTCCAGCATAGAATGAATAGCTGGACTCTGGGCAAACACAAAGTGGGGGATTAAAACCTTTGACATATTCACAGTGACATATGTGGATGTTCAGTCAGTCTTAATACAAGAATGCAAGGCAAGGCTGGGTACACACTACAATAAATGTATCCCACTGCGATGTCGTTAACGATTCTACCAACGACTTAAAAGTCCCGATCAGCCTGTCGATTCATGTGTACACACTATACACATTTTACCGTCAGATCGGTGCTCTTCATCTGTCAACCATCGGCTGAAAAGATCATGACTCTGTAAACTCTATGGAGATCCATGGACACTGTCGGTCATGAATGCATAAACACTGCAGAATTTGCCCGACATTGTTCTATCGTTTACAGAAATTTTTAGTCCGTTTATAAAATCTAATCAAACGATACGATGTGCTTTGGTATGATAAAGATCATCATCACCATTTATTTATATAGCGCCACTAATTCCGCAGCGCTGTACAGAGAACTCACTCACATCAGTCCCTGCCCCATTGGGGCCTACAGACTAAATTCCCTAACATACACACACACACACAGAGACTAGGGTCAATTTGTTAGCAGCCAGTTAACCTACCAGTATGTTTTTTTTTGGAGTGTGGGAGGAAACCGGAGCACCCGGAGGAAACCCACGCAAACACGGGGAGAACATATAAACCCCACACAGATAAGGCCGTGGTCGGGAATTAAACTCATGACCCCAGTGCTGTGAGGCAGAAGTGCTAACCACTGAGCCACCGTGCTGCCACTAAAGAAGATGATGATAAAACATGATTGTGGTAGTGTACACACTAATGAAATATTGGAACTAACAGTCGTTTATTGTGTAATTGGCACCATAATCAGATGAAAAACCTGTAGGGCCTGACACACTAAGGGAAATCAGGCAAAAAAAAGGAGTAAATGGTCTACGATAACGATAATTGAAGTTTCTTTTTCCTGTATGTTCTCCAGACTTTATACTCCACATATGAATTGTATATAGCCTGCAGCGTATTGTGTCTGTCTCAATACGACAAGTAACGATTAAGCAGGGCGTACCTACACCCGAATTCAACGAGACACTTCTAGCTGAATACAGACGTGCGGATTTGTTGTACATTTCTCTTTAGAACACTGTGAGAAGCCCCAATCATGGCCAGATAACATACCCCGGTGCTAGCAGCAGTCTGAGCTATGTTCCAGCTCTGTGTGCAGGATGAGACGTGTCGGACAGGTGCCAGCACACCTGCGTCTGCTCACACCCAGCTTCCTGCGGGCCGCACCTACACATCATTGTTTGGGGCCTGGAGCTATCTATACTGCACTGATCCACGTTGTCTGCAGCACAAGGAGCTGTATGTATCACTCGTGAGTAATAACCTTGTACCACAATAAGGAGAAGGTGATTTACACATCACAAATAGGAATAAAATGTCATTTTTCCAACCTCCTCAGTACTCTCAGTGCTTCCTGGAGCTGTAGTATATTGATTATTGAACACGTGAAACGCAGACAGGTGGGGAAGAGCTAACATGACTGAACAGGTAATATTATTTAAAGGCCAATAAACCAGTGATAAGGATGGAAGGGGCTGCTGAGCACAACCTTTCTCTTCAGTCTCCAGGTATTTGCTTTTCTCCATGAATTCTGCCCGTCAGCTGCAGTAATCTAACCCGACGGCAGCTTTAGACTAATAAGAACCCGGCCTCCGGGAAGCAGGTGAGCTGCGGATTAGTCATGGCCAAGACCGAGATAATTCTGTCTGCAATGTAAATCCACTCCCACTGCTGAGAGATGGAAGCGCACGCTGCTGGGTAGAGACAGGGATATAGGTGAAACGTAACCAGTTACCAGCAGAAAACGTACCTGTCTATTCTGCAAGAACAAACATGTAACAATAAAAGGATGAGACAGGAAACACCAGGGGTATATTTACTAAACTGCGGGTTTGAAAAAACAGAGATGTTGCCTATAGCAACCAATCAGATTGTAGCTGTCATTTTGCAGAATGTACTAAATAAATAACTAGAATCTGATTGGTTGCTATAGGCAAAATCTCCACTTTTTCAAACCTGCAGTTTAGTAAATATACCCCCAAGTCCCTTTACTAAGAAGCATAAGGTAACCCACAGCTAAGTACAGCTATGGAACCACTTATCCAGAAACCTTGGTATTAAACAAATATATTTTACACTTTAAAGTGCAAAGAAGTTAATATATTCTCTACACTTGGTTACAGAGATTTAAGACTTCATATACCCATGTTACATACATTATTTATCATATATGTTACTATGTACATAACTCCCTGGTAAAGCATTATGGGATCGGTAGTATAATGTAGCAGGATGCAAGGAGAATAATATGATTTTATGCTCTCTATGCAGTACCATTTGTTACACAGAAATCACTGGACACGAGAAGATTCTAAGCAGGTTTTATGTCATCTTGTTACAATCGACATTGATTGGCAGGACAAACACTTCCACGATGCCTCACACTGCAAACATTGGGTGCTAAGAGGAGATGGTGAGCAGAGGTAACATACATGTAATATAACGTGTGCTGGTCATGGGTGTTGGGGCTCATCCGTACACCATACATTATTCCATCAGTAGAGGTAACAAGTCACAAAATAAGTATCTCCCCACCGATCAAGTGCAGAATATCACTACAAGAGAAGCGATTAGCAAAGTGGACCCATGACACTGAAACGAGCCGTTGAACATGCTTCTCAGATCTTGGCGTGTTACCATTGCTCACCGCAGGTGTAGCATGTCACAGAAGTAGGCGGGGCCTGTTTATCGGGAACATACAAATGACAGACTATTTCAAAACACACTGAGTAGAACTTATTTCCTTAACAGGTAATGCTTGTGGAAGGAGGGATCATAAATTGGCCTCCGTGTCACTTCTGTGAGAGACTGAACCAAATATTTATTGTAAATATATGTTGACCTTCTTCCTGGTTGGGAGAATGGCATACCCCCACATCTGTGTGCTGATGAAAAACATAACTTACCCCAAGTTCTGTGCTGCCTCTTGTCCAATAACAACCAGCCGCAGAACCTAAGGGCAAGGGCACGCGCATGGGGTAGAACGCCACTATTTACCGACCGGGAAACCTTTGTGGCTTTGAAAGAGAGGATAAGCCCGGTCAGGATAACCTCACAGTGAATAGGGAGCGCTTTTCCCTTCAGACCCCAGTGCTTCCGCTGACCGGCTGCGGGCATTGTTTTGAACGAAATGTCACTTTGGTGAGCGTTACAGTGGCAGAACGAATCCTCATATTCAGACTCTGCGGTTTCCCTCACTGTAAATCTAATAGACAGCAGTACAGAGAATTATAGCATGGGGAGACCCGTAGATCATCTACATTTATATTGTACCTGTAGTAAAGCTTATCTCAGCAGAACACCTTATATCAACGCCACCATTGTCAAGTAAACTTAATAATTTTTTTAAAAGCAGAGAAGACAATTATTCCACAAGAACTGCAGATACACAGATAAGACCTGATCTTTCAGTGAGCCCGCACATTATAACGATGCACCAGGCCTGGTGTAGTCTGTGATATAAGTTGCAATGGCGTTTTCTACCCCTGGAGAACGGACTTATTGGGGCGAACATCCCGTCCTCCAACTGAATACATTGAATCATTTCTTTTCAGCTATGACTTTACATGATCAAGTGAAGTGCTTTATCCCTACTGTCATGGGACTAGGAAGGAACAATATACAGTTTCCATAGTAATACTGAAGAATACCAGTAAGGTGGGGATATGGAGTGAAAAGGAACTAAATTACTCTCTGGATACAGTTAGATCTGCAGAACAGGGAAGGTCAAATAAATATGAATACATTTAGTTGCGATAACTAGGATGTATCAAGACTAATATCCATTTAGTAGTCTACTAAATGGATATTAGTCTTGATACATCTAGTTATCGCAATAAATGTATTCATATTTATTTGACCTTCCTGTTCTGCAGATCTAACTGTATCCAGAGAGTAATTTAGTTTCCTTTTCAATCCCTCTCCCCACTATTGAATAAAAAAAACACAAAACACACAGAACAAATCAGCAAGTAACATCCTCTGATGAATCCAATCGCGCACATGGAGTGTTAACGTGCATTTTATTTGGCTATCTTTTGTCCAGTTGTAACAATAACGGCGCTTGCTGCAATTTTTTTTTTTGTCAGGTTTTTTTTTTTCTTCGATTGAGTATTTGGAGACGGAAGGAACAGGGGCTTTTCATTCCAAATTTATTTAAAAACAAATAAAACGTACAATAAACCATTCTGCGTTTGACCTTTTTTTTTTTTTTTTGCGATTGCTAAAAACAAACAATTAACCCGCCAGCGTGCCCATATCCTCGGTGTGCCGCACCACTGCAGCGGGAATTAACAGCTCTGCCTAATAATATAAACACACAGGGGGGAGTCAATAGGAAGTGACAAAGATAAAACAATGTTACATGCAAATGTAAACAAATGTAAAAGTTGGAGGATGGCAACGTACAAACATTAAAGTCATCTGAAGGTGGATGTCACCTTTAATATAGTAGATAATTAAGGAGAAGACAGTGGAAGATGTATATTTATTCTTGTTCTGAGCTGGACATTGGGTAGCAGTTATTCTAGAACATGTTTCCACCACTTCGTAACCTTGTCCTGAATGTAGACGAAGTAGTCGGCTCCCTTCATTGTTTGCCATTGAATACGATTCTCATTACACTAGATTATGCCGGTGATGAGATTTAGAAATCTGGGACTCAATTCTGCCAGGAAAGGTGTTATTGTACCCCTGTACGGGGGGCTCTCTTACCCCATGGCATAGCCCAGCTGTATTCTACAACAATTAATGTCATTGGTTCAGGGCCTCTAAATCTTCCTGTTCTACTTAAACTGGCCCCCATCCAGACACACAGCGGAGGCAGCCATTTTCTGGGCGGAACCAAACGTCACAAGAATGCAGCCTATCCATTCACTAGGAAGCAGAGACATCAATGAGCCTTAGTTATGCCTTATCTACGTCAATATTTCCTAAAAATGAATAAGCCGGGGGTAAGCATTCGATCCAAACGGATGGTTTGAGAATCACAGACATTATGGCACAGAAAATGCAGATTTATACAACACCGCCGAGCATGCCAACATTAACAAACAAAGGAAGGAACAGCCTTAAACAGCCTTTCATTCCTGATCTCCAACTGTGCAATTTCACATCACTTGGGCCCCCCCCCCCTAAAAATAATTGTTGTGTGCTTCCAAAGTAAAATCATCATGGACACATGTCACCATTCCCCCCCCCCCCCCCAGACTTGTAATAAATACTACGAAAAGCTCACTTCTTTCAAGTCAGAAACACAGTGTTGTATCTGCCAAAGCACCGGCATTAAAAAAACAAAAAACAAAACAAACAAATATTGCAAATACAAAATGAACCTAAAAGTCAGTATAAGTATATCCCATGGAGAGCACAGACCTCACAAGCAGCCATCCCAATCAGACGTCATGTTTCACAGCTCGTCCAAGCTGTATTAGTAGGGAGCGTCAACAATGGTCTCATCCCAACGAATGGGAGTGATAATGAATGAAGAATAAAATCTTAAGAAAAAAATAAAATAATAATCACGAAGCTAAAAAGGTTCCTGCCGGCAGCGGCTCAAACAAACACTGGTAGAACACGTCCGCTCTCCTTGTGGTCAGCTGCTGTGCTTCCCATGAGGCTTTGCTGTTTGGATCACCTCTCCTGTGCAGATTAGGGAAGCGGAATTCGGCAGCCAATAGGGAGAGTCTGGGTACGAGGGGGAAGGGATGCAACAAATTATTTTTTAAGAAACTTGGGGAAGTTGTAAAAACGTGGGGGAAGAGAAGGAGGTTCCTCCAGAGAAACAGCTGCCTCTGCCCACCAACTCCAGGGGGTGCCTCTCTTTCTCCCATCTGTGCTCTCGTTTCTGGCAATGGCTGCTGTGCGGTTACTGACGTCGATCTTCTGCCTCTGATCTAGAGAACGCCATAACAACATCCTCAGCGCCTACAGGACAAAGGAGAAAGGTGTGAGCTGGAAAAAGGTTATAAACTGCACCTGGCAACAGAGCCCAACGTTCTTTTGAACCATTTCATGAGAGTGCAGCCCTTTGTTTTCTCAAACTCAACATTGCTAAAACTGAACTCATTGTTTTCCCTCTTACTAAATCTTCACCCCAGCTTAATATCTCCATCACTGTTAATAACACCGCCATCTCTTCTGTTCCCCAACTCCACTGCCTGGGTGTCACCCTCGTCTTTTTGCCCGCAACATTTAATCTCTTGCTCAATCCTGTTGCTTCCAAGTACATAACATTGCCCACATCCGGCCTTTCCTTTCTCAGGATGCCACCAAATCCAATATCCACACTCCTATTATTTCCCGTCTTGACTACTGTAACCTTCTCACTGGCCTCCCCCACTCACACCTCACCCCCCTTTGATCTATTCTCAACGCGGCTTCAAGACTTATCCTCCTTTCACATCTTCTTCTGTCTCCTCTCTCTGCCTTGCTTTACACAGACTCTCTTTCCCCATATAGAATCCTCTTCCCACTCCACTGCCCCAGATATCTCCATCCACACTTCCGCCCAATGGTCGTCGCCTCTCCTCCGCCATGAGCACCTTATCCTATTCCGAATCCAAGATTTATCCCAGGCGCTCCCCCTCCACCGGAACGACCTCCCTTGCTCCATCCGTCTGTCCCCTAATCTGAATACCTTGAAGACGGGCTCTCAAAACCCATCTGTTCCTCAAAGCCTCCCAGTCATCCACCTAACTTCTACATAGCTTGTTCTCCTCACCTCCCTCTTCCCCGTTCGAGCTCCTCTTGCGCTTGCTCCCTAAACTGACTCCTCTCGTGTCTGCGGTCCATTCCCTCTTTTCTTTTATTTGCACTTGCACAGATTTGTCCTTGGCTGCCGTCTCAAATGATTTTATTCACTTGTACACATTTCTTTAATTTAAAGATGCATCTTTCTCTCTCACTAATTTCTTGTTTATTTTTCTGGGAATTGACCACTTCCCCCAGACTTTATAAGATGGAGGTTCAGGGGAAGGTTTTAAATGCGACACCCTGAATATAAATTCACTAGCTTAGGGACTCGCCTACAGGAGATGCCTTGACGCTGGCAGGTGAGCTTAACCCCAATATACCTATATTGTGTACAAAATTCTCCTTTATGTATATGCCGACACAGTGATTTTTATATATTGTTTATTTCTGAGCGCTGGACAACATTTTACTTTTATTTGCTGTCTCATGAATATTGGTTCAGCTCACAAAATTGTTTATATCATAGTGGAACTACATGTTGGGACTTGTAGTTCCACAACAGGCGGAGGTCGAACAGCAACGTGTTCTAGGCTTCCCTGTAAACCCCTGTAGCTGGCAGGGAAACCACAATTTCTGCTGACGACAACAGAGTGATTGCTGCTCTCAGCTCAAATGGAGCCTGACAAGAATATGGAAGCAGGCTGTAGTGACGTTAGAATGTCCCTATCCCCATCCAGCTTAGTAAACAGACGTTGCAAGGCCAAACATTACCATGCAGGTAGGCCTGGGGGTACAGGAATGCCCCCAGGAGGTTAAATAACAAACAATGAAAAAATAAAACACACAAAAAATAAGAGCATTTAAAAAAATAAACTATAAAGTGTTGAAGACTGAAGAGGTTCTGCAGCTGCGCACTGGATGGAGTTTTCAGAAAGACTGACATTAGCTCAGAGGGCAACCGGGAGAATATTTATGGGTTAGGCCAAAAATATAGATGCAACATGAGTTGTGGAAGGGGATTGGATGTGATTAGGGATATTTTAGGCATAAAAGTCCTCAAGAGACTGTTTATAACCATTGAAAATACAGATTGAATTACAAATCTGCAGAAACCACAAGAATTTTTATTTTTTTTCACCCAAAAAATAAATTAAAATCAAAATAGATTGTAAACAAATGTTCGATCCCCTTGTGGATACATTCATAGGGTCTACAGCGCGTAGTGTTGCGTTGTCTTAGTTCATGGTGCCTTATAGAAGAGAACCGCTTCTAATATACACAGATGTGTGTAAATGTTTCAGGAGTTTATCAGAAGTGAAGATATCTCCTGTACACCACAGCAGATGTCCTGCCGCTAATACCTCTGAAGGTCACTGCAATCAGACGATTTTAGCAGAAATGCAGAGATAGCCGCTTGCAGAGATAACTGCACAGCTAATGGAGATAGACTTCCAAATCTCTCATGTTCTGTCAAGGTATGGAATCCTGCCTCTGATACCGGGCAACTGGGATTTTCAGTTAATTATGAACTATTTAAGGTTATAGGTAAACGTCACACCATGTATTAAGTGGCTGCACTTGTCACAGCCTGAACAGTTTCCATTTAAAGCGTTTGTGAATAAGACTATATCATAGTATGGAGAACGAAAACTAAGGAAATCTGTTGCTGTAGAGGGTGAATTGTGTGGATTTGACTTCCCGTGAAGCTTCAGACCTATTATAACACGGTGTTTGCACAGAGAGATGAGCAACAGCCCAAATTCTGCAACTTAAAACAATGTGCAGTAATATTATATATATTACTGATTTATCACTTCCAAAGTCATGAATAGATAGAGGTTGCCTACGTGGATTTTTGCAATAATTGTTTGTGCAGTTACTCCAACCAGTGAATATTAAAAATCTATCTTTTCTTTTATGGCCAAAATTATGGATTTGAGGCCGTTTGTGAAGAAGGGGCTTTGTTATTGTTAATCTGAACTGAAATGATCCTTCTTGAATTTGCAAGTAAAGGAAAATTTGCAAAGTTGCTCATATAAAATAACAATCCGGAGCCGTTTAGGGCAAATAATAGTACAACCAAAGATTCTTAACCCACGTTTACCCAACGACTACATTCCACGGGAAAAGCAATTTGGCTAAAGAACTTCCAAGAAAACCTGGATTTCTAACATTCTTTCTGCTACTTTCAGGAACGCGGTTTATAACCGGTTTCCTTAAAATCAAAAAAAGATTTTTATTACGGGATTACTGCAACATTAAAATACATTGATTAACTTTACAGGTTTCAATTCAAGTAGAATTTAATAAACAGACACATTTATGTGAATTTTTTTTAATATCCACTATAGTATGGCCTTTAAAACATATAGATAACATTTAATGGCACAGTATGCTAATTAAGCAGCGAGATCACACCCATTTCCTGCCGGGGAATAAGGGAACAGGCCGGGATTCAGATGGGGAAGCGACACACACAACAGACAGGCGAAGGGTAGTGCCAAGAACCACGGCTATAATAATCCTTCCCCCCCCCCCCCTCCCTCATCCCAATCCTACTGGGAGCGGCCTCCGTCACCATCAGAGCAAGGAGACCGCTCTCTCCAGTTACCATGGCGACAGGTCGGATAAGCTGCAGGTTGATGTTTGGATACCTAATGAGGACGATACATCACAGAGCATGGAGGATCCACAGGCACCAGGCTAGTGTGCTCAGCAAACCGCCTGATTAAAGGGCCGTGATGACTAAGTGACCAGAGCACAATCCAGTCTCTGCATTATGCAGTTTTATATAAATGTATTCACCTGAAAATGTTGCAAAACCACTGCTCTGCCCCTGCTAAAGCCAGACAGATATTTGTTCGGTACATACAAAATGTTTTTTGGAGGGGAAGGTTGGGGGAGGGGGGGGGGGGGGGGGGGGTAGGGGTGCAATGGAGAGATTGTAAGTGGTACAGCAGGAATCTTGTTTACATAGAGCAAATAAATGCTTAATAAAAAACAAAAAAAGACAGATCTGCGCTTACCTAGATAATTATCCCGTGCAACACTACAAATCAATATACAGAAAGTTCTGAAGCAGAATAGCAGTGAAGATACGGGATGAGGTGGGAGAATGTTGGTACTCCCATAGAGGAGTTACGGTCTAAGAAACGCGCAGATATGTCTTTTCTTAGACGCGGCCAACCAACACAAATCTGTCGTTAACATTTGCACCTAAACACTCAGGGCTTTGTCGTATGTGAGTAACTTGCGTCTCGCCCTTGTCTGGAAGTACCGGACGTTTCTAGAGATGGGACACAGACCTCACAAAAAAAAAAAACTGGATGTTATAATTGGACGCTGAATATTACGCGTTATAGCCAAATTCACAAGCGATGCAGACGACTGTTGTGAATATGGAGACAGAAACTCCAAATCTAGAGTCCCGTTCACAAAAGTGGAGCAAGATCCAAAATTGGCGATTTTAAAACTGGGATTAACTCAAAGTTACAAAACGTGGGAACACGGTTAAATAAATCAGTCTATAATCTTAGCGCATATCCTATATAAATTCTACAGTTACCAACATCACTACTGTACTTTTGACTTACAAGTCTTAAAAATGACTTTAGACTTGTTAAAAAAGTTGGCACCTAGACTATATAACCCCCCCAATTAAGCTTCATCTATACTAATCTGACATGGAGTTGGTGCAGTAACATGTAGACCAACTGGGAGCGTCTCTGACATTAAGGGGTATATTTACTAAACTGCGGGTTTGAAAAAGTGGAGACGTTGGCTACAGCAACCAATCAGATTCTAGCTGTCATTTTTTAGAATGCAATAAATAACTAGAATCCGATTGGTTGCTATAGGCAACATCTCCACTTTTTCAAACCCCCAGTTTAGTAAATATACCCCCAAGAGTGAATCAGTACCTGGACGTCTGCTTCAAAGCCAGTCTGCACTCTTGACATATATTCCATGTCAGATCTCAGCACATTGACGTTATATAAAACACAGGTCTATATGTGCTTTGTAGACCTGTTCCCAAGCACAATGACTAAACAGCCTCCCCCAGCCAACTGGCGGAGGTATTCTGTGCAAGCTGTAACTCACCACAGATATCCAGATACACACAGACCGTGTACATGACAACCATAATCATGTTGTGCGTCAGAACATCTTTGTAAGGCCCCTAGTTGCAGCTAATCACAGTGTGTCAAAATAAATCAGCAGTGACTGGCTAATTGCACTCTTAATCAAAATCTACACAGTGCATTTTGCAGTCGCAGGCTAGACAGCATCTCTGAAATACACAACTGTTAACATTTCCATATTCTACAGCACAATGCAGCATTTAAACAAATGATTTTATAACACTCAATCAGTTAAGCACTTCTGTCATGCAAAAGCAGCTTGTTGTTGGTCTATGATTTCATTCTGTATAAAAGCAGTAAAAGTCAAGTATGAACAGATTCCCTTCACCTGTAGAAACCTGCATATATAACAGCATAATGCTAAGCAGCAGCCCTGAAGGAACAATGAGATGGACACAAAAGGTGCATTCTGATTACTACATGATACTGCACCGCCATCTAGTGGTCAGTGTGGTGATGCACAAGATAACCAAAATTAGAACTGCAGACTATAATGTAAAGGGCGTATTTATACTTCACATATTACAATGTTATCGGTCAATTTAATCACTTTAAAACAAATATGGACATATATTGACGCTGGCTTGGGCTAAAAACAATCATCTGGTCTGGCCAGAAGTACAAGTGGATCTGGAGGAAAATCCAGATGACGCAGGGAATATTGTGCCCTTCACAACAAAAATAAATTTGCCCCATGTGACCTGGCAATATGGCCCGGTCACATGGGGCTGTAGGGATGATCCCAACCACCAGATTGCATCTATTATACGTCCACACAGATTTTTAATTGTGAATTCACTTTTTTAACCATATAGTTGCAATGTCTGACGCTGGCCACACATTCATCCTAGGAGCCAGGCCACAGTAGGATCTTGCAATATGGCCTCACATGGTGGCCAAGCAGTAGATAGCCGGCTGTTAGTCTCTCAGGGCGACTACTGCGCTGACTGGACACTCAACCGCAGAAAATGATCCAATACGTTTTTATTATATCGTTCTCAGGCATGTCGTTATTCCAGGAACACATATGCAGCAATATCAGTGTACATAATCCAGTGTGGGAGACCACCAGAACTTACTGCAACCTAGTAACACTACAATTACTTGGAATTCATAGAGCGATTGGCTCTTTGAAGGACGGGGCTGCGTCTGCTCTGGAGAAAATGTTGCATTATGGGGGATGTATCATAAGACACGGACAGGTCAAACTGATGAGGGAGACAACAGACTGGCTGATGACCTACAGACTAGACCTCATTCTCCCTCTTATCAAACCGGATACAGTCAGTGAGAATTCCAGAGGGCAGATGTGTAAGGCTGGTAGCGACTTCCCCAATAGACTCACAGATCTCATTGCAGCACAGGGTACTTCTATTAAGCATTAAAACAAGAAGGGGGTATTTGAGTAATTATGGGCTTTTTGGTTTTTTTTTTATTGAGGGAAAAGGTTAAGACTTGTATTCTGTGTACATCAGTGGTAAGAATGCCCAAATGAATCCATTTGGATTCCATTACGTAAGGTTAATACAAGGTTAAAATGCTGATGGGTGTGAATAATATTTTGCTGGGGTCTAGTGTCCTATTCATGCATCTATAAACAGACTGCACAGACTCATAAAGAATCACTAACCCTCAAACAAGCTGCACATAACCATCCACAACTATGTGGAACATGACAAGCTCATGATCGCTTGTATACCTGATGGATCTAACACACAAAGTCATAACTCACACACAGATACGTACCCTGATCAATCGAATGCTGAGGAAGCTGGCTAAGTTGGCTATTAACCACTCCAGCGTACGTCCGCAGAAACGCCTCTTCGCTGGGCGTGAGCTACAAGGGGGAAGAGATTTTCAACAATGTAAAAAGTTTGTTACAGGAGGTGAGTATCAGAACATTGCCTGTAATATAAAATAGATTATTCAGAAAAGTATTAGACAGTGGTAAGAGATACATTTAGTCCCTGAATACAGTGACGTAGTACACATCTAAGCAATCGTCGCGCAGATCACACGATAAACGACCATTTGGTCAGATATTGCAAAAACGTGCACACTCCCACAATCATGCTCTATCGTACCAAAACACATCGCTTCTGTCACAATCAACGATGTCAGGCAAATGTGGAAGTGTGTACGCACTCAGGACCAGCAGCGTAGACAGATCTCTGTAGAGTTTACAGATTCACCATCAATTCAGCAGATGGTTAGGACAGATTAGGATCACAGATCTGACTGTAAATCGTGTAGGTGTGTACACACGACTCTGCATGATCATCAGGACTTTCAGTGGTTGATAAAATTTGTCTAGTGTTCTATTGCTACTGAGGCTTTGCAATGATGGGGGGGGGGGGGGGGTGGTGGTAATTATTCTGCTCTGGGTCATTGTATTACAGGCCACAAAAAGGAGTTCCCTAATCTACATGTCATGAAAGGTAGCCGAGAATACATACTCGAGGATAGAGATGCACTTTACATTTAAATACCTGGTCTATAACCTGCTCCCCAACAGGCTGCAACTTGGGTCAACGTTCTGTACGATGAATAAAACTACTCGCATCCATACCTGCCCTGTAGAGGGGGCGGGTACAAGATACTGCGTCATGTAGTATATTTGTGTCAGACTATGCAAGCAACATAATGACCTTACATCCCAGTCAATGAGCACTGAGCAGAGTTAGGGGCCTCTCCCAAAGTACAAGATGAACAATCGAGCGCTGGCGTATCAGGACATCATTCTCAGTGCAGGCCCCACGAGAAAGGATTGCAAACTAAGGGAGCAGCCAACACACACAGAAAGGGGCTGAGGACTGCCAGACCGCCATCGCTCTTAGAGAGCAAACTTAACCCTGGCCTGCTCGCTCCTGGAAGCAAGCTCTCCAACTAGGACGAGCTAGCGACTAGCCGTAGCGAGCATGGAGGTTATGATAAGTAGAAAACTTTAGGCACCTTTTTAAAATTTTAACCCTTCCTGCCACCGAGAAGATTAACTTACACCAATGCTCGTACGCATGGGGGACCAGTAATATGATAAGGGCCCCCAACATCTCCTGATACCACAACAGCTAGTTCCTGAATTAATTGTAAAACAGAAAAATGATTTAATAACTCGAGAGCATCAGAGAGGCTGTGTGCGGCATCAATTAAAAAAAACACAGTTAACGACATAAATTGCTATAGTTTAGGCCATTAACCATATTCACACCCTTTGCTAATAAATTTGCTGAGAAATAAGATGACTTGTGTCATTGAGTAAAAATATAAACGCTGTATAACTAGGGCTTTAAATAGGCCACATCGCCTAAGTATCAAGAATGAGATGGGTTTAAACAGCAAAGGAGAACAGTCACATCCTGACATACTCACGTTAGAACCCATCTTCCGCAGCATGAGCAGGACCCGCACCTTCTGCTGAACGTACATCTCTTCCGGACTCTTGCCGGGGGCCCCCTCGCGGTTCATGCCCTGCACCCTGAAATAACCAGGAAGAAAAGACCATTACCTCGCTGCTTGGCGCAGCCGGAGAAGTGACAGCTGTATTTGATGCAGTGAAATTCCCTCTCACCACCTGCAGATGGCAGTGTTGCTGTGTCTATATAGTGCTTTTATTGAATAGGCCTCTGCATATACTAAATAGCCAAGAGGTTGGACATAATAATGCACTTTAATAAACACAGAGTCCATGGTACAAACTGGACAACAATTAAATGAGATTTCTACCCTCAGATGACTTTAATGTGTTGTCTTCTCGCAACATTTACCAATTATAACCCTCTTTCTTTCTACTGTGATTTTTAGCCATTTATTTTTAATGAGCTGTTTATTTCTGTTCCCAGTATATAGGACAGCTCTGTTGTGGTCTTTGTAAGTAATTAAAATAATCTATATCAATAGGCAAAAACAATTAATATAGGTGAAGCTACAGTGATCAGATGGTTGGCCGTTAAAGCACTCAAAGCAATGGTTAAAATGATTAGTAAAAGTAATTTAATATAACATTTACATAATATATTATTAATCTAGAAGCCTTGTTTGCACGCTACCGGCCGGCTACCACTGGCTTTTAGACAACACGAGTTCAAAACGCAAATGAACCCATATTTCATCCATTACTTATATTATCTTATATTTATAAAGCACTGACATATTACACAGCATTGTACATGGAGGGGAATGAGGACACAAACAAAGGACAAACAATGACATGAAGGAAGGAAAATAGGTCTCTGGCCAGGTGAGCTTACAATCTAACAGGTGTGGGGGACACTTGATACAATTGTAGACGGTGGTGGGGAAAGTGTGTGTGTATGTGGCTACTGTAAGGCAGAAACATTATCAGCCACCAATAATAAAGCAGCCATTGGTGATTGACATGTCTGTGCAGCTACCGGTAGTTGGAATGAGACCTTCTGTCAATTAGGCATCTAGAAAAAACCCTCTTAAAAAAATAAATAAATAATAAAAAAAAATCCCAATCCCAATATAATATGATATATCCCAATATGCAGAGGCAACGAGTCGTACCCAATATGCAGAGGCAACGAGTCGTAAATAAAAAATAAGTGGAGCATGATTTCTGTCCCACTCCTCTGCGGACAGATGACTCTGTGATTTGTGGTACTGTGCGGACATCTGAGTCTGAGCTACAAGATTGCACTAAGCGAAGTAACAATGTGTTGTAGACTGGAGGCTTTACATGCAAATGGGAAGTTTATGGTAGAGGGGGGAAGGATACCCCCTTGGCCTGGATAAAACAGTTAAAGCAGTAAAACGGAAAGAGGAGCAGCCTCTGAGATAAAGATATACTGGTATATACAGATACTGGTGGATTGGTCAGAGGACGTTTTTGCAAAAATATTTTTTTTTCTTTTCTTATATAATCTCACTAAAAGCCAAGTTCTTCTTTAAACATGCAGTGACCGGATGGGCTTACTCTGATGTGTTGGGGGAAGAAGGACGATGGGATGTTCTTCCTACACAGTTTAGTTGGGTTTGTTTCTCACCGTCAGAAGCCAGAATGGTTACTGACCACTCCTAGTGGTGTCATCCGGTCACCAGACGCTCACCAACTGCAAATACAAACTGCGCACTAGTTGTAGGAAGATTCGGCTGCTACCACTAGGCTCCTTCACCGTGCCTAGAGCCTCTTACTTCTGGGGTACCTGGTAAAGCTGCTACAGCACCTCTTTGCTGTAGGCTGACTGGTACCCCCTAACCGCCTACTATGGATCAAGGCTGCTGGGTAGCAGGCAAAGCGTTGACACAGAAATGCTGGGCTCAACACAGCACAGCCGGGGAACAAATTAGAGTGTAAGCTCTTATCTGTTGGTCACAGGATACAGCAAGTAATAGCCTCAGGCAGAATCTTCAAGCAGTGATGTTTATTTGCTTGAGGAGTCCTTTCAAGGACCATTACACACTAGTTGGAGGTACTAGTGCTCAGCCGAAGTACAGATGGTAGAATACAGCTAAAATACAAAATAAAGCCATTATATACTGCTTCTGACACACATGTTGACAGGGCAAAACCCACCCTCCTTACTAGCTGGCACCACAAAGTCTGAGATATTACATCAGAATGTAATATATTCTCTAATCTTGGATTCAACAAAATTCACATTAATCTGTGATTTCCTAAATTACTTGCTAGTTGCATTATTTAATTAGTTCGGCTATCTTTCTAACAAAACAGGATAAAAGGTAACAGCCCCTTGCTGGGCATTCAGGCTAAAAAAAAGCACTGGTCACTCACAGATGAAAAAGGCTGAATTAGCGTTGGGATTTCCTCTCTTCAGATAGTTGAAGAAACATATTTCCTCTAATACGGCATCGGTACATTTTCAATTCAAAACTTGGTACATTTGCAACGATAAACACTAGCGTACTGCACCACTAAGTGAAATAAGCTTGTATAATAAGTTATGTCTATGTGACCCGGCCACAAAGGTCATACCATATGGGGATATAGAATAAGATTTATAGTATAACAATTTGTGGCTGATTGGGTTTCTAGTCAAAATATAAAGATACCTCTTCAGTTGTTGGATTTCCTCACCAGGATCCCTCGCTGGCTGCACAGGAACAAATGTCCTTCATACAAGAGCCTGAATGATTCCCCTGAGTATGCAGAACTAGATACATACATTCAGCTCCTATGTGATACACATCCCTCATATTGGTTCTAATATTACAGTTATGATAGCAGCTGTCATCCAGACATTATGTATCTGCCCATCCCCTCCAGTCTCTCCGCTTCCAGAAAATCACTTTATCCGAATCTTATCCTCAGTTACCGTGTAAGACATCAACACCCAGACGCTGATTTCCGTCCATTGAGGTCTTTCCATGGAAGGGAGAGGAATAAGATCCCAGAATGATATAACGACAGAGGTTTGTGTAAGAAGAGAACATATAACTGTATAGCAGCAGAACAAGTACGTTGGAGGAAACAGAGAGAGATGTGACAGTCACAGAAAGGCGCCAATCACAAACCAGCTCAACCCCCAGGAGCTGTCTTGGTGTTGCTCGCTGTATGCGGTGCGGCTGTTTGGCGTGACTGCGGATTGCACGATCAGTGAACAGTTCGGCCCATTGGTCACACGTGGGAGGCAAAATGCGGTGTTCAGGCCCCATTCCAAACAACCGTATGAGAACACAAAGCACGCACACCGACGTTTCAAGATCACACACAGTGCAATAGGATTGGGGGCTTATTATCATTCAGTTTTCCTGCTCTACCTGATCAAATCAGAGTTAATTTTGGAGAGGAAACATGGGACATTGGTCAGACAATTGGGCCAAATCTATAGCTTTGTATGTACTACAGGTTTTTCAACCAATTATCATGCCAATCACACGATTACCGACCGTTCGATCCGATATCGCATTAGTGTGTACGCTCCCACAGTTTTATCATACCAAAGCTCATCAGATTTTATTTTATAAAGTCCTATAAATCACATTTAACAATGGAACAATGTCGGGTAAATGTGGAAGCGTGTCCGCACTCACGACCAGCGTAGGCAGATATCTATAGAGGGGACAAGAGTCACGATGTTTTCGGCAGATTGCTGTGAGCAATGAAGATCCCAGATCTGATGGTAAATCGTGTAGGTGTGTACACATGAATCCGCATGTTCAGCGGGACTTTCAGCCGTGGGTGAAAACGTTACAGAAATCGCACCTGCAGCAATTCTCTGTAGTGTGTACCCAGCTTAAGTGTATGACCAGCTTTACACAGAGCTACTGGTGGAGAAAGTGGAGCAGTTATCTTATATGACATCAGTATCACCAACGCACTGGAGTCTGCACATTTGGAGAAGTCACAGGGCGTACTTATCTCCGAGGGTAATCCCACTAATAAAACACCTTCCTGCAGACAATAGAATCACCGCCCTTCAACAAATGTAATTACGGGCACAGTAAACATCTGTCTGCTGCGAGGGTGCGGCCCTTTATCTGAGAGTCTGCAACAAATTGTGGTACATTGTATCCTGAGCGAGCTTCCCACAAATCCAGCCTAATTAGTTTTACCACGTCACTAAAATAAAATAAAAAAAACCAAAAACATTTGTGGGTAAAAAGAATGGCAGAGCATGCAGGTAGTTAAAAATCAGGACTCACTCGTCTAAATTGGGACAGTTGGTAGGTGTGCCGAGAGAATGATCAAACCTCATTACAATGAACAGCACAGAAATGGGAAAAAATACATTATTGGATTATAGGGAAGAGAAGGTAGATAATGGAACTGCACTATATGGTAAGCTCTGCAAGCAGACGAGTGAACGTTTTATGAACCAGGTAAAATCCTACACACTCACTCATTTATACAAATAAAAAAGGGGAAAAAAGTATAGTTTTACAAAGGTCCTTTTCAAAATAATAGTAAAGAGTAAAAGGGGGGGGGGGGTGTAAACCAATCCATCACTTGTCACTATTGCCAGGGCACTTGCTGTGCCCATCTCCAACAGTATTATGTAAATTACAAAGCACATGGCCACAAGTTGTTTTACGTACCCGGACATTTCTGTAAACGCAGAACACATTGCCAGTGTGTAACAGACCCCTAGTTTCCTACCTTAAACCTCAGGCTGACCTTAAGCTACAAGCAGCTGTGGACCGGTATCCTCTTCCCGTGGTGAAAGGCACAGAGCGCAGAGCCAAGTCAGCCAGCTGTCTATTACTGAATGACATCCAACCTCCCCAACCTGCTGCAGCGCTACACATAGCAATACACTTGTTGCATGAACTCAGGCGTGTTGGCAATATACTGTACTGTGGGTGAACATGCCCTGTGTGACAGTGCGACTTAATGCCCAGAACAGGCCAAAACTAGGCTGCACTCTCAGTGATGTCACTGGTTCCTAGTGACCGGATAGGCTGCATTCTCAGTGATGTCACTGGTTCCTAGTGACAGGATAGGCTGCCCTCTCAGTGATGTCACCGGTTCCTAGTGACCGGATAGGCTGCACTCTCAGTGATGTCACCGGTTCCTAGTGACCGGATAGGCTGCATCCTCAGTGATGTCACTGGCTCCTGGTAACAGGATAGGCAGAATTCTCAGTGATGTTCCTGGTTCCTAGTGCTGCATCCTCCGTGATGTCACTGGTTCCTAGTGACAGGATAGGCTGCATCCTTTCCTATAACCACAGAAATACTGGATTGTATTTTCCCACCTACGCTGATCTTTAAGACCACACAAATGTAAATATAGACTGGAACAGTTCCCGCAGCACTCACCTGAACGCGCCAGCCTACGCGCCGAGTGGGTAGGCTGCGGCACCCGTTCCCTTCATTATTAAACGGACATGACTACGATTAACCATTACCTGACTGTGCCACGTAGAGCTGCCGAGTGATTTCTAAAGAGAAGCGAAGGCCGATAGTTTCTTCACACCGACGAGGTAACCAGACTTACCACGTCTTGTCTTATAGCTCCCAATGCTGGTGGGGCAGCAACATAACTAGAACAGTCTATTGTGATATAATCAGGCTTGCACATCGCTTTCTGTAAAACGTTTCTGGGGGCCCTGTCAGACCCTCACATTTATCATTTCTCAAGTCCGCAATTGTCCTGATCCGCCGATACACTAGAACCAACCTCGGATTGAGTTCACCACCCAACACACACATCCCCACTACACACAAGGCCTCTTTGATGTTACCAGAGTTTTATTTATATTTTCCGTGGGGTTGAAGAGCAAGTGCCAGGGACCCCAAGTTTCCCCACCATCAAGTATGAAAAAAAAATAAAAAAAAATGACTTCCTAATGCCCGTCACACAACATTAAGGATGGCGGAACTTTAATGGGGAGATTCAATTCTCAGCTAAATGAATTCGGAACGGCCCGTGAAGGCACCGCACGGCGATGTACAGAGGTGCGCAGGAAAATCAGCGACACTACCGGTACCGTAGTACCCAGAAATGAGCACTACTGAGCTTCATGCAGAACTGAATCTCCCCCTGTGTGTACTCATAATATAACATTACATGTAGCAACTAATAACAGTTCCATCAAAATCCTTCCATAGTTACTTTTGTCAAAGGAACCAAAATATTTAAATGACAATTTCGTCCACATAAAGGAACCTTTATATATGATCTCATCCAAACCACCAATCACGATAATCACAATTTGTAGTCTGAACCGTTCTATATAACTTACACCGGCAAGAATCCAGATGCTGTTCAATAGATCGATACAGCGTCCAATCATCAATAGAATTCCTGAACCTCCCAGTCACCAACCCATGTACTCAATAAAATGTGGGCGCACTCGTTTGCCGTTTTATTAAACCTCAACCCCCAAAAGCTTTCTAACAATCCTGCAACCCAACATCATACAATCAATTAATTTTGGGTTACAAGCAAAGAGAAATAGACCTTTTACTGTGGATACTTCTTATGCCACCATCTATAGCCAATTCAAATAACTAGAATTTCCAAACCCTTACTCTGGCAACACTCTTGTGCAATTATTGTGCAGATCACACGAAAAAAACGACCGTTTGGTCCGATATCACGTTAGTGCGTACTCTCTCACGATCATGTTTTATCGCACCAAAACACATCGCATCTGTTGATTTGGTTTTATAAACTTCCTAAAAATCACGATCAACGACGGAACGATGTCGGGCAAATGTGGAAGTGTGTACGCACTCACGACCAGCAGTGTAGGCAGATATCTGTAGTGTCTACAGAGTCACAATCATTTCAGCAGACAGTTATGAGAGGTGAAGAACACACATGTGACTGTTAAGTTGTTAGGTGTGTACGTATAACAATAGGGGCAATAATGCATACCCTTTCAAACTACCTAGTATGCACTACATATATACACACACACATCACTACACACTACCATATCTCACATGCAGCCCTGTTTAATTGGATACACCTCGAGGATGTAAGCAGGTCTACCATTACACGTAATAAGTTTGTATTATTACTACACCTCAAACACTCTTGTATTTCTTTTTTTAACCTCCATTCAAGGAACAGTTATTTTTGCTAGTATTCATATTCATTTTACAAAGAAGCTTTGTATTACATTTGTATTTTGGAAAACAAAGGTTCTAGAGTAAGGACTATGACAAAAAAAAAAAAGACATTTCCGGACCCTACATTCACGGATGTATGCCCACTCTGTAATACAGGTGCCCACGCATCCAATCCTGCCCATCTACAGACTAAACCACTAAATTTTGGCACCAAAACTACATTTAAAACCCAGAATTATGCAGGACATCAAAGGCCGTCACAGAGCTCCATAGGAACCGTCAGATATGCATTGTTATTATTCCTATGTTTTCCAGGACAAGGACAATGTTTCGTAGTGCACACACTGACCACCTCCCACTACAACTAAGCACATTAGGGGTTCTACAAAGAAAACACTGTAGGTCCATGCAGCAGCCATGCATAGGATGGGTCTGTTCTACGTCACGTCCAAAGTCATGAATTGTGGGAGAAAGGTCCAGAAAGTCAGGCGTTACCAAATATATGTTCCTTGGCTGCTGTAGTAACTACACGCCTGGAAAATATGTAAACTAAGAAAAAACATTTTGAAAAAAACAGTAACATATTTTGAACTTACAGATGTTATTTCCTTCATAAGGATAAGAAACGGAGCAGACCGAGGTTTAAACGTTTGGTTGCACATTAGCCTATGCTGCGATCACACAGAACAATCATATTGTTTCCTGAAGCCGGTCAACTGGGGCAAGAGCCGCTCAAATTAATAATGTACAACATTAAACAACACGTAACACTAACATTACTTGGACCTAGGTGACAGTGTAAGTGATCTGCCTTACTGTAAAATATGAACGGTTAATGGAATTGGATGTCTATAGGTAGAAGTTCCAGGACAGTGTGATATTCAGTATAAGACAGATAATTATTTGATGACAGTACAAAGTACTTTAGTACACAACCATACGCACAGCCTGGCACATACACATCTTGGGCAGCATGCCCACAGGAACTCATCTGAACGCTGAATAACCGGGCAGATCATTCCTGTGTATTCAGGACCACAGGCCGGGCAGTTCTCACCATGGGATGGGGCAGGAAGTCTCACACCATTGAGAGGTAGATGTAACAGTAACACCTTGGGACAGAGGTGATCATTAAAATGTCTCATTCACTGGAATACAGAGGGACAGTGAGATGCCCCAAAGGAAACTGCTCACACAGCAGCATCTTAACATTGAATTGCAAATGAAGTACTAGGGGATAGGTTAGACGAGTTCCTCAACTGATGCTGCTGTGGCAATGTAAGATCACTCCAAAAACATACTAGTAGGTTAATTGGCTGCTATCAAAAATAGACCCTAGTCTGTGTCTGTGTGTGTGTGTGTATGTTGGGGAATTTAGACTGTAAGCTCCAATGGGGCAGGGACTGATGTAAGCGAGTTCTCTGTACAGCGCTGCGGAATCAGTGGCGCTATATAAATAAATGGTGATGATGGTCAGATGTTACAAGTGTTATACATACATAACTGTTGTATTACGCAAATATATCTGGGATGAATATTATAAAGAGGTGTGTGTGTGTGTGTATATATATATATATATATATATATATATACACACACACACATACACACGTGTGTTATTATAAAGAGGCTAGTGTGTACTGCTTCTTATACATATTTTATGGGTAACACAAGAGACATAGATTATGTATGTGATATGTGTGCATTATTAGAGAGCAGGCAGAAGCTATAAGAATAAGGCTGTGTGTAGCAGCACAGGGGATATAGATTGGGCACCAGGGGCACAGTGAATGTGTATATGTGGGTGGGGGGCACAGTGTGTGTGTATATGTGGGTGGGGGGGGGGGCACAGTGTGTGTGTATATGTGGGTGGGGGGGGGCACAGTGTGTGTGTATATGTGGGTGGGGGGGCACAGTGTGTGTATATGTGGGTGGGGGGGGGGGGGCACAGTGTGTGTGTATATGTGGGTGGGGGGGGGGCACAGTGTGTGTGTATATGTGGGTGGGGGGGGCACAGTGTGTGTGTATATGTGGGTGGGGGGGCACAGTGTGTGTATATGTGGGGGGGGGGGGGGGCACAGTGAGTGTGTATATGTGGGTGGGGGGGGCACAGTGTGTGTGTATATGTGGGTAGGGGGGGCACAGTGTGTGTGTATATGTGGGTGGGGGGCACAGTGTGTGTGTATATGTGGGTGGGGGGGCACAGTGTGTGTGTATATGTGGGTGGGGGGGCACAGTGTGTGTGTATATGTGGGTGGGGGGGCACAGTGTGTGTGTATATGTGGGTGGGGGGGCACAGTGTGTGTGTATATGTGGGTGGGGGGCACAGTGTGTGTATATGTGGGTGGGGGGGGGGCACAGTGTGTGTATATGTGGGTGGGGGGGCACAGTGTGTGTGTATATGTGGGTGGGGGGCACAGTGGGAGGAGGAGGTTGGCACAGTGTATATATGTGGGGGGGGGCACAGCAGGAGGAGGGGGGCACAGCAGGACGAGGGGGTCTCCGGCCGGATGGAGCTGTAGACAAAGGGGCAGCTGAGCCCGGCATTGCCCGCTCCCCGCCCGGCTACTCACCGAGCTGACGGAGGCTCCTCTGCCGGTCTGGGTGTCGCTGGCTCCGGCCTGTGAGCGCTGGATATCAGGCGGCCTCTCTCCGCCTGAGCCTGGGAGTCACCGGCCGGGGAGGGGGAGCTGGAGGCGGTGCCGGGACCGGGGGAGGAGCCGGGTGCAGAGAGCGGCCTGGTCCTCACTGACCCCGACCTCACATGTGGTGTGTGCCTCATTACATGTGGTGTGTGCCTCATTATATGTGGTGTGTGCCTCATTATATGTAATGTGTGCCTCATTACATGTGGTGTGTGCCTCCTTATATGTAGTATGTGCCTCCTTATATGTAGTGTGTGCCTCCTTATATGTAGTGTGTGCCTCATTATATGTGGTGTGTGCCTCTTTATATGTAGTATGTGCCTCATTATATGTGGTGTGTGCCTCATTATATGTAGTGTGTGCCTCATTATATGTGGTGTGTGCCTCTTTATATGTAGTATGTGCCTCATTATATGTGGTGTGTGCCTCATTATATGTAGTGTGTGCCTCATTATATGTGGTGTGTGTGCCTCTTTATATGTAGTATGTGCCTCATTATATGTGGTGTGTGCCTCATTCTATGTAGTGTGTGCCTCATTATATGTAGTATGTGCCTCATTATATGTGGTGTGTGCCTCTTTATATGTGGTGTGTGCCTCATTATATGTAGTGTGTGCCTCTTTATATGTAGTATGTGCCTCATTATATGTGGTGTGTGTGCCTCATTATATGTAGTGGGTGCCTCATTATATGTAGTGGGTGCCTCATTATATGTAGTGGGTGCCTCAATATATGTGGTGTGAGCCTCATTATATGTAGTATGTGCCTCATTATATGTGGTGTGTGCCTCATTATATGTAGTGTGTGCCTCATTATATGTAGTGTGTGCCTCATTATATGTGGTGTGTGCCTCATTATATGTAGTGTGTGCCTCATTATATGTGGTGTGTGCCTCATTATATGTAGTGTGTTCCTCATTATATGTAGTATGTGCCTCATTATATGTGGTGTGTGCCTCATTATATGTGGTGTGTGCCTCATTATATGTAGTGGGTGCCTCATTATATGTGGTGTGTGCCTCATTATATGTAGTATGTGCCTCGTTATATGTGGTGTGTGCCTCATTATATGTAGTATGTGCCTCGTTATATGTAATGTGTGCCTCATATGTGGTGTGTGCCTCATTATATGTAGTGTGTTCCTCATTATATGTAGTATGTGCCTCATTATATGCAGTGTGTGCCACATTATATGCGGTGTGTGCCACATTATATGCGGTGTGTGCTTCATTACATGTGGTGTGTGCCTCATTATATGTGGTGTGTGCCTCATTATATGTGATGTGTGCTTCATTACATGTGGTGTGTGCTTCATTACATGTGGTGTGTGCCTCAATACATGTAGTATGTACTTCATTATATTACATGTAGTATGCCTCATTATATGTAGTATGTGCCTCATTACATGTGGTGTGTGCCTCATTACATGTGGTATGTGCCTCATTACATGTAGTATGTGCCTCATTACATGTGGTATATGCCTCATTACATGTGGTTTGTGCCTCATTACATGTAGTATGTGCCTTATTACATGTGGTGTGTTTCTCATTACATGTGGTATGTGCCTCATTACATGTAGTATAGTCATCATTACATGTAGTAGGTTCATCCCTGACACCATCATTACATGTAGTATATTCATTCTCATTTATATTACTTTTATATCACTGAAACAAAGAATAATTTATACATTTACATTCCTTGTATTCTTTTCGTTTTTAATAATAGATTTCTGACTAAATACTTCAAAACCAACTGTATTACTTGTGTGACCAAACCTGCTCCACATTAAAGAAGAAATAAGTTGTTTTAAAAAATGAAAATAAAATTTAAAAATAAAAATGTTATTTTCCTGCTGGTAAACACCCCATCCACCGCTGTAGTAATGTACATACATTTGTACCCAGTGGTTGAAGTATGACTACTGCTGTCATTGTAAAGCTTTCAATTCCTAGTTCACATTATACCACACAGTAGTGCCTCCAGGTCATATTATACCACACAGTAGTGCCCCCAGGTCATATTATACCACACAGTAGTGCCCCCAGCTTATATTATACCACACAGAAGTGGCCCCAGCTCATATTATACCACACAGTAGTGCCCCAGATCATATTATACCACACAGTAGTGCCCCAGATCATATTATACCACACAGTAGTGCCCCCAGCTCATATTATACCACACAGTAGTGCCCCCAGCTTATATTATACCACACAGTAATGGCCCCAGCTCATATTATACCACACAGTAGTGCCCCCAGCTCATATTATACCACACAGTAGTGCCTCCAGTTCATATTATACCACACAGTAGTGCCCCCAGCTCATATTATACCACACAGTAATGGCCCCAGCTCATATTATACCACACAGTAGTGCCCCCAGCTCATATTATAACACACAGTAGTGCCCCCAGCTCATATTATACCACACAGTAGTGCCCCCAGCTCATATTATACCACACAGTAGTGCCCCCAGCTCATATTATACCACACAGTAGTGCCCCCAGATCATATTATACCACACAGTAGTGCCCCCAGATCATATTATACCACACAGTAGTGCCCCCAGATCATATTATACCACACAGTAGTGCCCCCAGGTCATATTATACCACACAGTAGAGCCCCCAGATCATATTATACCACACAGTAGAGCCCCCAGTTCATATTATACCACACAGTAGAGCCCCCAGTTCATATTATACCACACAGTAGAGCCCCCAGATCATATTATACCACACAGTAGTGCCCCCAGATCATATTATACCACACAGTAGAGCCCCCAGTTCATATTATACCACACAGTAGAGCCCCCAGTTCATATTATACCACACAGTAGAGCCCCCAGATCATATTATACCACACAGTAGTGCCCCCAGATCATATTATACCACACAGTAGAGCCCCCAGGTCATATTATACCACACAGTAGTGCCCCAGATCATATTATACCACACAGTAGTGCCCCCAGCTCATATTATACCACACAGTAGTGCCCCCAGATCATATTATACCACACAGTAGTGCCCCCAGATAATATTATACCACACAGTAGAGCCCCCAGGTCATATTATACCACACAGTAGTGCCACCAATTTCATATATACACGCACATTATGACATATACACATATGAATAAAACATATGTAGCCAGCTGTCCTATGTGCGACTCCCTCTGGATTAGCACATCGAGCTCTTCAGTTCCGCAGATGAACACAGGAGGAGCAGCTGGACATGTGCTGCAGCTCTGTTTCCTCGATCCAGAGAGACCGTTTATAAATGGCCACCCCACCTTAATTCCGCTGTGCATAAGAGTGTGCCTGGGCGCACCCTACACGCCTGTGGCTCTGACATAGAACTTGTGCTAACGAAATAGCCTTACTCGCAAGTATTAATCTTAAATGTTATGTTGCTGACACCTATTGGATTTATTTTGCTAAACGACTGGTTTACATAGATTGGGGCTGACCGACGCCTCCTTAGTTAAATCATCACATATAGCAAATGTGGTTGCAGCACCCATTGATGCAGAGCAGCAATGCTAACCACACAACACCCTTTAATAAGTATTCAAATATCTGCCCTGTGCAATCAATTTGCATGCAGTATTGTCTCAGTAAATGTAACATATTCTTTTGCCCTCTTTTGTTGCGTGGAGCAGTAGAAGTCCCTACATTTCAGTATTATAATCATCAATCTTTTCTTTATGCGGTATATGTATTCTCCCTGCATTGAGAGAAATATACAAAATGGCCGACACCGGCAATGAATCATTTTTCACCTTTGCACCACCCGCTTATTTGCAGCGTGCTAAATAGTCTTTTATTTTTTAAGCACAAGCTGTAATAAACCAGTGCCTTTGTAGCCTTTATTTGATGCTGTTCCGATAGAAACACTCGCGGGTCACCATCACGGCTGTCATTCAGATCTTAAGAAGGTCACTTTGATTTGACGTTTGTTCTCTGGAAGATGGCACTTGGGATTACCAATTTAAATCATACAAGGTTCCAGCGATAAGAATTCTCGGAGGCAAGCGTCGGTTCTGTGACTAATTACGCCGAGGACAGAGGCTTCTGAATCTCAGAGTTGCTTTTGCTGTGATGGATTATTTAGATGTGGAGGTGTTGAAAAGGTTTTATTTTTGGAACACGCCACATCTCAAATTCAGCACAGAATATAGAGAAAGTTCTATAACAAAGGATCTCACCTCGGAGAGAGATGAAAAGGGCATTGCTAAACTACGGCCTCGGAGCCTGGCAACTTAGAATATAATTACTCAAACCCAGTCCTGTAGACTACTGTCAAATGATCTCAGCCTGAGGATTGCAGAATCTCCTACAATCCAACAAAGCTGCGTTATGTATTTTTACTTTATGAAATATCTGAGGTATATTAAAGACTTTTGTAACAGAATATTATTTATTTTATGAACTATTATTATGACATTGACGGTTATACAGAGGATTTTTATTTTACAGCAATGTTCCTCGTAGTCCTTTGTTTCTATTACTTACCTAGAAAGGCAGCAGTTACCATATTGTCCCTGTAGGAACGCGTGACCCCCATACTGAATGCACCTGCAGGATGGGTTGATGGAGTTTTGATGGGCTGGGGAAGGTGTTGGATGGGTGGAAGTGACATTTCTGTTTATTTTTCATGGTTTTACCTTTGTATTATTTTATTTTTATGGTTATTTCATTTTTTTTCTACTTTTCCAAGGCCACATTGGGACTTGATCCATCTCTCCCCATAGGCAAACCGAGGGAGGGTTTCCTAGTGCCTGGAAACTCCCCTCCAAGCCTGGGGCACTGTATAATTGAGGTGGCTGGACCCTGCTCCCGCTGCACACGGCTCTGCTTGAAAAGGGAGAGCTGCGTGCACCTAACAGTAGTGCACGCAGCATTGCCCATGTAGATTATAGGGATAGGAAGAGTTGGAGAGCAGCCAAGCACTGTCTAAAATTATAGGCACGCCCGCCATGCATGCTGTTCACGCCCACTGGCGGCGTGGTGTGGAAACCCCTCTCTACAAATCCTGCGTTTGCCCCTGCACCACAGCAAGTTAGACCATTTTTCATAGTAATACAATGCTAACATTAGATCACTATTAGTGTTCTGTTGTTAATGAGAGGCAGAAGAGACGTACCGGCACGTACCGCCGCTTGCGTATCGTAAACTGCGTGAATCGCTCTGCGCACGCCCACAAAAAAAAGCACAAGTACCTACGCATGTGCAGAGTTGCATCCACCGTGCACCTGAAAAACCGTGGTGGTCAGGTATAGTAAGGGCGTGTTCACGAACTGAGAGCCGATGCACCCCAAAACAGATACGCCTT
Organism: Mixophyes fleayi; assembly: GCF_038048845.1. Taxonomy (NCBI): domain Eukaryota; kingdom Metazoa; phylum Chordata; class Amphibia; order Anura; family Limnodynastidae; genus Mixophyes; species Mixophyes fleayi. The sequence goes on along the minus strand of NC_134412.1, from coordinate 91,890,164 downwards.
TTACAGCCGTATTATTATAATGTAGGCTGAGGATGATGACGATCAACAGGCAACCGCTGATTGTGATTTTACCTCTGAAGCTGCCCGCTGCTTTCTTCGTTGATCATGCATCTATTATAGGCTTTTTTGTATCTTTAAAATAAATACATATAGTTACTTTCATTTGTATGCGAGAAGTAAGGTTATATCTGCTGTATTATACGAATATGTATTATATCCGTATGAAAGTTAATGTACAAAGTTTTATTGCGCTTACAACCTGTTTTTGTGTATATGTGTGTAACTTAACTCTGCATCAGGCCCATAGACCGTATCTTTCCTGCTGTATTATGGCTGGCCCCTAAAGCAGGCAACCGGCGCACGGAAATAGAGCCAGGAAACTTGCTCCCCGTGTTGGCTATTAGGGATATTATTTTGTCTGTGTTTCTATTTTCATTTGCAGGTTTATATTTTGGAATCCCTCTGTTAACTCTTTTTGTACTATGAAATATGACTCCAATTGGTTCTTTCTTTGTATGCTGTTTTACAAAGGAGATCATCTCTACTCTCAGTACCGTCTTTGGAGTCTGCTAAAATACTAATGGGTCCTCTGCATACTCTTATTATATTTATATGTGGCACAAGCTGCTTCCAATGTTAGATGTAGTGGAAATATAGACCAGTAGGATATATCCAATGACATCTACCTATATGTTCTGCAGGACCTTTATAAGATGGTTAGGGATGTAGCGTGTGGATCTCCAAATGTTGTGGAACTACAATTCCCAGCATGCCTCTGGCTGGCAGGGCATGCTAAGACTTGCAGTATTACAAAACAAAGGTCTCCGATTTCACGCATGATGAGCATTTCATCCTTTATCACGCTGGGCATTATGGATACAATCCCGGACCCCATATTATGAATATCTCCTAACAAAACCCAGCAGCTGACTGCCCTGAGCTTAAAATACATCTTCATTAAAACTTCTGGTGGTGCCACTGCCAAGAGTAACCCAATCTAACATATACTGGGGAAGTCAGAGCATGGGTGCCCGGAGCATGACCCGGAATACCGCTACAATCTCAATTTAACTCTTCCCAGTAACGGGAACTGATCACCTGTTTCTAATTAGTAATGCATTCACTTAGTCTTAAATGTCAGTATGTCATATGCAACTAATCATCACCAAAAACTTAATTTCTCTTCTGCCCCCCCTGGGGCTTACCCCACCCCCCATCACTCATCTCCTGATATACTCTGTGCTGCTGGGGGACCCCTCTCCTTCCACTATATAACTCTCAGTCTGTGGCTTCCTGCTGCCTCCATTCCCCTCCTCACATCATGTCACTGCCCCTGTTACATGCAGCCCTGTCCTCACCAACACATCACTCATCTCCTGATATACTCTGTGCTGCTGGGGACCCTGCTCCTTTCACTATATAACTCTCAGTCTGTGGCTTCCTGCTGCCTCCATTCCCCTCCTCACATCATGTCACTGACCCTGTCACATGCAGCCCTGTCCTCACTAACACATCACTCATCTCCTGATATACTCTGTGTTGCTGGGGGACCCTGCTCCTTCCACTTTATAACTCTCAGTATGTGGTCTCCGGCTGCCTCTATTACCCTCCTCACAACATGTCCCTGTCCCTGTCCCTGTCACATACAGCCCTGTCCTCACTAACACATCAGTCATCTCCTGATATACTCTGTGCTGCTGGGGACTCTGCTCCTTCCACTATATAACTCTCAGTATGTGGCTTCCTGCTGCCTCCATTCCCCTCCTCACATCATGTCACTGCCCCTGTTACATGCAGCCCTGTCCTCTCCAACACATCACTCATCTCCTGATATACTCTGTGCTGCTGGGGGACCCCTCTCCTTCCACTATATAACTCTCAGTCTGTGGCTTCCTGCTGCCTCCATTCCCCTCCTCACATCATGTCACTGACCCTGTCCTCACTAACACATCACTCATCTCCTGATATACTCTGTGCTGCTGGGGGACCCTGCTCCTTCCACTATATAACTCTCAGTATGTGGCTTCCTGCTGCCTCCATTCCCCTCCTCACATCATGTCACTGCCCCTGTTACATGCAGCCCTGTCCTCACCAACACATCACGTATCTCCTGATATACTCTGTGCTGCTGGGGGACCCCTCTCCTTCCACTATATAACTCTCAATCTGTGGCTTCCTGCTGCCCCCATTCCCCTCCTCACATCATGTCACTGCCCCTGTTACATGCAGCCCTGTCCTCACTTACACATCACTCATCTCCTGATCCTGAGATTATGTGTGTTTGCGTGGGTTTCCTCTGTGCTCCAGTTTCCCCCCACACTCCAAAAACATACAGATTAATTGGCTGCTGCCAAAATTAACACAAGACTGTGTGTGTGTGTGAGTTAGGGACTTTCAATTGTAAGTACCAACGGGGCAGGGACTGATTTTAATGACAAATATTCTCTCTACAACGCAGTAGAATTAGTAGTGAGATTATATATATATATATATATATATATATATACACACACTATATCTCTATCTGTGTATATATCTATATACATATCAATAGTCTCTTAGATACACAGAACGAGTAAGCTGTGTGTCTGCTCTGGGAACAAGTATTCTATTATTTATCATCCCTTCCCAGCAGCCGTCTGCAGAGTGAGCACTTAACGCTCTACGTTTAACTCAATAGGGGGTTTTCATTTACAAATTCATGGCACCGAAAAGACGGAGACGGCATGAATGTTGGGAGGATTATGTTTCTTTATTAGCTATAACACTTAATCCTTCTCCGTGGTAGAAGAGGGCTGCTGACAGAACCAGACAGAAAGACACAAGACAGAAATTCGCCTATAAAATTCCCAGTTATTACCAGTTGTGTTTTAATTAGGAGTTAAACGAGAGGATAAAAACATAATTCTATATCTTGTGGATTTCCTGCCAAATAAAAAGGTGAAAAATAAAAGTCTGCATTGAAGATATCTCTACTGCATGCCTATATATATAAAGGATAGCGTGACATTTTTGTAAAGCACTTAAATTTATAAAATTGCCCTCGTCAATTACAACACAAGTACCCTTATTAATGAGAAGCGTCACTGAATAGAGTATTTCTGCTAACCAGTGCCTCCAGCATCATTGGGAAGTGAGGTACCACACGAGCCTCTTCTGTCTCCGGTGAGGTCAGCAGGATAATGTCCGAGTCACTGGAATCTGACAAAGTTTCAAAAACAACCCAGAACAGAAGTCACACACAGGATTATACTGGTGATATTAATACCAGGTTAATTGCACCGGATAACCCTGTTTATCAATATGGAACTACACTTGGAAAACAATGATCGACTATAAATGTAGAGCATGGTAAATTGTATCAGCACGGTGGCTCAGTGGTTAGCACTTCTGCCTCACAGCACTGGGATCATGAGTTTGATTCCCTACCATGGCCTTATCTGTGAGGAGTTTGTATGTTCTCCCCGTGTTTGCGTGGGTTTCCTCCGGGTGCTCCAGTTTCCTCCCACACTCCAAAACATACTAGTAGGTTAATTGGCTGCTATCAAAATTGACCTTAGTCTTTCTCTGTCTGTCTGTGTGTATGTTAGGGAATTTAGGCTGTAAGCTCCACTGGGGCAGGGATTGATGTGAGCGAGTTCTCTGTACAGCGCTGAGGAATTAGTGACGCTATATAACTGATGACGATCTTGCTTTTCCCTGTTAACCTTCATCTGTGAAAGTCTGTCACATCCACACCGCTGATATATATATATATATATATATATATATAGATATATAATAACTGTATTTTTAAACATTTAACATTCTTGTTTTCTCTACATGTTGCTAGCCTTACCTGTCAATGTAACACCTGGGTTTTACCTATAGGTGTCACAAGTGGAGGACGGACAAAACACTATCTGGGCAGGGTTTACTGCATTCAAATTTTCAATGTACACCCACAGGCTGTACACCCACAGGCTACCCCCCGTACACCCACAGGCTACCCCCTGTACACCACATCCCTCTCTACATAGCCACCCATACTGTGCAACGCTTATATTTCACCAGAACTACAACCAGGGGCTATGATCACAGCCGCATAGGTTACATCACACCTTCCCAAAATAGACATTTCCATTAATTAACAACACTAATAGTCACAGCAGCAAGACAATTAGCACTTATATGTCCCTGAATGCACTTATAACTACAGAGAATAACACTGCATTTTGTTACATTTTCTATGTGTAATACAGAAAAGAAAATGAACACAATCGAGGCATCCAAGCCCGCTGGAGGAGAAGCCCATTCATTTGCAGAAAGAATGAAAGGAACAGACTCAAGACAAATCCCCCAATGTTTATTACAAAAACTAAAACGATACCTATTGTTATAATTTATTCACATACAATCAGTAAGAGAACAGCAAACAAAAAACATGTATTAAATATGTGCATGTAATGCTAAATTGTAATGAACACTTATCTCCAACTTTGTGGCTCATTGTAAAAAAGATTTAAAAAAAAAACGCTACACGTTCGGTCGCGCCGTTAAACGCAGGATGGGTTCGTAAACATAGAAATGCAGGGAAGCTTTCAATGCCCCCGGAGTATGAAAAATGCACATTCTGTTCTAATACAGAACAAACTGAAGAAATATACACACACCAGCCACCAAAATCCTGTCTCTGCTCAGCAAAGCAAGGTAAAGAACGAAACAGAAAAACCACTGGGTCATTCTGCGTGGTTACTTCTTAGTGTTCTCCACTTCAATACTCGCCAGAGCCAAAACTTTGTCTCCGGATCCTACAGGACAAGTAGACAGAAAATAGTATTAAAATACACAAGGAAAGCAACACTGACCTTCTCAGAGAGAATTTAAAAATCTGGCTCGGCGCGGCCGACCAGGGGAAAGACACGGCTCGGCGCGGCCGACCAGGGGAAAGACACGGCTCGGCGCGGCCGACCAGGGGAAAGACACGGCTCGGCGCGGCCGACCAGGGGAAAGACACGGCTCGGCGCGGCCGACCAGGGGAAAGACACGGCTCGGCGCGGCTGACCAGGGGAAAGACACGGCTCAGCGCGGCCGACCAGGGGAAAGACACGGCTCAGCCGACCATGGGTAAGACACGGCTCGGCGCGGCCGACCAGGGGAAAGACACGGCTTGGCGCGGCCGACCAGGGCCAGAAATAGCTCGACGCATTCCACCAGGCCCAGATATGACCTCTTGCTGTGGAGATAGGGGTCTCATTCTGTTAGGATGCAATCGGATGACTGGTACGCTGCCGGTGCAGACATATGGGAGGCACACTGGAGATTTCTGCATTATACAGATAATAGGATACAGAACTTACCTAACCCTTCTGACACCTTCTGAAACTGGCTGAGAGCGGCGCCTGCGTTCTCCGAGAGGAAAGCCTCATCCTCCGGGGTGAGCTGCATGAGGAACAACATAACAGGTCCTTCAAACACATCAAATGCTACCACAAATTTAATGTTATACATTAACATTTATTGTTCCCTACGGTCTATAGGGGGCAGGACATTTCTGAATAGTGGTGCATAGGAAAAAGAGGTTGAGTGAACCCATGACAGCCAGATATCCGCTTTCAATATATTAACTGCACTAGAAGAATTACAGAAACTAACTGGATTCTATGGGGGGTATTCAACTGACGGCGGGATCGCCGAAAATCCTGCGCTCTAAAAATATTACCGTTAATACGGTAATTTACGCGCAGGATTACCGTATTAACGGTAATATTTTTAGAGAGCGGGATTTTCGGCGATCCCGCCGTCAATTGAATACCCCCCTATGAGTGAATCAAGAAAGTGCGAAGATTGTGTCTGATAAGACTATTAGTATGTTCAGGGACATCTAGAATACGCAGAGGATGCAAGACGGGTCCATAATTGTTCTGCCAGAGAAAATCAGACTTCTGATCACAATATAAACCAGATAAACTGAATTCAGTTTTGTTGGGACACCACCAAAAATGTCCCTTGTAAGCATTTTTTTTATTATTTTTTTTCAATGCAAACATTTTTGGAGGACGTTACCCACTGTCAAATAACCACCCAATACTCCGAGTCTAGTGACTCCCCAAAATTAGGTTCCTGTTGGGTGGGGACAAAACCAGCCTGGTCCTGGCATATGAAGGAGGGTAGGATGTTGTTAGGTACGGTGGATAAGATCTTGGCAAAAATCTTAAGGTCGATGGGCGATAAGGAAATGTGGTGATTGGCGATAAGTTTATTGATACAAAAACAGAAAAGAACACAACGTTTTAGGTGCAGTCAGTCTTCTCTAAGACCTGCAGGGGATCCTCCCCCAAAACATTGTGTACATTCCATCAATAAACCTGTTCTCAGTGGGGGAGTCACTAATTACTACCTGTGTACAGCCTTTGCGCAATTCTTTTATGTATAATGCAAACTGGAGGCTCTTGGCGTGCACCATGCGCCAGTCACGGAGGGGAGCGATCATTTTATATTTACCCACAAAACTATTGTATCGTCAGATAGATAAATCCATTTGAAGAGACGTTTTACCTTCTCTCCCAGTTTCCGCAGCGCAGTGAGGATCTCCCCTTTCTGCTGTGTGTAGAGATCTCGTCCCAGTTTACCCACCATTAGGTCCCGATCCATCTAAACGTTAGGAGAACAGATTATACACAACTTGCCACCGACCAGGCACAGCGGTATTTTTTTTTAAGAGAATGATATCGTACGTCTGCCAACCGTGACCTCAACTGTCCAGGCTGCTTCTTAGCAAACATCCTGATGACTTCGGGGGTCTTAAAGGCTTGGCTGATCGCTGCTTGAATAGCCTGATCGACAAGGAGGAATGTAAACAGTATTAATTCTACGTGACTCCAGTAACTGGTTGGGAGATGTGGGCCGAGTACAAGTCCGGACGTCCGCTTTAAAAAGACTTTTGTGGACTTGATAGAAAGCGAATGCAAAAGACAAGTACGTCAAAAGTTCCTGTAACCCATAGTAACCATTTAGGCTTTTAACTTATAAACTGTGCAACAAAAATGAGTTAGAATCTGGTTGGTTGCTAGAGATTACAATAACTTTTTGGGATAGTTAATGCTTAAAAAACTCTTTAATAAACCAAAAAAAGGTACTCAAAGGTCTCACTGACTGTGTGGAGGAGGTTTCAATGAACAACAGCTTAATAAAATCATTTTAAAGCAGGAATCTAAACATTTAATGCGTTTATATTAGCTTACAATTACCAAGCTACTTCAACCCATCAAGAAAAAATTGCTAAATTGATGTTTGCAGCCTCACACCTGGATTTTGAGCTTTAAAAGATAAGTAAGCACTCCATTAAATATACCTCTAGCCTGTGGTCGAAGTTGAAATTTAGAAATGGGGGTATGCAAAACGTGAGTGACTGTAATGTGACAGTGTTACAATCACAGCAGTAGGAGAAGTGGCTGTATGACATACCACCATATGCACCCCCACATCCACCACTGTGTGTGTATACTGTGACCGAAGCACTGGGAAAGTAGCAAAATGCAGGTATATAAATCCTAAATTTCGGTCATATGTGTTTTGAAACCCCCAGGCATATTGTTTTTGTTGGGAAACGTTTGTTTCAGCTTTAGAAAAAGCTGGTATAAGGGTCCCTGGGGTATGAATGGAGAGAGAAGGGTGGGCTCCATTCATAAGGCTCATTCTGGGTCTTCCAAGTTATCAAGACAATCTGCTGGTAATCAGGAGCTGCACCTGCGTGGTTCTGATAAAAGGCAGCTCAATTAGACTCTCAAAAGCTGGGGAGGAGGTTAGATAATTCCTGAGAGACACCGAAATTTGTGATCAGTAAGTTCTGTTGTTTTGTATGTGTGTGGGACACTAGGTCACTCATTTTGGAGAGGGAGTTCCTGTATATTAGTTAGAAGTCAGACAAGCAAGGATTTTGTTTACGATTTTTTTATTTTCATTCTAGTGAATAAAACTAGCTGAGGATGTTTAAACCAAAGCACTGGACTGGTGTGACATATTTTTCTGATTGAGTGTAAAATGCATCCGTCTACCTCAAAAGATGGTACCCCTAACCCGATCCATGACAAGGTATATATGTGACTGGAACGTGATAGTGATACAATGAAAGCAGTAGGAGAAGTGGCGGTATGGCATACCAGCCCACTGTTTCATTCCCATATAATTTTTGGGCAGGGCTTCAAAAACAAGCCCTGCTGGAGTAAAACTAGCAGCAAAGTGTGTAAGTGCATGCCAGGCTGAGAAGGGTGGAACGCCCGCCTCTCTTCCGCAGAGTACTCTGTGTATAAAGTGCGGCTGTCTTATACATGCATCAGCTGTGATCTGCCTCCCTTCTCTTCTAAACAACATTGTAGGAAGGAGCGTTCAACCTTCTCAGTCTAGCGTGCACTCGCTGTCCAGCTGAATATAGAACCTCTGTTGCAGTGGGATAATAATCTTACGCCAGCAGGGCTTCTCACTGAAGCCCTGCACAACAAGGGGAGAGAGTGACGTTGTAATTTTATGGCGACACCAGGAGTTGATTAAAGGGAATTTTAGTAATTCAAAACAGAGAAGGACCACAAGGAAATCTTGCCCTGGGATAAACATGCCTGACAAGGAAGAAACTCTTCCTACCCATGGAGTCCTAGATGATCTTTTCAGATCAGACACAAAAGTGGGGGTTCTCTAAAAAAAAAAAAAAAAAGTCTAGCCGTATGTGTTGTCCGCCTTCCCCTGCCCTGGGAAGCTGTATGGAGGCTGCGGTTGACATGGAGCAATAATCAATGGAAGCAGATAACTGTGCCTGCGACGTGCGTGATATATAACTCACCAGCTGCATCCCGCTGAGCTCATCCACCAGCGTCATGTTTCCTGCGACAATTTTCTGCAGCGAATCGCTAAACTCACTCAACTGCTCCAACGTTTCTCTCTTCGTTTCCTCGTACTCATCGGCGTCCAGCTCCTCTCTGAAAGACGAGAGCCACGTCTAGTCTTAGAAGCAGTAATTATTCTTTACCAACACTTAAAACATTTTTTAACCAGTTGGCTGCAAATGTGCAAGCAGGAGACACATCTAGAGGGGTAGGGTAGTCAGTCACTAAACATAAGGGGCGTACAAGCACTCACAGTCCCAGAATTATTCGACTGGTTGTAATAAACGCAGGATAGCTGTATCCAGAGATAATTACACCCCAACCCCCGGCCCCCCCCTTCCCGCAGTGGGCAGACGGTGGCAGCAACACGTTGCTGCGGGAAGAGCCGGAACATTACCTGCATTCCTCCAGGTCCTGCAGCTGCTGCATCAGGCGATCCAGCTGTTCTTCTAGGTTCTGACGGAGTTTACTTGTCTCTGTCGTACCCCGCGATGCCATGTTTTGGCTAAGATATAAAAAGTTAATAGGGCAGGTTATAATCATCCAGTAAATAATTCTTCCCCAAAACCGGGTCACCTATAAAAGAAGCACAATACATTCAGGCTTTACTTAATTTAAATATATCATCTCTGGGATTGAGTCACCTTCGAACGCAACCGGCACAAAAGTTGCGTTTTTAAAGTGAGCACGGAACTTGAGCGTACGCTCGACAATATTCAAATCTAAGTGGATCTCAAGACACGTTTCCATTTGAATCTGGTTATAAGTCCGCCTCGGCTATACGTTACTTGCCGTATGTTAACAGACAGAACACAGGATAGACACAGGCATATGTGTAATATAAAGTCTAATCAGAACACATGCAAAAAACATTTTTTAAATATAACCATTAATAAAAAATTGTGGTTTAGTAAGGAAAAATGTTTTCATTAACTCCATAAATCAGGATGTACTGTATATACAATGTGTTTATACAGTCAATTTTCCCTTTCATACACATTTTCTTTGCTATCTTGTGCCAAGCATACGTGTAGTTTCTAACACAAAGGCGATGCCATGACAGCCACTATCTGCCGGCATTAACTCCTGCCCTGTAGCTGGTGCGAATGATATGGCTGTAAAAAGCCTATTTCACACAAGATACAGCACGCATGCGTCCAAATACACTCTGAAGATAAAAGAGAAAATCTTCCAAAATAATGTGGCCACTAGGTGGCACTATTCCCTCTAAACTGAGTGCTCCTGAGATTATTGTAACAGACAACTAATTATTAACAGTCCACTGTGTAGAGTTGCTCTGATCAGCAGATTTTCAATGAGGCTCATCAATGTGAAGCTCTTGTTTAATGAAACCATGTTTTCAATAAAACTATGTGTTGCAGAAGAACTGGTGTTCTGTCCTCTGTTTGCCCACTGGGTATGCTTATTTGGATTATCCGAAAAAATAGCTTGAAAAGACCAGTGTCTCAATACGGGATCAATCTTTTCTTCTTCGCCAAAGTTATTAGTTATAATAGCTAAAACCTTGATGAACGTAGAGAGCTCTCAAATAGGTGATCTTGGTTAATGCCACAATGGGGCATGAACGCTTTCTCTGTACTAACAGGAATTCACTACAAATATATGAGCGGATCTGGCTGAAATGGGCAAAGTACTATTATGACACTGGGTTTCTGGATGGGGTAATGGATGTTTTGCCTTCTTGAGTCGCCCTTGTGTTTCTATGTGTATAATTTTCTGATTTTGCAGTTTATTTTTTTACATTTTGGAATAAGAATGGCACAGATGCAATTGTAGTTGAGACACGAATGTTTGTAAATATATTATTCAATATATAACTGCCCAATTTGTAACTACCGTAAGCAATATCTGGCCATGTGGAAATGATGTCTGAATGTTAATGCAAGGATCTGTATTGCCCATCGCGAACCATACATACCTAATGTTGTATATTAAAAGCTGGATGAGACACCTTGGACAATAAGTTTGAATCATGACACCTTTACTATATAACATGATTGTACATTTTGAAGGGTGTATTTAGTTGTTTGTATGCCTTCAGAATGTACAACACGGTTCACATAAAACAATCTGTGTGTTCCAGAGGTATTTATAATTCAGCATAAATAAGAAACATAGACATTACTACCACAGAGAAGCAATGATTTCTATATGCAGACCTAATAAACATCTTACAAGCACACACACAAGATTGAACAAACCACTGGTAAATGAGCTTTAAACCCTGCTCAGAGCTTATCTCCAGCCAAAGGTCAGATTTTTCAGTCATACACCAGTTATTGCTGCAAATGTCAGTCAGCAGAACCCTTCCCCTGTCTGCGACATCTTCGGTTGTCTTCAACCAAATATATTAGGTAGAGACCTCAGAGGTGGCCATAACAAGCCCTCCTGCAGAGCTCATTCATGAAACTCCACAGTGAGGGACATAATGTAAAGACAGAGGTGTTTTTGGTGGATTAGAGGAGGGGGGGGGAGGGGTGTGTGCCAAATGTTCTTTGGCTCAACTTGGTCTACACCCAGCCATATACAGCACACAGGGCTATAGCTGGTACTCCATACAAGCCATTACATACAAAGAACAGGAAAAATCAGAAACAAATATTCTGAACCTGGGTGTGTCCCTGGAAATCAGATATTGTAGAAATCTGCAGTCACTGAGCTGTTCTCATGTGGATATCATGTCATACATCACATGTGTACATGACATACATATTGTATTGTATATAACACATATGCAGATGTCTAACCTCCCCCTTACTATAGATCCCCCCCAGCAGCAATATTCTGTACAGTGACATATTACACCCCCCTATACACAGCACCAGGGGGGACAGGTACTATACACACACGGTGCACCCATGTTACTCCTCCCTACCTGAGCCTGCAGCGGACCTCACTGGGCGGACACACTTCCTGCTGACGTCACCCCAGAACCAATAGAAGCGGAACCAGGAAGCCGCATATAGGGTGCAGCGCTGATCTCAGTCCCCCATGAGGCCGGTGAGTTCTGTAGTATTATGTTGCTGGGAGGGATCAGGCCTCGGGTGTGTCTGTGTTGGCTTATTAGTGGCCATGGTTTGGGGGTGTCTGGGGGCTCGTCCTGGGCTATAGTTATGTATAACCCATCATGGATAAGTATGTGTTGACAGTCATCTTACAGCTGTTCTATATGTAGGAGGTGTTCATAGTCATCAGTGACCTGTAATAATCTGTGTATGATGCACATTATAAACTCTCATTTGTGTATGTATGTATGTATGTGTGTGTGTGTGTGTGTGTGTGTGTGTGTGTATATATATATATATATGTCCTGCTTCTTAGCTGGGTGCACACTAAGGCTAGGTACACACAATGGTTTTCAGCCAATTATCGGGCCAATCACACGATAAACAACAGCTCGGTCACATATTACGTTGGTGTATATACTCACACAATGAACGACAGTCGTTCCAAAGTACCGATTGTCGTTTCATTTGGTTTGTCGTACTGTTTAATAATCTCCTTCCAGTCACCTGATGATCATATAGTGTGTATGCACTTATGATCACGATCTCCATAGAGTTTACAGAGTTATGGTCTTTTCAGTTGATGCCAGCAATGAACATGTCCTAGTGACTAAATGTAGAGAGTGCTGTAGATGGAATAGTTTGTTTGTTCGTTCTGAGACTGAATATTTTGATTCAGACTCGCAGAAGCTAATGAAATTTATAAGGACGTGGATGGCTATTACTAGGCGGTTTTAATCAGTGTGACAGGAATGAGTGACTGAGTGACTATTGTGCTTTCATTTGCTAAACAACTAGAGGACCAGATGAAGAGCACAGATCTGAAGGTAACTCTGTCTAGTGTGTATGCATGAATCATCCGACCGATCGGACCTTCAGTCACAGGTACTATTGTTCTAGATAACTAGTCGGTTGGAAAAATTCTTAAGTGAGTACCTAACCTTATGTAATCTAAAGCTGGGTACACATACACACTACAGAAATTTTTTCCATATGTGACATTGTTAACAATTATACAAACAACAAAGTCCCGATCAGCAGCCGATTCCTGTGCACACACTATACACGTTTTACTAGACTTACCTTCAAATCTGTGCTCTTCATCTGTCATAACCATCGGCAGAAAAGATTGTGCTCTGTAAATTCTATGGAGACCTGCCTATCCTGCTGGTCGTGAGTGCAGAGTTTGACTGACATCGTTCAATCATTGATTGTGATTTTTGGGAAGTTTTTAAAACCAAATCAAACACTGTAATGTGTTTTGACGAGATGAAACATGACTGTGGGAGTGTACACACTAATGCGATATCTAACCAAACGGTCGTTTATCGTCTGATCTGCATGATAATTGTGCAGGTCTGTATCCAGCTTTAGTTGTTAGATTTGTGTTACATGCAGTAGCATATACTGCATTTATCCATACCTGATGGGAGGTAATAGAATGTAATATTTATCTTGCATGAAATAGTAATCTATCTTCAAACGAGTAGATCAATAGAGATCAAATCCCTATATTGTATAGAGAAAAGTAACACTAGTCACCCAAAAAATGGGAAATACTATGGTTATTGACATGCTTTTACTAGCTTGAGAGTTGAACACTCCAGTACACATACTGGAAGCTAAGAAGGAAGGAGGGGAGGGGGGCTAAAAATATAGTGTGTACTGCATAAATTGTGCTTCCTGTGCTTGAAAATTGTGTAAAATGTACACTTGCCTAATTTCGGTGAGTGTGTATCATTTGAAATAAAGACATTCTTCATATCATGGATTTTGTATCTTTCTCAGTGAAATAAAGAAACAAATTTAATTCATACTCCTCTTGCTAAATCCTCAGCCCGCCGTACTTTTCCAACCTCCTCTCTCTCCACACTCCCTCCTGTCCTCTGCTCTTCAACTCCCCACTGATTACCATATCACACTCCCATATCCAAGACTTCTCCTGTGCTGCTCCACAATTGTGGAATTAACTTCCATGCCGAATAAGACTTTCTAGCAGCTTCCAATACTTTGCTCCATAAAAAAAAAACACATTCTCACTCTGTCACCCCTCTCTTGTCTCAGCCTTGCTCCTCTACATTAAATTGTAAGCTCTGCTTCCCTGGGTACAGTGTTGCAGACTTTTGTGTCACCTTATAAATTAAATGAAACCATGCAGTATATGTGTTACATTCAGCTTATATAGGGTGCGATAAGCTTTAAATAGACACTTATCACCTCCTCTCAGTGTGATGTTCTTGTATTAGAATATTACGACATATAAAAGTCAGATTATCTCCCAGTACAGTAAATTTTGTCTCCTAAACAGTGAAGAATTCTGAAAAACCCCAAACATAGTATATGCATAGTATATGTTAAAAATGCACATGCCTGATTTATCAGAGCTAAAATCTTTAGTATATGGTGCAAAAGATATAAATATGTTGTTCACTGTATAAATTAATAAAAATTAACCCAAGGTAAAAATTAGTAGAAAAGAAGCTTTCATTAAGTAGTGTAGGATGTTCTATCCACAGTAGCCAGATATATTCTATTAAGACATCTTTAGTCAGCAATAAGTTATATTCATGGTGCAGTAGCCCCTCAAAACAAATGAGTAACAAACTATTACAAACTCACAATTTGTTTCTGCAATGAGATTGGTTTCCGCCTGCACCCTGCCTAGTGGAGGTGACATTGCAGATTTGTCTTGGGGTCTGCTCTGACTCTGGACACTTGGTTGAACACAGGATAGCTCTTGGGACAGATTAGTGTGTTAGGTCTCTGTAAGTCACAGGAATTCAGTAGATGTAAACTTCATTCAGGAATGGGGCAGGATTTTTAGGAAGAGAAGTGCTTATTGGCAAATAGTAGTTTTAGAAAAGAGCCTTTGCACATCACTGAGAGATTGTAACGACAAAAGGAAGCAGAGAGTTGACTTGGTGCTGGGTTCAAAATGAAGTACTGGACCATTCCTAGTGGGTGATGAGGTCAGGATAGACAGTCTGCAAGAGGGGAGTAGACCGTACCGAGCCAACCAATCGGGACTAGATTAAACTGAGCTAATAAACAAAGATTTCCTCCTCATGTGCAGCTCATTTCAACATAGCAGTATTGCATATTAATGATTGGCTGCAGGGTGTAGCTCTGGCCAGAGGGAAGAAATGATTGTCTTAAAATTGGAATTTAAATACAACAAATGATTGTATGGTTCATAATTAGGATAAACTCCCCAGTGTGCATTCAATGCAACATCATCCCCCTACCTGCCTCAGCCTAGGTCAGGGTTTCCCAAACCCAGTCCTCAGGGCTCCCCAACAGGGCAGGTTTTCTGGATCACATCTGACATAATTAGGACCACCTGTGGATCTGTTACAATGTGTCAGCCAGTAATGAATACACCTGTGCTCCAGCAAGGAGATATGGAAAACCTGCACTGTTGGGGAGCCTGAGGACTGGATTTGGGAAACCCTGGCCTAGGTGCTTTATTATCCTGCAATATCCTGTGTCACAGAATTACACAAACATGCTATTGGCATCCTGCCTTGCAAAAATCAGTACCTTAATACACTTACTGCATTTACATTAATATACAAAAGTCGCCCGGCATCAATAATAGGAATACATTTTTGTGTGGTGGGAGGTAGAAATGGGACCGGTCAGGATATGCCTACATTTGGTACCCTGGCCTCAGACACAGTCATCTGTGAGACTCCTTTAAGCTGGATGAATGAACCACTAAATTGCCTTCAACGCGTTTCATGAATGATCCCACTCGCTTCCTTAGGAAGAAGCGGTGGTGTCTTTATAAGGTCATGGAAACGCCTCACATTTGTTACTCCCTGGGATCCTGAGCGCTGGTATAGTAATTAATTGTGATGGAGTAAAACTATTACTAAATAATATAAAAGATAGGGACAGTTGAATTAATTTCAACCAAACTTGAACCAATACATAATTATGCTATAAAAAAAAAAATGAGGGTAAATAAATGAGCTGAATTGAAACCTCTGAACCATAATTTCTTGTGTGTGGGAATTCTAAATGAGAACTGGTGAATGGAACTAATACATTATAAATTATAGTGAAAATCTAGTTCAAGTGAAAGACATCATTATATGTGTCAAATTCTGGTTGAAAAATATACTCAACGCTCATTAAAATCCTTACCTAATTAAGTATCAATTAAAAATAGGAAATCAATGACACAATATAGACACTTATACAATGATTAGTTTTAGCAATGTAAAGTTAACACAGGATTTTGTTTTTGTAATTTTATATAAAATAAATCTGGTCCTCTTGTAATACAAATGGAGATACTAACAAGTATTTTCAGAACATTAGACGCATAATTACGCAGGATGTAAAATCTTAATTATACCACAAATTTAAATCTAGCTTAGACCACTTTAGATATGTAATATACTTATAGAATATTTAATACTACAGAATAAAAATGTCTAAAACCCCTTACCTGGCTTCTGTGGATATTACATCACATCTAATCTGTACTAATTGCTATACTATACCAGGATTCCCCAAACCCAGTCCTCAGGGAGCCCTAACAGTGAAGGATTTCCAGGTGACCAGTGACATCATTCTACCACCTGTGGGTCTGTTACATTGTATCAGTCAGTAATGATTACACCTGTGCTCCAGCAAGGAGATCTGGAAAACCTGCGCTGCTAGGGGTCCCTGAGGACTGGATTTGGGAAACCCTGGGCTATAAAGTGTGCACTATGTTCTTTTCTTCACTTGTTTGGGTTTTTCGTGATTTTTCTCAGTGGAGGAAACAACATTTATTGTTTTATTAGGAAGTCTTCATTTTATGAAGTGCACTCTTTACCTGTAATAAGAGCATCTCATTGAGAGGAAAAGTATTTAAGGCTTAATGTCAGCTAACATTAGGTGAGTGTAACATAACTTACACTGTATGGTTCAATAAATCACAGTGTGCTCTATTTTTTCACTAAGGAAGAGACCAAATCCATGATATTAAGGAGAACATCTTTATTTCACAAGCCAAACATTTATAGTCAAGTGAATGTACATTTTGCTCAATTTCCAAGCACAGTTTATACCGTATACAGTAATTTTTTATACAAATGGTTATACTAGCACTAAATATTGGCTATAACATTTGTTCAGGTAATAGATGACCGGTTCTAACTCCAGCTGCTAGTTTATGGTATCAAAAGTTATATGTTTAGTGTTGGTTATAACTTAGTGCATAACTGCTTCCGTTGTTATTTGGCATTTGTTTTACTGAGATCTGCAACAATTTCAAGTTATCCAAACTGTCTGTAAGTCAATGGTATAAACGTCTGCAGCATCAATCAGTCTTCACTGGCTGAATAGACATCTAAGGTTTGCTAAAGTGCTTTCATTTATTTAATTCCATTCTGGAGTCCGGGAATCCTACCCGGAATTCGAGAGTCTCCCAGACAATCCGGGAGTGTGGGCAAGTATGCTTAACGCATGTCAAACGCGCTGGGGGTCAATTTTAGGATCTCCCAAACAAGAGTGAAATAGCATGGAAAACATACGTGTCTGAACCTGGCTTTTTAAACACATATCCCACGCTGATGGGTGCTCTGCTAAGGCCTCTATAAATTGCAATTACTGGAGTCCCACCTGCTGCTTATGGCTGTTGTGTTAAAATGAAAACTAAGAAACAAACAACATATTATTACTTTGAGTGTTCTACATTGTCAGTATCCCGTGTGAGCGTTAGGAGGTCTTCTTTGTTTCCACTCTGAACCCTTCGCTGGGTACAATCTGCGCGCACAATATTATAACGACGCCTCGTAACATTTATATATAAGAAAAACAATGATTGAATCCTGCAGAAATGCATGGGGAGGTTATCAGGTAACACATTCATATACTGTGTGTGTGTATATATATATGTATATATATATATTATATGATATATTTTTTACCCAGTACTAATTTGTTTCCCAGTACTAACAAATAGGGGGGGGGGGGGCAGAATTCACTCTAATAATATGGACCAAAATACAATTTTAAAGTTCTTGGAGTTTCAATTTTGCTTATGTTAAAATATCAGAATAAATAGTCAGTCTTCTTTCTGCAAAACTCTCATTCCATTATCAGTAAAGGCTGCCAAGCATGGCCTTTGTTTGTGGTTACTGCTACAGCGGTGAATGCAGACCCTTCCTCCTTCGTTTCCTCGCTAATCCCTCTATGACACAACAATTAGTCTATGTAGGATTCTGTCCAAAGCCAGTTCGTGCTGAGCAAATCCCAACACAGGAGCTGTCAGTCATTAGAAGGCTGCGTTGGAGAGGACCCCCCCCCCCCTCCCTCTCCGGCTGCTGTATATCTGTCTCTGTGGTGTAATAGTGGGAAGGAACTTCTATTGCACAAAGGAGCTGAATGCTCCTCTGTTTTGCCGTCTTTTGTCTACTGATTTCCAGGGCCAATAAGCGTTTAGTGGATTTTGTCCTCACTTTCCTCCTTCGATCACACCATCCATCGTCTTCAGAATTACTGTAGCTCTTTCTAATCGCTGTGGGTCAACGGCTCTGGTGGCACCGGAGAGGGATCCAATGTTCCTCAAACGTGCCATACGCAGGGGCAACAGGTCACCGGTTCATAGCAGATACCGGTCCTAGATTGTTTATTCAGGACCATGCCAGGGCACCGAGCGTTTAAAAGCCAGAAAGGGCCAACCAACAGGAAAAACCCTACACAAAGAGAATTATTAATATCACCGTTTACATAGAGGATTTGTTTGCTGCAACGTTGAGCATATTGGAGGATGGGGCAGGTGTTATGTCATTTGTAAGAGGGGGAAGATGTATTAAACCTTATATAAAATGAAAAATGGAGGTGTTGCCCATAGCAACCAATTGGATTTTAGTTATCAGTGCAATCTAGGAAACAGTCGCTAGATTCTGATTGGTTGCTATGGGCAACACCCTCACTTCTCCTTTTTAGAAGGTATAATAAATGTAACTCTACGGGGTAAATGTATCAAGATGACAGTTGTCCGGCGGGTTTGAAAAGTGGAGATGTTGCCTATAGCAACCAATCAGATTCTAGCTGTCATTTTGTAGAATGTACTAATAAATGATAGCTAGAATCTGATTGGTTTTTCAAACCCGCCGGAAAACTCTCAGCTTGATACATTTACCCCTAGGTGTTATTTACTAACAAAGGGCAAATGTGCAGCACCAATCACCAGTTAGATTGCATGAATCTAGAGCAAGCTAGACAGTGAAAATAACAACCAGCTTTAGACATTAAATTGATAAATATAAAGAGGAACATATATATATAATTTAATGTATTGTGACATTTAGCTGCTGCCTACAGAGATTGTGCAGTCTCATAGATATAAGCTAAAAAATAGAGCTGGAAAAAGGCTGTGCTCAATGTCCCTCTAATTAAAAAATAAATACAATCTAATAAAGTAGAAGTCTCATATGCAGTAAAAATAAAACATTGATTAATAGATATGACTTAAAACCATGGGTAATCAAAAGAAGTGTGACTTTCAGGTGGATTAATATACAAAATTATAAAGGGAACAAAATGTCCCAAAATATTAGGATCCTTAAAAGAGAGCCAGATTAACTCTCCATTACATATGGCTGTGATATGACACTTTGGAATAGTCAACGTCCCTCCGGTAAATTAGCTCTGAAGCAACAAATGAAACCAGTATTAAGTTCTCACCAGTCCTGAGGTATAAAAACCTGACTTATAGTTTCTCCGAATAAAGTTATCACCCGCGCCCACCGGAGTATATAGCCTGCAGCAGCTCTTATGTTTCAATATGTGCTGCCCTGAAGTATAGAGCTTAGATTCTCAACGCGTTTCTCTGCCTAAGTGGCAGTTCTTTTTGATGGAACTCTGCAGTGAAACGTGTTAAGGGCTGAGCTCTACACATATTGAAACATGAAAACTGCTATGGTATGTTCTCTGGTTTCAGGTAAAGTTGTGATAGCTTCTTTATGTGCGGTGACATGCGTTTTAGATAAAGTGACCCTTTAAGATGTGAATTAATACAAATACAGGACATATACATGACAAGTGACCAACCTGCATAGAATCTACACAACAATGTAATCATTATCTCACACACTCTCTCCTGCATAGATAGCAATTCAGCCCTATGAGGTCCGTTATATAGTAATAACAGCCTAGGTCATTATTACTACTGCATAAAGACTGGCGGTCTGGTCCTGGTTGCATACATAGACTATATAGAGGGCGAGGTGTACTTACCTGTAGACAGGATATTGAGCGCAGAAAACACCACAGACAGGCAGTAAAGTGCTGGTGTGTTTACGGCCTGGGAGGAAAGAAGTTTAGAATGTTCAATTTATAATTTAGTTCTTTGTTGGTTTTGTTAGAGGCAACAAAAGATTAAACCTTTCGCATTTTTTTTTAACTAACGACACTCCAGAACACATCATTACAAGTCTATAGATTTCATCCTGAAATTATTAGATTTTAGTTTCACTGGATGATATAAAAGTTCTGCGATCAACACCTCCAGCACTTACACATTCTCTGGCCAGAGATGTCGTCAGGACAGTGCAGATCCCTTCAACGAAAGAGGCCGCCCCAAACGTGTGGAAGAGGACTCTGAGCCAGCGGGGCAGCGGGTCCAGGAGAACGAGGATCAGAGAAAACGCTGGAAGAGAATGGGGGATTACCGGTATCTGGCGGCAGATCTAGAGTAGAGCCTGTGTGCCCTCCCCTGGTTATAGTGTGATCCTTATACAGGGCTTTAGGGTACACCTACACAGGGGCAAACGCAGGATTTGTAGAGAGGGGTTTCCACACCACCAGTGGGCGTGACCAGCATGCATGGGGGGCGTGGCTATAATTTTAGAGGGTGCTTGGCTGCTCTCCAACTCCCCCTATCCCCATAATATACATGAGCAATGATGTGTGCACTACTGTTAGGTGCACTCAGCTCTCTCTTTTTGAGCAGAGCAGTGTGAAGCGGGGGTAGTGTCCAGCCACCTCAATTATACAGTGCCCCAGGCTTGGAGGGGGGTTTCAAGTCACAAGGAAACCCCCCCTCGGTTTGCGTATGCTATATAGGGCCGGTACCAGACAAGCTTTATTCATCTGGTTGCATTTAAATTCTTCCACTTATCAGCTCCCGGAGAAGCAAGATTTTAGGGGGTATGCTTGTTAAAAAAATAAAATAAAATAAAAAGTTCCATGGCATTATCGTTTAAAGGACACCTTCACATGGTGGCAGGTGAAGTTAGGGCACTAAGCCATTTATAGCTCTTTAATGCAGCTCTATGAAACATCTTCCATAGAAGTCTGTAGAGGCGCTATAGACAGATCCAGCCTTATGACAGTAACTAGTTCTCACTTTAAGGTAGGAAGGTACTGGCCCCTAATTCCTGTACATGGCGGGCATATCTGATTAAGGAGAGGTCCACTAAAGATAGACTTAGCCTTTCAAGGACCTCCGTAGAATTTGTTTTTGGGCATTCAATCTGTCCAAACCCAATATCCCATCAATATTCCTTCAAAACTGACTTGTTAGAAGCAGAACCTGATCAAAATCCCATTTGGCCCTTGTTCGGGTCCCTTCCTCTCCCCTCAGTTTGTCAAAAAAAAATCACATAAAAGTTGGGGTAATCTGGGCCCCTCAGTGCCAACTTGTCCCTAGGCGGAAGACAAGATTGCCTAATTATTGATCCGACTCTGATTAGAAGACCCCCGAGGACCGGAGCTTTATGGACTATTCTAGACCATAGTATCACTTGTGTAGTTTCTGCGGTCAGACACCCAAGCCATTGAGAACTAATATACTGAACCTATTTGTCTTTGACTTCATCGTAAAAAGCTACAGCTACAGGTAGAGAGCCTTGGGGTGTACTCACCAGTGGTGAATAACGTGAAGCCAATGTTGCAGATCAGGTTATCAAGAAGAGGTTGGCTGCAAAACCGCGAGGAACTGGGTCTGCGGAAAATATTATAGATATTGGAAACCTCTCGTTCTGATATATCTTTAAAATTTACATGGGACATAAATGGGGGACATACATAGTTATTTCCCTAGGTGCTGTATGGAAATGGTCTTAAAACACCGTCCTGAGGTCTCGCGATGAGTTCCTGATTTGTTGATCTCCTCACAGGAGTACAGGTGTCCAACCATCTAAATACATTCACGATGTCTAGCGACACCTCGCGGCCAATTGAATCTGCCCCTTAAAGTGCCGCCATTGGTTGTCCCTTTATACATTGCTTAGACATTGTCTATAACAGTGTTATGATGCTAATATATATATAATTAATGACATCATCTTTATGAAGGTTTTATACCTTGTAGTATTTAGTGCTCAGGTTTATCATGGCGGATGTCCTGAGGTGGAGATAGAAGGATGGGACAAGCTGCCGGTTCACTCTTCTCAAGACTAACTAAGAACAGAACTCATATTAGTGCTACAGGTAAGACCTTTGTATGCCCCCCCTGTGCTACAGGTGATTGGATAATATCTGCAGGTAAGGGGTGAGGGATATAGACGCTAAGGTGATTGATGTATGTGTGGCGGATAATATTATAGTCTGGATAATATCAAGATTATCCACACACTGGAATAACCTAAACTTCTTAGGGTATCCCAGATGATTCCTGAAGCGATCCAGTCAGTCAGCATAGTCAGAATATTATGGGTATGGTATAAAATCTGATTGGCTAATCTTGCCATGTGATGTCAACAAATAAAAAGTAGTTGCTATAGCCAGGCTACCACAAGAGTATATCTGCAGTGTGTTTACAGATAAAGCTGCATATTTCACATTGTAGTGAATGTGGTTCTATGTGTAACTGTGAGGGAAAACTGGTGCTACCCATAGCAACCAATCAGATGTTAGCTTTCATTTTCTAAACTTTATTGTAAATATGACAGCTGGAATCTGATTGGTCGTCAAATTTTTCAGGCTGCGGCCTGCCAAGCTTAGAGGGTCACACCCAAAGTCTGCCTTACAGCACCCAGCAGCGCTACTCATAATAATTACTCTCCCAAACATAACGGTAGATGCGGGGGGGGGGGGGGGGGGGTTAATCACACTCCTTTCCCTTAATTTGGCTTTGAGTAACACCACCTCTTCTGCATAGAACAGTTGTTTATAAATATCCCCAATCTACTTATCTATTGGGTTTTCTTATGCTGCGGCAGGAAACATGCAGCAGTAACATGTATGCACACATCGTTATATGTCAGGTACATACCTTAGTAGAACATACACTTCAGGGACGGTGAGGGCGACACCGGAGACTGCCACAGTCACCAGCCTGGTAAGAAGACAGAACGTAAAACCCATCAGTGAACGAGTAATAATTACAGCACGAGACCACCCATTGATGACCCATGATGTGGTAAACGTGTGCCAACACTTACAGTCTGGGTCGGTGGGTGATTGGCAGCCAGTGGCCGAGGTGACGGAACGTGTGAGCTACCAAATAGTGGAACATTCTACCGACGCTCTGACCAACGTCCTCGTCCAGTTACCCGATATACTGGGTATAAATAATGTATCACCTCTTTCATCCCACCCTCTGCAGTGCAGACCTATTTAGTATGTAATAACGTAGACCAATATGTAATGGGGAATAACCTGTACAAGATTACTACCAGCTCTCACTGATTGCATTCACCTAAACAACTTTATTGTCTATTTTATATGTTGGAACATCATTAGATCGACAGCGGCTTCCTGGAATTCCAAGTACAACAGTCTTTGTGTTCAACTCTTGCACAATTCACTGGATCTTACATTGTACACAGCATAATTAAAATGATATTTTGCAAGCTGTTGATTGATGATTGATTGATTTATGTTTTCCAGTTTTGGTGCTGTCTGGTTAAACTCGCAGAAGCTGAAATCATTTTGACTTAGTTTGAAGGTGTATTAGGGAAATCCGGTCCATTCTTGTGGCAGTGATGTAACTGGATATCTGAGGTGACCCCATACACACCAAACTGTCGTAGTGCAAATATTTCCAACCCCTCTCACATCCTATGTACATATGAGAGTACTGGATGGCATGTAATCATTTACTGAAGGCACAGACTGGCCATATGCGTAACACAGGCTGGTGTAATGTGTTGTATAACGTATTGGATGCAGGCTGTGTATAAATCGCTAGTCATTTGGGCTATTTACTGTATAATGTTTCCAGCAATCACTTGCTGGTCACCGTAAGGTGTGATGTTACCTGCTGATTTGTGCAGCTCCACCCCTATCCATTTCTTGCAGAATTATTAACTACAAAATTTCCAATACCTAGCTTTTGGATAAACTTGTCCAGACCCGGCCTGTTCTCTCTCCCCACCAATCCGGGTGCGGCTGGACTGACGTGTGTAGGTAAAACTTTGCCAATGACTGCGCCTGTAATCTGAGAATTCCTCATGGGTTTGGGGATGATAAAGAAATTGAATGTCCAGATATGGATTAAGCTTTGTTTTTTTCCTCAGGGATCTAAAGTAGGTGCCACTTAGAAGAACCTTTTGTTGAGACATTTACGTGAACTATATTTTGCACCATTATATACATTGCACACATCCGTGAAGACATACGTAGAGAGAGTGAAGAAACAATGGCACTGTACCTACCTGCGGGAAGTCTCGCTCCATAGCAGACTGCAATCACCGACCGGTTCTGTTCCTCCACCGAGTTCCGTGTTTCTATGGTAACTAGTAACTGTTGCTTACTCTGCAGAGTGACCAATCTGTGGTTGGATTAGATGACACCATGGTGGGCTCCATCTAAGTTAAAGACATTAGCCACGTAGGAATGTTAGAGGCGCATCTGCATGTTTCTGGCACTGCAGTGGTTAACTCTCTATAAACACACTTACCGGTATAGCTTGCGGATCACGCCCTGCAGAAGTTGGGTACTTGTCACCACTAACCAGTTAGTAACTATTACACAGACCATCAGGGTGAGGGCGAGAGACTTGGCCAGCCCCAGGAGCATGGTGACTCCGGCTACAGGGTAATAATGCCACGGGGCAGCAATGCTGGTGGGGCCCACCCTTGGCGCACAGTCTCACTAGTTTATACAGTTGATTGGACACAAACAAAAGTCTTCAAACTGAGCTTTGTGATGTGTGGGAATCCGCTAGCTGCACAGAGGTTCAATTCTTCTGCCTGTGCTTGCTTGGTAGACAGCGCCCCCTGCTGTAAACATCTGACTTCTAGATTTGTTAATGTCGTCTCCTACAGCGATGGACAACCTGATGCACCTCAGGGGCCACATATGGCGGCCCTCTAACCTTCAAAAGGGCCGCACTTCACCCTTTATCTCAGTTATAAGTTAAAACAATACAATTAACGAAAGAAAGAGCCACCTATCTGTAATAACCTATCAGCAGGAGTTTTATACAAGTGTTACAACAAATCTGACCATATAGCAGGAGGAGCTGGGGCCGCAGGTGAAGGTTTAGAGTGTTGTCTGTGGCCCTAGACCCACCTGTTGGCGATCACTGATATATTACGTTGTCTTTTCTTCCTTTTTTATTTTTTTATTTTTATTTTTTTAACATCTAATCCAGTATGATTAATCCCTAATGCTCATGTTTTTGACACGTGGTGGTTAACAAGTGCTTGCGGTCAGATGGGGTCAACAGAGCACACGTCATTGATCCCAGCGTGTTAACATACGGTGAACGCAAGGTGCAGTGGGAATGCACAGCAACTCAAACGCTCCCTTAAGATAGGGATATGGGGGTAAATGTTTCAAGATGAGAGTTTTCCGGCGGGTTTGAAAAGTGGAGATGTTGCCTATAGCAACCAATCAGATTCTAGCTGTCATTTTGTAGAATGTACTAAATAAATGATAACTAGACTCTGATTGGTTTTTCAAACCCGCCGAAAAACTCTCAGCTTGATATATTTACCCCCATGGTGTCATTGAATGCAAAGGGTTCTTATTCCCGTACCCATTTACGTGCTTTTACTAGAGGTACAAAAACACTAGTAAAAGCATAAGCCCGTTAGTTAATAGCGTTAATCGTATATCAGGGCGAGCAACCCGTCAGCAGGAGTCGTGTATTTTAAGGAATAACGCACATCCTGCTGTAAATTATTATAGATATTAGAAATTGCTCTCAGAAATCTCTTAGTCGTGACACCTGCACCCTTGTTACTGGGTCATGTAACCCCTATACTGGAATAGGCCCCTCCCACCAACTGGTCTGATCGTGTGGGTCCCCGTGTCTGATAGCCCTGCAATCACCAATCAATGTAGTCGTAGTCAATTTAGAGGCTTTTTTCTCAGAACTATAGGTCCGCCCTCTAATGGGCCGCCTCCATTCTGTGTGGGTGACGGGGGCAGTTTAATGTCTGATAAGAGCCATCATGAAATAATTATACGTGTTGTTTTAAACAGAATTGAAATTGTCAATTTATTCAATTATCTGGTAATCATTTTGAATATACTTTGGTCCTCGTTAAACTCTTGCAAGCAGAGCGGAATTGCAAACCAATAAATATTGCAAACCATAAACCGCAAATCACACTTATATTTTATTTTACACAGTTGTATTTTTCCAAAAAGTTTTCTTGCCGTAGAATCCTCCCTTTCCTTTTCTGTTATGTTGTTTGGTTTTTGTAGACAATTTATTGTATGTTATTTTTATTATTTGCAGTTTTGATCAGTTTGCCTGCACGACTCTTTATTTTTTCTCTGCGCGGCCGATTTTCTGCAATCTGTCCCTGGCTGCCCCTATGCTGGGACTATCCAGGACAGTTTCATCCCTCTGCCCCAAAGTCATCAAGTTAAAACCCAGTGATCAAAAAAATGTCTGCAATTGGTTGCTTAACAACCAGAGGGACCGACCGAGCAGGGGCTTAATAATACCTCCGCGTGATGGCCGCGTATGGTCCGAGATTGGCGGTGAAACCTGCGCAAGGAGCTCCCGGTGGGCAGAGGGTGAGTTTATATTTTGTTTTGCTTTTTTTACTATTTATATTAGGTGGATCATCCATTGAATTAAAATTACAAAATTGCAAATTCAATTTTAATGCATTAAAATTCGATTGAATGTACCATCTATGTAAATTAATCTGTTGCCTTTGTTTTATTAAAGTCACATTGTTCTTTTGCCGACTTTGTGCGTTCAGTCACTGGTAATTTCTGCACCTCTCCTGTTTTTTGGTTGTACAATTCTAACTATTACTTTAATCCAAAAAAAATTAAAAAGTAGACATGGTAATGATGATGGTACATGTCTCAAAATTGTTTTCATGTTGTATCTTCTACATACACCATTCTATTAAGATAATTTCCTTGACCGTTCATTCACTGGATGATACACAATACTTTATTTATGTTCTCTTTTATTTGTATATCTGTTTCCTAATCTCAGCAGCTTTATAGATAATTGAAGTAGAACAGACAGATAATACGGTTCCAAGATGACTACATCTTACCATTCTGGCGCTCATTGGCCAGAACAGTTCTGCTGTCGGACAAATTGGACTGGCATTAAGTCGAAAATTCCATGGGGACACATTTGTGGGGGTCATGTGTTTACCCCATTGGTGCAGTTGCTACCTGATTGCTTTCCTTCACAACACTCCACAGAGACTGCGTTGACTAAGGTTGTCAATGATCTGGTCACTGCTAAAACTAAACGCCATTACTCTCTCCTAATTCTCCTGGATCTCTCGGCTGCATTTGACACCATTGACCACTCTCTTCTCATGCAAACGCTGCAATCCCTAGGGCTTCAAGACACTGTTCTATCCTGGTTCTCATCCTACCTCTATAATCGCTCTTTCACTGTTAATTTCTCTCTAGCCACCTCTTCTCCGCTTCCTTTATCAGTTGGAGTACCACAAGGCTCAGTGCTAGGTCCTCTGCTGTTCTCTATCTAAACCGCTTCTCTTGGAAATCTAATAAATTCCTTTGGATTTCAGTATCATCTCTATGTGGATGATACCCAAATTTATCTATCCTCTCCTGATCTCTCGACATCTGTGTTGTCCCGTGTAACTGACTGTCTTTCTGCCATATTATCTTGGATGTCCTCTCACCAACTCAAACTTAATCTTTCTAAAACAGAGTTAATAATATCCCCACCCACCAACAAGAGCATACCTGACATTTCTATTTCTGTTGATAACATGACCATAAATCCCACCCCACAAGCTCGCTGCCTAGGTGTAATCCTTGACTCACACCTATCCTTTGTTCCCCACATTGACTCTATATCTAAATCATGTTACATACATCTAAAGAACATTTCCAGAATTCGCACATATCTCACACAAGACACTGCAGAAACCTTAATTCATGCACTTATTAACTCCCGCATTGACTATTGCAATTCCCTACTTACTGGTCTTCCCAAAACAGACTCAAACCTTTACAATCTATTTTGCATGCAGCGACAAAATTGATTTTCCTTGCAAATCGTTATTCCTCTGCTGAATCACTCTATATGTCTCTACACTGGTTGCCTGTTTTCTACAGAATCCAATATAAAATACTTTTACTTACCTACAAGGCCATCAACAAAGCTGCATCAACATACATCTCCTCTCTTGTCTCAAAATATCTCCCAACTCGGCAACTCTGTTCTGCACGAGATCTGCGTCTCTCATCCACCCTCATTACATCCTCCCATTCCCGGTTACAGGACTTTTTTCGGGCTGCACCCACTCTATGGAATTCTCTCCCTCACACAATAAGACTCTCCTCTGGTCTACAAACGCTCAAGCGTTCTCTGAAAACCCACCTCTTCAGGCAAGCTTATAATATTCCTCAACCACCCTCTTAACCTCACTACATTACCCTATTACCACCCGTTACACAATTTCACACAAGACAACTACCCCCTGACCGACACTGTTGTGTGACAGGATCATTTAGCTTATGAGTCACTGTTACCTTTGCAGTCTGGCTGGGCCGAAATGCAAAATGTAGAACTTAACCTCATGTATCAAACTCCCATTGTCTCATAGATTGTAAGCTTGCGAGCAGCCTTCTCACCTCTTTGTCTGTTTTACCCAGTTTGTTTATTAGTTTATTGTGTTTGTCTCCAATTGTAAAGCGCTACGGAATATGTTGGCGCTATATAAATAAATGATGATGATGATGAGGGGTGATTAAAGTCCAGTTTTAAGCATCTTCAGCCACCTTTGGTGGTCAGTGGAAGCCCCACATTGCCAGTGATTTCGGGCCAGCTTGGTGTAAATTGTCAGACAGAATTGCTCCATTGCAGAATACTGTTTTTTTGTACAACTTTTGTCGTTTGAAAACTTTGCTTTTGTGTAGTATAGTACTTGACGTTTTTTGTATTAAATTACGTGTTTGTCTCTAGAACTAACAAGCGGTTTATACCGGGCTTTCCTTAGCATTTCCTGCGTCATTCATGCTTGTAGGAGGAAGGGACTGCTTGTTGAGTTTATAGATATAAAGCCAATGAAGAGGTGGAGCTATATAACTTGCATATAATCATATATCATGTCGTCATAAGAGCACTGTGTAGGGCTCGGTCACTGGTTTGGAGCAGGACCAGCACAAGGGGAAGCCTGTCGTTACTCTCTCCTCCTCCTATGTAAAGCAGGGGGACATTTGCATATTGGCTTTACTGACAGAGTCATAATGACACTTAGTGGCCTATTTAAAACCTTAATTTCACATATATAAGAAGTATAAAAAGTACTTTCATTATAGTCGATTGAAATTGTTAAAATGCTCAGTGGCGTTTTCTGTACACAGACTTTTTGAGTTCCCCGTTGGTGCTATTTATGTTTTACTGTAAAGTCGTTTTTTTTACCGGACCAAATATGAAAAGTTATCAGAATTGGGGCTTCAACAAAATAATATCCATTTAAGCCTAACATAAGTGAACTCAAAGGATTAAAAAAATAAAATAAAAAGTGAGGCCAAAAAATTGCTTTGGCAAAAAAAACCAATAACAACATGTAAAAGAATAAAATAAGGGTTATGTTTCTAGATAATAGTCGTTTTGCTCTGGAGAACAGGATACCTGCAAATGCTCGCTGCAGGAAGGGAGCATAGAAAACCGATATTCTATTTTGCACACTTAAGCTGGGTACACACTACAGGTTTTTCGTCCAATAATTGGACAAATCAGCCGACATCCGACTGTTTGATCAGATATCGTGTAGTGTGTATACTTACTTAGTAATCTAAAGTCGCCCCAAAGTGCCGATCATCGTGTCATTTGGTCGTACTGTTTAATTTTTGCCGACCAATCACCTTCCAATCCTGCAGTGTGTATGAATTCACCCGACTATCGGCCAATAATGTATCTCAGAGTGACAGGTCTCAGTCTGCCTGCTGCTGATCTTGTCATGATCCACGGTCTCTGTCAACTGTCTGCGCTGTTTTTCCTTAGAGAAGAGACTGATATGGATGGTACGGGCTGCTCCCCCTCTCTCCCTCTGCACATGTAGTCTTAACCCTCTGTGTGCTGGCTGGAACAGATAAGATTAGTGCAGCATGAGGAGATTAGAGCAGTGTCCCTCCGTTCCTGGGGTTAAATTTCATCTGCCGGAGATAAAGCTGTCACACAGAATTTACGGCCTGTTTACAGTTCGGCACTTAACACAGTGCTGTGTCAAGACAGGCTGCCCAATACAATTGCCGGGCTCGCTGAACATCTCTCAATGAATTAAGACCTGAGCTGTCACTTGCTTTTTATGGACTACCTTGCAGCCGATAATTTTGACAAATGAAGAGCAGAGATCTGATGATAATCGTGCATAGTGTGTACACGTCAATCGGTATGCTGATCGGGATTTTTTTAATTTATTCTGTCGTTGGTATATCGTTAATCGTTTACTTCTCTGTAGTGTGTACCCAGCTTTACATAGTCCTTAGTTCACCTACATAATACAAATGTAAAGTGCATTACAGTAACAAACAATGAATGAGTTTGGGTGCATAAAATAAGAGGCAGCACACATTGAGAAATACAAAGGTAGTAATTACAAAACATTTGAAGGTGCAATGCTGAGAGAAATCCCAGTAGACGTACGCTGAGTATTTTAGGGCGTTTTCTCGTAGATGGGTGTGTTTAGCACCAAAAATAGCAACTTTGACGGTTGCTGGAACTGGAAGCAGAGAGGATACAGGACTTATACAGACACCAAAGGACCCCACCGCGGAGGCATTTTGCCACGAGACACAGAAGCTGTCTTCCTGTAAGGACATTTATTTGATATATTTATTACATTCTCAGGCTCTCCACATTTCCTTGTTCTGTGTGCAGGAATTAGCACAGATATTACACTAGACCTCTTCACATACTTTCACTTTTTTGCTATTTTGGTGTATCAGGTTCCTGCACTCCGTACATATTACCCTCACATAATATTTACAATATCATCCACTACATTGGCCGGCTACTTAGTTTGCATTTGTGGACAGCTGAGTTGTGGGTGCACGGTATCACTGCAACCCTACTGAAGAGAACATATACCTTCATCATAATCATCATCTTCAACATTTATTTATATACGGCCAGCATTCTCCATAGCGCTTTACAATTGGGGACACACACATTAATAAAACAAAACTGGGTAATACAGACAGACAGAGAGGTAAGAGGGCCCTGCCCGCATGCTTACAATCTATGGGACAATGGGAGTTTGATTACATAGTGGTCCAGCCAGATTGTAAAGGTAGAAAGTGCTTAGTGGGCTATGTCCAGTCACACAGCAATGCTGGTCAAAGGGTTGTTGTCTTGTGTGAACTGTTTAGAGGGTGGTAATAGGCTAGTAAGAGGGTGGGTGAGGAATATTATAACCTTCCCTGAAGAGGTAGGTTTTCAGAGAACACTTGAAGGTTTGAAGAATAGTGGAAAGTCTTATTGTGCGAAGAGGGGCATTCCACACAGTGGGTGCAGCCCGAAAAAGGTCCTGTAACCGGAAATGGGAGGATGTGATAAGAGACGCAGATCTTGTGCAGAACGGAGGTGACTAGTTGGGAGATATTTTGGGACAAGGGAAGAGATGCAGTTTTGTTGAAGGCCTTGTAGATTAGTAGAAGTATTTTATATTGGATTCAGCAAAAAAACAGGCGACCAGTGTAGAGACTGAGAGAGAGGATCAGCAGAGGAAGAACGATTTGCAAGGAAAATTCATCAATGTAGCAGCTGCGTGCAAATTAGATTGTAGGGGTTAGAGTCTGATTCGTAGAAGACCAGTACGGATGGAATTGCAATAGTCAATGCTGGAGATGATAAGTGCATGAACTAAAGTTTTTGCAGTGTCGTGTGTGAGATATGTGCGGATTCTGGAAATGTTTTTTAGACGTAGGCAAGTCGATAGTTCAGATTCAAGGTTCACACCTAGGCAGCGAGCTTGCCGTGTGGGATTTTATAGTCCTGTTGTCAACACAAATAGAAATGTCAGGTAGGTAACTTCTGTTGGCGCTTGGGTATAACATTAACTCTGTGTTTTGAAAGACTGAGTTTGAGTTGGCGAGAGGACATCCAAGATGAAATGGCAGAAAGACAGTCGGTACTATTATTGTTAGTGTATCTTTCTGTATGTTCAGTAAAATGTAAAGAACAACTAAATCTAAATTTAAAATTAAGTTACATATATAAAAATACCCCACAAGGTTAAACTTGTTGGGAATAAGACAATGGTAGGATGCTGCATTGATTCCCACCGAGCCCGTAATGGCTGATAATAGAGGACAGTATCGGTGCCCATACACGCTGTGATTTTGACTCTCAATTAGGCTCTTTTTCATAGTGCCTATTGTATGATCTAAAATTGGCTTCAAATCACTGCATGTATGATTCCAAAAAGATCACCGATCCTGGTCAGCAATCGATCAGGATTTATCACATGTCGGTCATCGTAGATAGTAGCTGTGGTCGGATACTGGGCGTATCAGACCATGTTTTCAGATATCAGTCAGCCATGCTAAGAATTGACCCGGCATATGATCTACATTACCGCATAGGACAATATCCTCACACTGTATATTTCTGTTAGAACCTTATGTCTCTGTTACTGTGACAATGTAATGCAGCACTTCAGTATCATCGAGCATTACACAGATCTATTGCTGTGCATAGGGTTATATGGGAAATTGCACAATACGAACTCAGTCCCACTTTGTTGGTTAAATGCCATGATGAAATGTTTGCATATTATTGGGTGTTGCAGCTTTTTCCTCACCTCTTACCCGTTTCTCTTCTTTCCCAACCTGGTGTGTTGTGTATAGGGGTCAGTGTGTTTGTGATTGATTTGTACAGTGTCTTGTGTAACACAACCCAAGCAGACTGCATTTCAACACAAACGTTGTGTCATGCCAAGGCTTAACCCTGACCCTGCCACAGGGATTACTCTCTGGACCATGAAAGCTATAACGTTACCTGTCTCTCTTATCATGGACATTTAAATTGGCAATAAAAGAATAAAAAGTGTGCATGTGTGTGTGTGTGTGTGTGTGTATATATATATATATATATATATATATATATATATATTTCAGTGTCTTATATGTTTTTTCCTTAATCCCCATAAGTAGGACTGATGTTCACACTATCACTCTCCCCAGAATTCACAAACCCAAACATAATTCTCCTTTGTTTTTGCTTTTTTTACAAAGTAATAAGCACAATTCAAGTCTGGTCTGAAAAGTCTCCCAACAAGTTTCTGAAACCTTGGCCGATATTTATCTTGTAAGCCAACCTATATTTTAGGTGTGGTAGACTAGAAGTGTTTTGTACACAAGCATTATTAAATCAGTTCACAGCTATTCCATGTCTCCTTTATAGATTGTATACCCCAACATCTAAGTCAGGTCCATTGTCTCCTTCATTGATTGTATATAACCCAACATCTCAGTCAGGTCCATTGTCTCCTTCATAGATCATATATAACCCAACTTCTCAGTCAGGTCCATTGTCTCCTTCATAGATCATATATAACCCAACATCTCAGTTAGGTCCATTGTCTCCTTCATAGATTGTATATAACCCAACATCTCAGTCAGGTCCATTGTCTCCTTTATAGATTGTATGACCCAACATCTCAGTCAGGTCCATTGTCTCCTTCATAGATCATATATAACCCAACATCTCAGTCAAGTCCATTGTCTCCTTCGTAGATTGTATATAACCCAACATCTCAGTTGGGTCCATTGTCTCCTTTATAGATTGTATAACCCAACATCTCAGTCAGGTCCATTGTCTCCTTCGTAGATTGTTTAAGAAACCCCAACGTCCTGAATTTGAATTCCTGGTTGCCGGCAGAAGCCATGGAAAAGTCTGATAACCTGACGGAGGTTGTTCTGCTGGCCACGGGCTCATTTAACCCCATCACTGTAATGCACCTGAGGCTCTTTGAACTGGCACGTGACTATCTGCATGGAACAGGTACTGATTAAGACACAACAACTTCTTGCTTGAATAAATGGTGCTTTGTTTACATCACCAATAAAACAGCACATTTTGGTCAGAATGACACCTGGCGACCCTAGCTCTGGCTAGACACAGACCATCTGCCTAGTAAGATGCACTGCACAATGGAACAATACAGGTTTAAATACAATAAACCTCTCCCTTGAGCCTAATTACTTCATTAGCCCCTGTCATGCAGACTCCATGGGAATACACCTGCGGTGGTAGTCAGCACAATGCTGACTACCCCGACAACACTTACCACAACATGAAGATTCCGAGGGGCTCCTTACCGATAATCACTGATGACGACTACTATTGAAAGCAACTTTAACCAATCACGAACAAGTAGTTTACAAGTTTACAAAGCCTTCTACATTGTATATAGGCGCATACTTACATTACACTATTAACAACATCGATAATGCCGTCACCATGGTGACTGACGTCATGAAGAGCAGCGGGCTTATTACTTCTTCGTGATTGGTTCAAGTCACTTTCAACAGTAGTCGTCATCGGTAAGGATCCCTTCGGAATCATAATGTGGTGAAAGTGTTGTCGTGGGAATTCGGCATCGATATGCCGTACCCCACCCATCCACCTGTCCCTATGCAGGAGGTGTGCCAAATAACCCTTTTTTATCACAATACATAATAATATATATGTTTTGTCTTTGTTTTGTTTTTCAATTGTGTAGACTGCGTCTAGTACGTAGGCTTTTGGGTTTATAATATGTTCAGGCATGCAGTGTAGTTGTACAAAGGTGTAATGTGATTTATTCCTTCTGAACAGGAAGATATAAGGTGGTCAAAGGCATCATATCACCGGTGAGTGATGGGTACAAGAAGAAAGGTCTTGTCGAGGGGTCTCACCGGCTAACCATGGCACAACTGGCTGCGGAGAGTTCTGATTGGATAGAGGTGGACGTCTGGGAATGTTCCCAGAAAGAATGGACGGAGACGGTGCTGGCGTTGAGGTAATGGGGAGAAGGGAGACACAGGGGAGCAGTGTCCTGTAACCGGGTCAAAGATGAAACTTAATTATTGGTTCTTACCTCCCCCAGACATCACCAGCAGCAGCAGCAGCAGCTTGTATGTGCCAATAGCGGCAGGAACCAGAAGAAACCGGGGAGCAGGAAGGGTCATAAGAGGAAGAGAGACAACAGCTGTCAAGATGTCACCGACTATAACTGTCCAGAGAGTAAAGGTATTAGATCAGAGGGAAAGGGGCTCTGTGTTATTCATAGGTGATATTCAATGTTTTATGTATGCAGTTACCAAGATGTGATCACAGAGATTCTATCCTCCCAACCCCCAACATCTGTGCAATAGCTCCCCCCCCCCCCCAAAAAAAAAATAGCTCCTGATTGGTCCGAGACCCCTCCTAAGAGCCCCAAAAATTGTAATAAAGTATCTCGTAAAGATTGGGATATCACAAGCTCAGCAAACAAGTTGCACATAGTGTTATGTGATTCAGGTTTATTACTGTACAGCTGGCCTCACGCATACAGCACTGGCTGACACTGAGCACCTCACATATATAGTAATACACCCCCCGTTACCTCTGTAGTAACACATCCCCCCCTCACCTATATAGTAATACACCCCCCGTCACCTATATAGTAATACATCCCCCGTTACCTCTGCAGTAATACATCCCCCCCTCACCTATATAGTAATACATCCCCCCCTCACCTATATAGTAATACACCCCCCTCACCTATATAGTAATACATTCCCCGTTACCTCTGTAGAAATACATCCCCCCCCTCACCTCTATAGTAATACATCCCCCCTCCTCTGTAGTAACAGCCCCCCCCAGTAACACATCCCCCCCCTCTCCTCTGTAGTAACACTCCCCTCTCACCCCGCCTGCAGCAACACATCCATCCCCTGTAACAATTTTTGCTACCTAGCAGTGATCTTGGTCTCTCCTCAGTACCACATGTACAATCTGGCAGGCAGTGAGTGGCCGGGGCTCGCAGCGGCTCTGGGGGTGGGGACTGGGAGAGACTCCGCGGTACAATACGGGGCAGCTCAGAACAGACATTACATAGTTGTCCACATGCAGCCGGCTTGTTGTGCACCAGTGATGGAAGGTAAAAGGGTTCATCATACTCCCCGATGATCATTAATGTTTATAGAGATTTATACCTATCGTACCATCCATTGTGTACTCTAATACCAGCAGCTTATTCATCATATATTCATCTATTTTCCATCCTTGCATTTTCCAGCCACCCCTCAGGTGAAGCTGCTCTGTGGGGCAGATATGTTGGAGTCTCTAGGGACCCCCAACCTCTGGAAGCCTGAGCACGTGGTAGAGATCGTGTCGTCCTTTGGACTGGTCTGTATCGCCAGGTTGGGAAGCGACGCCCGTAAGTTCATCTACGAGTCAGACGTCCTCTGGAAGTACAAGGACAATATTCATTTGGTGGAAGAGTGGATTACCAATGACATCTCCTCTACTAAAGTCCGGAGAGCCCTGAGGAGGGGACTCAGTGTCCGATACCTTGTGCCGGATCCAGTCTTGGATTACATTCAGGCACATGACTTGTATAACGAGGAGAGCGAGGAAAAGAACTCGGGCGTTATCTTAGAGCCTCTAGTGAGGAACAACAAGAACCCTCAAAATATGTGATGTTATCACCTCCTTCCTCGTTTCTCAGAGGTCGTTATTACGCTGAAAGTGTATCAAGCCTCACGCGTTTTACTGATGTCTAGTTGCACTACTGTCCCTCAAGCCTATTGTCTTTTATTTAGTTACTTAAGGTACTAGTTATCTCCAACAAAAATCCAACCAACCATCACATTTTAACAGTAAACACATTTTGGTTTTAGTAGCATGGATCCACATCGGTGAAAGTTGCCCATTTTTTTGTTACATTGAAAACGATGTGGTGTTGATCAAAACCTTCTTTTCTAAATCTAGAATTCTTAAAGCAAAAGTACTTTCGTTTCTGGGAGAGGACACATTTAACTTGCATTTCTTATGAAGCTGCGGAAACCAGTAATGTCATGTTTATGACAATATAACTGGCTTATGAAGAGTCGTCAAACTCTAATGTTACAATGCGAAAAACATGGCGGCCATTCACACGTGAGCAGCGTCAAGTTGGAGTTTTTATACAGGTCCAGCTGAACGACCTCTACGCACACCTGTGTCACAGTAAAGATCCTGCATCCGTTCAGGGTTTAATACGATACTGTAGGCAATACTGTTACTGTATATCGCAATGCTGGAAGCTGCTGCTGTAGAAATATATATATAGTGGGGAAAATGATGCACAATTGATTCAGGGAAAGAATAAAGTGTGAACGATGTACACGCAAAGCAGTAATCTGAGTTTTTTTTCATGTTTTTCCGTCATTTAGGCATGGAAGAGGCGGTCGTTTTGCGACTATTCACAAAGGATGCAACCTCACAATTCACTAGAACGTTATGACATCACTGAGGCAAGGATTGAAGTTGCTCAGTGATGTCACTACTGCCTGGTGACTTGACAGGCTTCCCTTACTGTGAATAGTGGTTCACCCCCCAAAAATGGCCACCTCCAGCGAGTGTAGGCCACAAGTGAACTGTAACTGATACATAAGTGTAAAAAATAAATTCGCATTAACTGGCTTCATCCCGGAATGTTGTTGGTTTAAATAAAGAGTCCGGTTTACAACAAGAAACAGCATGTCTTGCATATAATGGTAAAGGTTCTGTAACATATCCTGACTTGGTTAATATGTTAACAATTACCTCCTCCCCTGTATTTGAACTGTGAATGTGACCAGACAGTGTAGACTAGGTCACTGTCTATATGCGGACAGGCAGGCATTCATTCATGACTTGTGGTTACACTGTTACCTCATTACTGGTTCTGAGGTTCAGGAATTAAAGGGACATTGTCACGAGAAATTATTTCTATATTTTTTTCTCGTAAATATAGGTTAGTGTCCTGTAGTCGTTGCTCCGAAAATACCAAGGGAAGTGAGGGAGAAAGTTTACAGGAATAACAAATGCAGCTTTACCATGTACTGTCATTTATTCCAATAATACCAACATGTAGACATGTTGGGCCTGATTCATTAAGGATCTTAACTCAAGAAACTTCTTATTTCAGTCTCTTGGACAAAACCATGTTACAATGCAAGTGGTGCAAATTAGTTTTCTGTTTTGCACAAAAGTTAAATACTGACTGTTTTTTCATGTAGCACACAAATAACAACTTTAAATTTCAGTGTACAAATAAGCTATCAAGTATTTGTGTGATACATGAAAAAACAGTCAGTATTTAACTTTTGTGCAAAACAGAACACTAATTTGCACCCCTTGCATTGAAACATGGTTTTGTCCAAGAGACTGAAATAACAAGTTTCTTGAGTTAAGATCCTTAATGAATCAGGCCCGTTGTCTTTACACAGAAACAGATATCTATATCCTCCTGCTGAAATTGAAATATAAATAAGTTAATAGTCTTATGTTGGGCAACAAGTGCCCCTCCCGATCAATGAAGCATAGAGCACGGATACGGATCAGCCAGGGTATGACACACAGAGCACGGGTATGGATCAGCCAGGGTATGACACGCAGAGCACAGATACGGATCAGCCAGGGTATGACACGCAGAACACAGATCAGCCAGGGTATGACACACAGAGCACGGATACGGATCAGCCAGGGTATGACATAGAGCACGGATACGGATCAGCCAGAGTATGATATAGAGCAAGGATACGGATCAGCCAGAGTATGATATAGAGCAAGGATACGGATCAGCCAGAGTATGATATAGAGCAAGGATACGGATCAGCCAGAGTATGACACAGAGCACTGGTAGGGATCAGTCAGGGTATGACACAGAGCACGGATACGGATCAGCCAGGGTATGACACGCAGAGCACGGGTAGGGATCAGCCAGGGTATGACACAGAGCACGGATACGGATCAGCCAGAGTATGACACAGAGCACGGATACGGATCAGCCAGGGTATGACACAGAGCACGGGTTGGGATCAGCCAGAGTATGACACAGAGCACGGATACGGATCAGCCAGGGTATGACACAGAGCACGGGTAGGGATCAGCCAGAGTATGATACACAGAGCACGGATACGGATCAGCCAGGGTATGATACACAGAGCACGGATACGGATCAGCCAGGGTATGATACACAGAGCACGGATACAGATCAGCCAGGGTATGATACACAGAGCAGGGTGTTAGGTGAGTTGAGTTAACAAACAAGCACAAGAGGACAGACGGTCGCAGGTGGAGTACACATATCACAAACAAAACAAATGCGGCAGGCCGGATCCGCAGTGTATGTATCATCATCATCACCATTTATTTATATAGCGCCACTAATTCCGCAGCGCTGTACATAGAACTCACATCGGTCCCTGCCCCATTGGAGCTTACAGTCTAAATTCCCTAACATACACACACTCACACAGATAGACTAGGGTCAATTTTGATAGCAGCCAATTAATCTACTAG
The DNA here is from genome assembly GCF_038048845.1 of Mixophyes fleayi. NCBI lineage: Eukaryota > Metazoa > Chordata > Amphibia > Anura > Limnodynastidae > Mixophyes > Mixophyes fleayi. Next base: position 91,850,406 of record NC_134412.1, on the reverse strand, counting down.
TATGTTTTTGGAGTGTGGGAGGAAACCGGAGCACCCAGAGGAAACCCACGCAAACACGGAGAGAACATGCAAACTCCACACAGATAAGGCCATGGTCGGGAATTGAACTTATGAACCCAGCGCTGTGAGGCAGTACTGCTAACCACTAAGCCACTGTTACATATATATATATATATATATATATATATATATATATATATATATATATGTGTGTGTATGTATGTATATATGTATGTAGATAGATAGATAACACAGGATAGTCTGTATGATAAATCCACTCATTGATTTCACAGAAAAGGAATCACACGGAAGAATAGGGAATATATTGCTAACGTCCTTTCACTCGCCAAATGTAGAGCACGTCGTAATGCAGCGTCCTGTGCTTCGATCACACCAGACATGTATATACCACCAGTTGTAGGCTGCACGTTACATTGTAACTACTACAGGAGATTCCTCTGTCTGTTATGTAAGAGATTTCCTCTAATAGCGGGAAGCAGACCCTATTTAGCCCGGTAAACAATGGAGAATTGGCGTCACTGATTCATAACTTCCAAAACAATCAGCGGGAACCAATTCAAAAGCAGAAAACAAAATAATTCCATTACAACATATACACACAGATACAGGATAAGGAAACAATGGACTGCTAGAGTAAGACGAGGATGTTTTACCCTTAGTTACCTGTCTAACTCTTATTAAACATGCGGCTTTGTGTTTCCAACGGTATTCTGCAGCCGCCCCTCAGGATTCCCAGAAAATGTTATTCCTGTAACGAGTAAAGCGATGGAAAGCAATCCATCTGAATGAAAGGGGTTGTTCACCTTTTGGGTAATTTCAATTTATTAATTTCTGCTTTCAGTCCTGTAACTCTTACTAAATATATTGCTTTATATTCCTTGTATTCCTTATATTAGGTGCACTTACGCAAATACAAACACGTGACTTTACACTGTGGTTTTTCACGTTTGAGGTTGGTAAACCGCCTTTTCTGTGTTTACCATGAAAGATCTGGAAAGTGGTACAGTCTGCATGCAGCCTCATGCTTAGTGGTATTTATATTACATTTCTAATATATATGACAATTACTGACTGTCTGACAAAATGTTGCATATCCCCATATTTTACTGTAATTCACTTCACATAATAGTTTGATTTTATTATAATGAAAGTAGAAAGTGGACACCAGAAATATTTAGCCTATTGGACTTATCATCATCATCATCTATTTATATAGCGCCACTAATTCTATAGCGCTGTACAGAGAACTCACAGTATTGCCCCATTGTAGTTTACAGTATAAATACACACACACAGACAAAGGGAAACTAAGGTAAATTTAAGAGTAGCCAATTAACCTATTATTAAGTTTTGGGAGTGTGGGAAGAAACCGGAGCACCCAGAGGAAACCCACGCAAACACGGGGAGAACATACAAACTCCACACAGATAAGGCCATGGTCGGGAATAGAACTCATGACCCCAGTGCTGTGAGGCAGAAGTGCTAACCACTGAGCCACCGTGCTGCCAGGACTCATCACACCAGTCTCTCACTATTGCTGCAGACTCAGGAGCACCACAGTGACCCGATGTCACAGCGCACTCTGCCAAGTGTGAGCTCCAGAGACCCGTCTGTATTTAAGGTTAAACAAATAACCGGCACAGTCCTTGGTCTGTAATTACTTGTACAGTATTGTGTGTAACATATTAACCACCCCCAGTCACTGCTGAATAACACATGGGCGTTGCAGCTGGTGATCGGTGGGCTGATTCCTGACAGCCAGCCGTTGTTAAAGAGAACCCTACCCCCTTCCACCACCCCCAAAAGTACAATAACGTACTGTAGTCAGGGGAGAGCTCTTATTCTGCAAACCAGGAGGGTTTGGCATTGGTGAGCATAGTCTATAACCCAACGGTACAGGGAATCTCACTAAGCCAAGTGTCCATTTTTTATAAGACGTAATTTCATTTAATTGTACCTATTACATAAACACAGTTGAGGAAAATGGAATGCAGTTTGTCAGGGTTTCTCAAACCCAGTCCTCAGGGAACCCTAACAGTGCATGTTTTCCATATCTCCTTGCTTGAGCACAGGTGTAATCATTACTGACTGATACAATGTAACAGATCCACAGGTGGCACAATTATATCACTGGTGATCTGGAAAACCTGCACTGTTGGGGCTGCCTGAGGACTGAATTTGAGAAACACTGCAATATACTATGACCCATTTTCTGGGTACACCCTATACCAGAGGTGATCAAACCTTTAATCATGCACAACTGAGTTATTCTATTTTGCTGGCACAATAATTATCCCAGACTATTAGAATTTGAGGGGCCACCAATACATTCAACATAGTTGCCAAAAGTCCCTAATTCCCAAAGACAGACCCTGGTAATGTCCCTGTTTTTCAGTAGTGTACAACTGCACAATAAAATCCCTGTTTTCCTGCATGCTACGTACAAGTCACACCATCTACTCTTATGGTCTGGGCTTTAGACTTTAACATCAATTTAGTAGATCTATCTAACATGAAAATTTATTTTATCACATTCCAGAAACATAAAATGTTGGCAATTCTATAAATTAAAAAATAATAGTAATAATAAAGCTATTTATTTTAAATTATTTAAATGGACAAAAGACGAAATATCAGTGTGACCACTGTTAGTTCTGGGTCATACATCCCCTCTATCCCTCAGTTCTCCCAGATTTAACTGCCCATTATTCCTTCTCTTATTATTAATTTAATATTCACTTATTAAACTCACATTACAGCAACTGTAAGGAGTCTTATAAATAAAGAGGTCACAGCTTGAGTAAAAAAAAAAAATGGGCGCAAATACGCATAGCAATTTGCAACAAAAATGCAAAAGAAAAAGAAATGCAAAGTTTTTAATAAACTTTCCTTTATGTGTGTCTGTAATAGGCTGGATATAGGTCTGTACAGAAAGGGTTACACACAGGACATTTGGAGACCGACCTCCCTGCTGTGATAGGACACACTCCTCCCTATAGGCTATATAACTGTCTGTCTGTGGCCAGAGGACATTGTCCTTCAGCAGCTGTTTCCTGCCAGTTACCCCACAAGAGACTGCTCATGGCCCCACCAAGCTTCTCTGGCACCTGGAACATGGTCAGCAACGAGAACTGTGACCGGTACATGCAGTCCCTGGGTAAGCTGACCTGCTCTGGCTGGGGAAGGGTTAATAACAGCTTAGAAATCTTCTTTACCAGCAGGGGGCGCTGTCAGGTGGTAGATTTGTGTGACCTGGGGGGGTATTGGAGGACTCTGACCTCTGTCTTTGGACTAAACCTAATTGTGACCATAATGTAAGGAACTCCTGATGTAAATTGGTGCAAATTAATAATAATTATAATACTACCATTGTTATGCAGTGCTGTACAGTGGATACTTAATCGTTCACAAGTCCCTGTACCATTAGAGCTTACACTCTAAAATATTTGACTCTTTAAATGATTACATTCCATATGTAACCTGTACAGCACTTTTTGCACATCCAATGCTTAATCAATTATATGCATTGTGTAACCACATGGTCCTGTATTTTCCTCCTCTATATTTGCATGTGTTGGTCTATAAAAAGGTCAACAAAATATATTGTTTGATCCATCCTATGTATATTATCGAATAAGAGGTGATTTTCTGTCAGGTTACAGAGGTCAGTCTGACCCAGCTCATCCTGGAGGGGTTTGTCTGCACCTTTCATGGACTGATGGTGATGGTTTGTTTATGTCAGTTACTGAATCAAGTCCAGGTTAATGTAGTCACAAAGTCAGTGTCAAGTTGAGAAGTAGACAGATATTTCCCAGATGAAACGGGTCAGGTTGACTTCTGAACGAATTAATTTAGGATTCTGATTTATCTGCACGATAAACAATGGTGTCTGCATGTAATCTGTGAATAGCTGTATCCAGCTGAACCAACCCTCTGCTGAGCTAAAGGTCCGTCCTTCTCTTTGTGCCCGTTATAACTAAATTAACGGTACAATGTTCCTTTAATAGGACATGTGTTTTTTTGGTTCATTTTTTTTAAGACAAATGACCACGGTGATATTACAATACTTAAGGTACTTTATTAAGGTATTGTGGTGACGATCACTATGCATTGCTGCAAGCCACAGCAACGCATAATGAAACGTGACTGTGATTTACTATGCTGGGGCTACTCTGGGAGCCCAGACCAATTGCCCCCTCCTCCACCAACTATTTACTCTGCCGGTGAATGGAGGAAGTGCTATGCACATAGGACTTCCATGGGTGAACGAAAAGTTGGAGAGGACTCTGCTGGATCGAATGGAAAATTACAGCAAAGCTTTTCACTACTTGATAAACAGGATAACATAATAATTTATAGGGTCTGTGTTAAGAAACATTAAATGGGTTATCATCATAACCATTTATTTATATAGCGCCACTGATTCCGCAGCGCTGTACAGAGAACTCACTCACATCAGTCCCTGCCCCATTGGAGCTTACAGTCTAAATTCCCACACATACACACACATATACAGACACACACACATATATATATATATATATATATATATATATATATATATATATATATATATATATATATATATATATATATATATATATATATATATATATATATATATATATATATATATGAACCCTTCACAAACTATGCAATGGCCACTTTACTGGAAAAAAATGCTGGTTTTTTTTTGGGGGGGGGGTTTCTGGCTAATCGCACATGGCTGCTTTGTATGATGGTTCTAGGTATAAGCCTATTGCAACATACAATAAAATAACTGTTGACCCCACTCGCCCGTAATGCTGTGTGGGGTCGTTCAAGTCCTTAATCAGTGCAATGGAACTTGAGAGTGCAGTCACCACCTCTATAGTATGTTTAACACTTAAACCAGGGTTTCCCAAACCCAGTCCTCAGGGCTCCCCAACAGTGCAGGTTTTCCATATCTCCATGCTGGAGCACAGATGTAATCATTACTGACTGACACATTGTAAGAGATCCTCAGGTGGTCCTAATTATGTCAGATGTGATCCAGAAAACCTGCACTGTTGGGGAGCCCTAAGGACTGGGTTTGGGAAACCTTGAGTCTTAAACAGTCTTGTTTGGTACCTGCTAATAACCATGTCAATACTTCTACAACTTACCTGAGCAGTGCTGTGTAACCTGACTTCAATGTTTCCCTGTGTACTTCAGGTATTGATATTGTCACCCGGAATTTGGCAAAACTACTTAAGCCTCAAAAAGTGATAGAACAAAACGGAGACTCGTTTGTAATTCGGACACTGAGCACCCTGCGCAATTATCAGGTTCAGTTCACGCTGGGGGAGGAATTTGATGAGGACACCAAGGGCCTGGATAATAGAACATGCAAGGTAGGTACTGTAATGTATATAGGAATATACTCAACTTGGTGTGTTACCACCAGACCTGGAATCCCACTGTCGGGGTGGGGTACTACTTGATGCTAGAAACATGCACCCACCCCTCCCTTGCAAAGGTTAATTTGCAGCTACACTCCACCTAGGGATCTACAAAAACAGACCTTAACACCAGATTCTGTTTCAACAAGTGCAAAGTGTAGTATCTGAGGGTTTTCATCACCTCTTTATAATGTGAGATCAGTTCTCCTAGGGCAGTGTTGGCTAACCTGTGACACTCCAGGTGTTGTGAAACTACAAGTCCCAGCATACCCTTCCAGCATTAAGCTGCTATATATTGGCAAAGCATGCTGGGACTTGTAGTTTCACAACACCTGGAGTGTCACAGGTTAGCCAACACTGTCCTAGGAGATGCATTACTATGATACAGGATATTATGATACATAGATTGTAAGCTTGCGAGCGGGGCCTTCTCACCTCTTTGTCCGTTTTACCCAGTTTGTCTATTAGTTTACTATGTTTGTCCCCAATTGTAAAGCGCTACAGAATATGTTGGCGCTATATAAATGAATGATGATCATGATGATGATGGGCCTTAGGAATTGCAAGATGTATAGCTTGTATTTGAGAGTGAACTCTCTAATAAGGACACAGATAGTGGTTGCTGTAATATTGTACTTGATGATAAAAGCAAAATATTTTCACTGTCCAATAATTGTACTGCATATGGGCAGACATGAGGTCTAAACCTGATTGAATTTGATTTTAGAAGATGGAAAATAGCTCTGAATTATAAACCCCCTTCCCTTTACCATTATGGTAATTATTCAGTTTGGCAGTGCCAGGTTGCCAATTGTCTGTAAACTTAGAGTTTGTAAAAATGTAGTTAAGAATTTGTCAGTATTGTGATTAGGAAATCTATTATCTGGCTTAAGCTGGGTACACACTACACGGTTTTCGTCCAATAATCGGCTCAATCAGCCGACATACGCTCGTTCAAAAGTCGGGTCAGTGTGTGCAGTGACACGATGGTCAAAAGTCTGCCCAAATGGACGATTGTCGCCTCATTTGGTTGGTCGTACCGTTTAATATTTTCATTCCAATCTCGTTTCCGCTGTGTAGTGTGTATAAACTTCCGACCGATCCACAACAGTGAGTACGAAATTGGTCATTGCTCACGACAACATGGCTGTAAAAAGTCGCTAAAGGGACGTCCGCTCTTCCCTTTATCGTCCTAAACAAGACTAGTGTGTATGCAGTCCATGGACCGAGCGATCGGACCATCGATCGCATGTAAAATTGCTTGGCATAAAAAGTTGGTGGAAAACTCTGTAGTGTGTACCCAGCTTTACCCCACTGACTCCATGACATAAATGGTGTCATCACATGCATATTCTTCACTCCTAGGAGTGAGATATAACATTTGGGTAAGTGTGTATTAACCTACTGCTCTTGGAAATATGGAACCAAGATAAAGTTTGATTTTGTTTGGAACTGCTGTGAGCTTACAAACTTTGCTCCTTATAACTCCTCTAGATGCTGTTACTACCATTTGTAGGGGAGACCGGCCAGTTTAGTTTTGTAGGTTCATTGTGTGAGGCTTCTCCACGAAATGTTCAAAAATCTTCACTTATTTTTGCTTGCATTTCATAGAGATGTAAGCAGATTTATGTGCAGTAATTGCTGCTACAGGAAATGGATCCCAATGTGTCAATAAAAACTGCTTTTCATTAAGAAAGTCAGGCAGAGCAGCATGTGACCACATTGGGCAATGCAGTCACGCATGTGATTGGCCAGACTACTACCTGTCTGCTGTTCCGCCTGTAATAGACCCGTATATACTCATGTATTTCCTCTATGGGACAGGAGATGGCAGTGTAACACTAGCACAGATGACAGTTTTATATTAGTCTTGTGATTTTGCTGCCTGGTTCATATCCAAGAATGCTCACAATGATCTATAGACCTTAGATCAGAAGACTAGAGTTTTCAGTACTGTAATCGGCTATAGTTATTTTACTTGTGATTCACCACAATGGTTCTCTGCTGAGACTCAGGATTGGTTAAATAGAGAGTAAGAAAATGACCATGGAAAATCTTACTATGAAACTTCAAACTGTTATTGTGGATTGTGGCCTTAAATGAGATAATTAAGCACCTCTTATCTACTGTAGCCTTAGCCCTTACCGGGATATCCAGGCCCTTTACTCACTGAGCCACGTAATCTGTACAGGTTCTGCAGCAAATTAAATCCACATAAAATAAGGTCCTCAACCAGCCACTGAACCTGCAATTAAAAGGACATTCATGTATTTCTTATATTTAAGCATAATATTCTTAATGTTGTTGGGACGGAGCAGCTACATTCTTGATTCCACTGTCCCTCTGATTCCTGTGACGTTCGTCTGTTTATAATTAAGTCCTATACTGGTGGTCAACAATTGTTCTATCTTTTACTTTGTATATATTGAACACTCAATCAAATTTTAGGAATGTTATTTTGTAGTAATGGTTATTAGTATTTCAAGTTTGTGGTGGTTCTTAAAATTCATGTCTGCAGTTCTAACAGTTTTGAAATGTTAAATATAAACATATGTACTTACCACCTCCTATCAAATCCTACAAATGAAAATGTATTTCTCTAGTCCGTGGTTACCTTGGACAATGGACGTCTAACGTGTGTTCAGAAGGGCGAGAAGAAGAACCGTGGGTGGGTCCACTGGATCGATGGAGATGACCTACATTTGGTATGTCTATTGTCTCCTCTTCTGTGACATTGAGGAAGTGGGTCTCTTACATAACTGTGTAGCACTGAAGTATAGTGACTTGTTTCCTATGTGATGACCCATTGTCTGGTCACAGATGTATATGTGGAGATCTTGAGTCCAAAACCAATTGACGCAGTAGGTCCTATTCTCCCCCCCTCCACGCCCCCCTCCTCCTCCCATAACTAATAAATCTCTACCGTGAAGTGTCCAAGACTGTCCTTGGTTTATAAAGGCAAAATTGACCTGGTCTGCATAAATTCTACAAGTCGGGTAACTAATACACCAACGTGATTACTGAGTACATCTTTATTGATGTCTGTGACTGCACAACTTCCTCAGCTCATTGAAACAATTCTTCTGGCTCCTGAAGCCTGTTATCTTGCTTCTGGACTTGGACAGTATAGTACTGAAGAATGCATGCCTCAAATATCTGACTATTGTAAATTGTATCTAAAAATATAGTTAAAACAGACTTGATGGACCGGTAGGTTATTCATCAAATCATAGGTAACTAATATCATGTGTGCAACTGAGACTTTTGCATTTTTATCTACAGTAGAAATAGCAGATCTGTTGCTGGCTATAGCAGTGTGCTGGGGGAATTTGTCTCTGTTTTTTCCTTTTAGGATAACCCCACCCTTTCATGCACCTGTTATAGCCTATAAATTGATTTGAGCAACTACCAGTTCTTTATTTAACTAATATCATGAGAATGTAGCCTAGTGATTGCGCCAGGACCTGGTGGTCACATGTGATGAGCTCCAAACTGGTTCTGTCCACAGATTAAAGGTCTCAATAGAGTGGAAGGGTGACATTAATATCTCCATTAGAACAGCGGCTCATCTGGAGGAGTAGACTTGTAAGGTGTCTGAAGGAGTTGTGTGACTGAAGGTAGGATGTGACTGGAGAGGTGTCGCTGTCATCCAATCCGGTGCCACCTTCAGTTACACACACCTCCTCAATTTATCACACTTTCTGGTCTTCCTGGTGGGATTAGAACTGCAATGAGAAGACAATAGCTGGATGAGGGAAGGGATAGTGTCCGTTACTGGCCTTTTTCCGTCTTGATTTTTGAATGCCCATGAACACTTTTTGTTTGGGAGGGGCCGCTGCAGCTGCTGCGTTCCTCACTTAATATAATCACACTATCCCATAATAGTCTGGTGTCTGCCCTCAACATACCAGAGACTTCCTACTGAAGGCCTGACCAGCTGTCAGCCTAGAAAATTAGGTATGGACACTAGACCATATTGTGGTTCATATGACAGGGGTTATGCATGGGGAACAAGATCTTCTACGTTTAGTTGTGTCCCTGCCCTGCTAACCCAAGATTAGCTTGTTAATGGACCAATAACAAATTTCCCAGAATCCTCCTGTCGTGCAAGTAGTGACAAGGCAATGCGGTATTAATCGACTGTATGTGGCTGTGAAATAAAGAAGATATCGCGCAGCTGCAGTGATTTTCATATACAGAGTCCCCTTCAATAGGCCAATCGGCTGTGCAGTGGGGCTGTCACCATTGTGTGTGGATCATAGGTGCCCTCTAATAACCTGACTGTTCAGTGACCTAGAATGTTCACTTCTAATCTCCTGTGTTTTCTCCAATAGGAGCTGAGCTGTGAGGACCAAGTGTGTAAACAGGTCTACAGGAAGGTGCCAGGGGCCTGTTGATCGCTATGGATCGGTTATTGCCTGCTCTGGAAGGAAAACAATATGCTTGTAAAACGATCTATGCAATAACTGTATCTAGTTTATATATTTATATTTTGTAGAATGATTTTCTTGTATTGCAGTAACTTTGGATATTTAATATGCTGGTTTTGTGCTAATTAAAATATTTGTAAGTTAACAGTTGTCACGTTGATATTTCAAGCTCTTAAAACCAAGTGGATCTCTGACTCGATTCTATCTTCCTCTCCAGTGATCTACCTGTAACGCCTCAAGAACTGACACTTGTGTGGATGTAACTTGGCCTCTGTCTGTTGATTACATCACATGTTTATATTAATGTAGAATTACTCAGGATTAACTTGATAACCCATCTTTACAACCAGGCTAAGGGGTAACCCACAAACTAAGCTCTGGTCCCCCACACAGCAGGTCAATATGATACCTCCAGTCTGTTGTTGGGTTGTTCATCACTTTCTATACTCCAGGCTAAAGCCCTGAATCCTATATCCAGGCCAGTCTCTGTTAAAGGCATGCGTCACAAACTTAATACTGAATGTGTCTAATGACCAAACCCCTGTTACAGGCCGTATATCTTCTCATCCGTTATTTAATTGTAATATTTGCCTTATGCACCCATATGAGATCTGGCTTACCGTCAGCATTTGCTTACCAGTTACCACCATCTCTCGTCAGATATTTATATTGCACCACTTATTCCACGGCGCTGTACAGAGAACTCTCTCACATCAGTCTCTGACCCATTGGAGCTTACAGTCTAAATTCCCTAACATACAGTATATAAGACTAGTGTCAATTTGATAGCAGCCAATTAACCTACTACTATGTCCTTGGATTGTGAGAGGAAACCGGAGCTCCCAGAGGAAACACATGCAACCTCGGGGAGAACATAAAAACTCCACACAGATAAGGCCATGGTCGCGAAATTAACTCATGACCCCAGTGCTGTGAGGCAGAAGTGCTAACCACTGAGCCACCGTGCTGCCAATGGGGGAGCAGGACCTCTGGAGAACAGTTCTGCCAAATAACAGCAACAATCCTAAATACTCCTGGACATTTGTGTAACCACCCAGCTCTGCCACACTGTCTGTCTATGATTGTGGATTTTAGAGCAGGTGGAACCAAAATAAGTGTATATTGTATAAATGATTATCTTCAATAAAGGATGTACAAAATTCAAACGCCTATATACTGTGAGAGTTTCACCTTTTATCAAATAAAGATGATCTTATGTGTGTCTTCCTAAATGTTGGACCATAAAACTAATAAAAAGAAAAATAATACACTGTGTGGTGAACAAATATATAATTAGTGCTATATTAAGCTCACCCTTTAATGCCGAGAAGACCTTTAGCTTAAGAAAGCAGTTGGTGACAATAACCCTTATTGGGAGAGCCTATTTATCAAGTACTGCTTGTTCTGGTAGCACACGGACATCTCAGAACAGAAGCATTTTTTTTTATCATATAGAATTTTGCTGCCACTGGATGCACTGCTTATGGGGGGGGGGGTACCATCCGCTGTGATAGAATAATGCAGCCCCATAGGCTGTCCGGAACCATTACTACATGACCAGATCGATGCTGGGTCCAATCACTGAGCAAGACACACAAGATCATCACCCTTGCTTTAATTAAAGGTAACACCTCTCAACGCAACGTAGGTGAGCGTGAATTGTGCAGGACCTATAATGGAGATAATCATTTGTACATTACACTTTATATACATTCTTTTCCCTTTTTGGGAAAAAAATCTGGGACTTATATTAGGATGCAAACTCTGTGAACTCTATTTTTTCTTTTGAAAACACATTGTAGAAGTTACCTATGTTGTGTGGTGTCATTATTCACATATTTCTATCCCCTCAAGCCATCTGCCAAAGACCTTATAGAAGCTGCGTTCATCTGTCTCTGCAGCAGTAAATGGTCCATTTGGAGCTGCCCAGTTCTCAATCCCTAGTACGTGCTTAGTGTAAAAGGGATTGCTCCTCTTCAGCTATAGTAGAACAAGATGCCACAAGAGGATAATAACCACACAAAGGAGAAGATGCATTTTAAATGGACATGACCAAACTCAACTCTAAGTTCTGGAGTTGGTAATGATGATTGACAGATCCATATGCTAGATTTAAGGTGCCCCTTGTTGCACAAATATTATTATATTTAAAATACTTGATAAGCAGCTCTGGCAGAAATCTGCACAACCCCTCTGCAACGAGTAACACACATTAAAATTATTATTTTTTTCACTATGGATTTAGGATTGGAAACAAGTTAAATAATCATAACAAATATACAAAGAAGAACATGTTTCTTGGTGACTTGCAATAGCCTTATAATTTACAGTATTGTATATACAGTCTTACATATCATTCACATTCCTGTCAAATGCTGGTCATTATATTGTAAGGTTTGTGGCCTTGAGCTTCTATGTGGTCATGAAACTCCTTGGTGACTCCCAATATCCTTATAATGTACACTAATGGTACATTATCCCATATATAAAAGCTATTATTTGTATAATTGTAATACCCTTGATGCTAGTGGTATTGATAGCTGTCATAAGTAAGGAGATACATATAACAGACTCATATGATGTCTTAAAAGGGTAAGACACGCACACAGGGGCAAGTGTAGACTGTCTGAAGGGCATATTATAAAGTCAACATTGTTCAGTAGGCAAGAACAAAAACACACTTTGTCAATACGCTTTGTCAACTGTTACACCTTCCATATAGTGGATGTACGGACATACAGTATACAATGTGCGTACAAGTATATACATGCCAAATCCACAAAAATGTACATCTCAGCTCACAACTGTCCTGATTTTTGGAGGGCATAAGAGGAGTGGTCTCATGAGAAATGGGAGTGTTTTGGATGCAAATGCGCACGGTTTGGTTGGATCATGGGAGTGGCCTATTGTGTCCTGATTTTCCAATCAGGAATGTTTTGAGATAGGTAATATGTAGCTTTCTGTTACTCGTTATTAGTACTGCAAGGTACTCCAATCTTGTGAAAGCATCCCCATTTATTTTTTGGGGGAATATCCAGGGAGCCTAATGATAAATGAAAGAGGGTACTTAATATTTAACTATGTCATGGTCCAGGTTATGACTGTCCTGCTATTGCCCTATTGGATAAGGCCAGTTTCTCTACAGTGCTTTCTGTGCCCAATCAGCATTTTTGGATGCGACAACAAGTTACCTTTATGTGGGTCTACAGAGAAACATCATAGATAAAATAAGATGATGATGATGATGATAGATTTGCTTGAAAAGTTTTCTGCAAAGCATAACCTTCCAGCTAAAATGCCAACAATAAGACTGCCCTCTATAAAACAACGCACAGAAAATTGATGACAATATAAAAATATAGCTGCCAAAATGTTAAAGTATTTTCTATGGATACCATGCTGCTGAGTCAATGCATCCATGGGGGTTATGCATGATAAGTTACTACATGTGATTCTGTCTTTGCAGATCTTAAGGCATTACAGTACAATACTTTCCAATTGTCCCAATTATCAGGACTTTGTCCAGATTTGAGGACAATTGGCAGATATGTCCCCAAGTGACGACCATTTTAATTCATGCGACATTGATAATTTTCAGGAGGAGAAGGGGGCCCGGCATTTCTGAAGCGTTAGATGTGCTCCCACAGTGACATGTCACCCCCCCCCTTTTGAGCTTGGTGGCGCACGCACTCTATACCAAGCTCTTTAATGTTGGGAGGAGTGCAACCCCTTCCACGTTTATTGTATGTGATTATAACATACTAGGTGACATTTATAAGACTCTTACTCAATAAAATGTAACTTGTAAAGTCTGTGCCATAAGAATGGATGGTAACAATGACATCTCACATACAGAACAATAAGGAATGTTGTTGAGCAAGTTGTGCAGTACTGAAACATGGGGACAAACATTTCCTAGGAAGCAACTGGGGATGAATGTGGAAATTAGGTAAAGTCAGCAACTAAGGTACAAAAAAAGTGAGAACCTTATTCAATGAGGTCAACAACCTATTACCCCTATTTGATTGTCTTCTCCTATGCAGGGTCCTGCAGGAAAATTATTGCCTGAGGGGCAGGACGGGGGGGGGGGGGGGCATCTCAGGAGCCTATTAGGAACATTTTAAAGGAAAGAAAAGCAGGTAGCTCAGTGACCCAGCCCAAGGTAGCCGACCATAGGACAGGTGGGGGAGAGCAGGGGCAAACCCAGGATTTATAGAGGGGGGGGGGGGGGGGGGGGGGTTCCAGTGGGCGTGACCACCATGCATGGGAGCGTGGCTATAATTTTAGAGAGTACTTGGCTGCTCTCTAACTCTTCCTATCCCCATAATATACATGGGCAATGCTACATGCACTACTGTTATGTGTACACAACTCTCTTTTCAAGCAGAGCAGTGTAAAGCAGGGGCAGGGTCCAGCCACCTCAATTATACAGTGCCCCAGGCTTGGAGGGGGGTTTCCAGGCAGTAGGAACGCCTCCCCATTTGCCTATGGAGAGGGGCAAATACCCCCCCTGTCCCTGTGAAACTGGTACTATATTCAATAATGTTCCTAATACCCAGACAATGGCTCCTAGAACCTCTACACCCTCCACAGGGGCAGCTCAGGCACGGTTGCCATGGACACCAGACTCTTCCCCCTGTTGCCAGGCGGCCCCCCCCCCCCTTTCTCTGCCGTATCTGCTGCCTCATCCTGACCACGCCCCGGACACGCCCCTGGCGCCCGCCCATTGGCCGGCCGGCCTCCCTGTGCGGCTGATGTCACGTGAGCACTATCCAAGATGGCCGCCCGGTTGTTTTGATGAATAATCCTGTGTGAGGCGGCGGCGGCAGCGGAACCATCCCCGGTGTCCTCGCGGGATCCCTCGGTGGTTGCTGGAGGTCTGGAAGAGACGTGTGTGCGGCGCCGCGGGGAGCTCTCCGCCTCCATTCTCCCCGGCCTCTCCCGCAGACAATGCAGCCCTGAAGCCGGAGGGCCCCGGCTCCCCCTCCCGTCCCCCGCACGGACCCCCGGCTCTTGTCACCATTAAAAGGAAAAACATGGAGGAGCTGAGCGCTGACGAGGTGAGAGGGGAACTGGCCCAGTCATCCGCAGTGATCTGTGGCCTTCCCTGGGGGCAGATTATATGTATTCTATGTAATACCCCCCACTCAGTGCGTGTGGTGATGTGATGCGGCCCACACAGCCCCAGGCTCCATGATATAGTATATAGTACATTATATCACTGTTACTGACTGATCACACACAGCCCCAGGCTCCATGATATAGTATATAGTACATTATATCACTGTTACTAACTGATCACACACAGCCCCAGGCTCCATGATATAGTATATAGTACATTATATCACTGTTACTGACTGATCACACACAGCCCCAGGCTCCATGATATAGTATATAGTACAGTATATCACTGTTACTGTCTGATCACACACAGCCCCAGGCTCCATGATCTAGTATATAGTACATTATATCACTGTTACTGTCTGATCACACACAGCCCCAGGCTCCATGATATAGTAAATAGTACATTATATCACTGTTACTGTCTGATCACACACAGCCCCAGGCTCCATGATCTAGTATATAGTACATTATATCACTGTTACTGTCTGATCACACACAGCCCCAGGCTCCATGATCTAGTATATAGTACATTATATCACTGTTACTGTCTGATCACACACAGCCCCAGGCTCCATGATATAGTATATAGTACATTATATCACTGTTACTGTCTGATCACACACAGCCCCAGGCTCCATGATATAGTATATAGTACATTATATCACTGTTACTAACTGATCACACACAGCCCCAGGCTCCATGATATAGTATATAGTACATTATATCACTGTTACTGTCTGATCACACACAGCCCCAGGCTCCATGATATAGTATATAGTACATTATATCACTGTTACTGACTGATCACACACAGCCCCAGGCTCCATGATATAGTATATAGTACATTATATCACTGTTACTGACTGATCACACACAGCCCCAGGCTCCATGATATAGTATATAGTACATTATATCACTGTTACTGTCTGATCACACACAGCCCCAGGCTCCATGATCTAGTATATAGTACATTATATCACTGTTACTGTCTGATCACACACAGCCCCAGGCTCCATGATCTAGTATATAGTACATTATATCACTGTTACTGACTGATCACACACATCCCCAGGCTCCATGATATAGTATATAGTACATTATATCACTGTTACTGACTGATCACACACATCCCCAGGCTCCATGATATAGTATATAGTACATTATATCACTGTTACTGACTGATCACACACAGCCCCAGGCTCCATGATATAGTATATAGTACATTATATCACTGTTACTGTCTGATCACACACAGCCCCAGGCTCCATGATATAGTACATTATATCACTGTTACTGACTGATCACACACAGCCCCAGGCTCCATGATATAGTATATAGTACATTATATCACTGTTACTGACTGATCACACACAGCCCCAGGCTCCATGATCTAGTGTATATAGTACATTATATCACTGTTACTGTCTGATCACACACAGCCCCAGGCTCCATGATATAGTATATAGTACATTATATCACTGTTACTGACTGATCACACACAGCCCCAGGCTCCATGATCTAGTATATAGTACATTATATCACTATTACTAACTGATCACAGACTGCCCTGAGCTATATCATCATCATCATAATTTATTTATATAGCGCCACTGATTCTGCAGCGCTGTACAGAGAACTCATTCACATCAGTCCCTGCCTCATTGGAGCTTACAGTCTAAAGTCCCTAACATACACAGACAGAGACAAAGAGAGACTATGTTACTAATATACTGTATTATAGTGTTATATTCTATAGTATATCACTCTTACAGGTGCATCCTACACTGCCCTGGGCTATATATTACTAATATACTGTATCATATTGTTATATTCTATAGTATATCACTCTTACAGGTACATCCTACACTGCCCTGAGCTATATATTACTAATATATTGTAACATATTCTTATATATTCTATAGTATATCACTCTTACAGGTGCATCCTACACTGTCCTGAGACATATCACTAATATATTGTATTATAGTGTTATATATTGTGTAGTATATTATATCACTCTTACAGACTCATCGCATACTGCCCTGAGCCATATGTTACTAATATATTGTATTATATTCTTATATTGTGTAGTAGGCTTGGCTAACCTGTAGCACTCCAGGTGTTGTGAAACTACAAGCCCCAGGATGCTTTGCCAATATATAGCAGCTTAGTGCTGGAAGGGTATGCTGGGAGTTATAGTTTCACAACACCTGAAGTGCCACAGGTTAGCGAAGCCTGTTCTATAGTATAACACCACTTATTAATATATGTTATAGTACATGATATCACTTACAGATTTGTCACACACTGCCCTGAACCATATATTAATATATTATTTTCTAATATGTTCTATAGTATAATGCTACATACTAATATAGTCTATAGTATAATCTTCTGTTATCATTTAGAGATTCCTCACACACTGTCCTGAACTGGTATGTAATATAAATAGTTCTAGAATCCAGAGCATACCATGTATCACTAATATAATTTTATACCGTCACTGCCCTGAGCTACTATATAATATACATCATTATAGAATTCAGCCAATATACCATGTACTTCTAATATGTAGTATAACACTACAAACTAATATTATGGTATAGAACAGTCTTCTATTATCACTTGGACTCCTCACACACTGCCATGAGTCACAATATAATGTAAACAGTTCTAGAATTCAGACCACATACCATCTATTTCTAATGTATTTTATAGTATAATCTTCTATTGAATAGACTCATCACATACTGGCTGGAGCTAGTAAATACTGTAAATAGTTCTAGAATTCAGCCAACATAATATATTTGTAATATATTTTATAGTGTAATTTCTCTTATTACTCCTGTAGACTCATCTCATGCTGCCCTGAGCCAGTAAATAATATAAATAGTTCTAGAATTCCAGCAACATGCCATGCATTGCTAATATAGTGTATATAAGCTTCTATTGTTACTCTTATAAACTCATCACACACTGCCATGAGCCAGTTAATAATACAAATAATTCTTTAGTTCAGAAGACCTAATACTTGTATATTGCATTATATTTCCTTCATACAGACCAGACACTGCACTGCGCCACAGAGCTTGCATTCTAACTGCCCTGCTGTAGTGACTTCTCTAAGGTTATCAGCAGGTTTAGTATTGGGATTTAGACTGGGCTTGGGGAACCACTGACAAGTTATTTATCAGTGATGTGGGACGGTATTACTGATCCCTGTAATGTAGTCTTCCAGTATTTTACAGATATTTATTGTAAATCATTACACATCTATATAACTGAATATTCTGTGGTTCTGGTTATATATTCCAAAACTATCACAATTACCCCCTTGGCGTAGTGAGACTTTTTTCTTCCTTTTACTACGTGTAGCCTGTTCTGCTGATTTCCACAATGGACCAAAGTATATTGAATAGTACATAGTTCTGATTAACCTCTTTTCATAAACCTATAGTATAATACGTTTGTTCTTGCTGCTAGTTTTGTACAGTCATTGTGATATTGAGAAACTACAACCGGGTATAGGAGCAATTAGTGCAGATTGTTTTTGAGAAACCATTTTTTTTTAAAAACAATCTAATTTAAAATAACTGCAATATGTCTTCGATCTCTGGTAGTAATATTGTAAGTCATCTCCATTATGTAGAGTGAAGGTTCCATCCATAGAACACAGAAAGGATTAAAGTATGCGTGTGGGGCAGCACAGTAGTTAGCATTGCTTCCTCACAGTGCTGGGGTCATGAGTTCAATTCCTATCTGTGCTGAGTTTGCATGTTCTACTGTGTTTGTGTGAGATTCCTCAGAGTGCTCCGGTTTCCTCCCACACTTCAAGAGCTTTTTGTTGGGTTAATTGGCTTCTGACACATATGAACCCTGTAGTATGTGGAAGGGAATTTAGAATGTAAGCTCCAATGGATCGGGGACTGATGTGAATACTTACATGTTCTCTGTACAGCGCTGCGTAATACAACTGGTGCTATACAAATACACATTAGCAGTAATTGTTCTATCCTAGTAGAATCGTCCTACTTGGCTTTACATCTTGGCGTTTTATACTCTACTCAAGTTATTATATTGGCAATAAACTTGCTTTTATTTGCTTAATTTTAAATATTTCTTTCTGTCATCTAGCTCACATTTTCCTCATACCTGTAATTAAAGAAGAATTAAATACAGTAGTAAAGTTGGCAAAGGGTTGGGTATCTCTTGACATAACCTTATTTTTGCCTCAGTGACCCAGTTTGCTGCTTATGTTTTAATTTCACTAAAGTTCATCCTGGTATTTAAAATAAAATGTCAACAAACTATGAGCTGTCATTGCAAGGGATACAGGTAGCCGTATTATCACCAATTAGCTGTACCTATATTTAAAATGATGGAAGATGCCTAATGTGCGTCCTTCAATGGTGTCACCAACAGGAAGTCTGCTACGTGCAGGCAAATATCTCCCCCAGCAATCACAGCTTTCTCAGATATCTCCCTATACAACTGATTAGTTCCTGATACTTTTATGTATATATATTTAGGAATATAAAGCTCTTTCATATAATCCAACTTGTATTTATTTAGTGGCCCTTTGCAGTCCCATTTTTAGGGTGGAAAAACCCACCCTGTGTCCCACACCTCTCTCCATGCCTCCAACTCCGTAGTTCCACTGGGCAGCGGCTGTGTCATGTGACGGAGATGGTTGTGACCCCCTGTGCCGCTGGAATCTGCAGATATGGATCTTGCAGCTTCGTATCGGTCTTACCGCTCACACCCATCTCGGTGGCCATTATAATAACTGTGAACGATAACAGCTCGCAGCCACGCACTGTTCCATTGGAATATATGCCCAGCCTACAGCATGGTGGCTCTCGCACCCGTTTATGTAAATCTGCAGGGAATGAGTTATTACTGACTTCTTATAATAAGAATAATCCCTCAGGCATCCTAAAAGTAGCCTTGTGTATACCATTCCCCCTCTTATAAGAAAGTACAATAATGTTATAAACGTTACATTAAACATCCCGACTCCTGCTGTCGTGCTTGGCCTCTGTATAATGTCACAGCAGCAGCCTGTTGCTTCGTGATGGCTGAAGTGTCTAGGAAATGTTTACGAAGAGGCTGGGATGTCGGAGACTACGCAGGCTTAGAATAATACTGAGACTGATGCCGGGCCGCACGCAATATCCACAGACGGTAACCACCGCCTGTGTGGGCTCAACATAATCGTCCAGTTGGATTAACCATCCTGTGCAGTCAGCGGGGGTCAGAAGATATTGTGCCCCTTACACTTTGACCTCTACGTGTTGGGCATTGTGGGCACAGATCTGCTTATGTCAAATGACCAGCTTGCGTCATGTGTGTATGTTCTTTAGAGATTTTACTGGAACTTGCTTGTGGCTAGTTTGGTGCATGCGATGCAGCTGTCACAGGGGTCTTTGAGCCCTCTCACAATC
This sequence comes from Mixophyes fleayi, assembly GCF_038048845.1. NCBI lineage: Eukaryota > Metazoa > Chordata > Amphibia > Anura > Limnodynastidae > Mixophyes > Mixophyes fleayi. The sequence goes on along the minus strand of NC_134412.1, from coordinate 91,829,967 downwards.
TCTCCTCCAAGATCGCATCAGAATGCTGCTTAAAGTTGGACTTCCTGAAAACCCCACTGCGTACGCTCCCTGCTGACAATTGCTGCAGTGTTAAGGCCTTTAACAGAGGCTTTTTAACAAAGGCAAACTGGAGGGTGGGGGGGATGAGGGAACATCACTAGGGAGATGAAACTTGTCACTGGTACTCGGCTAAATGCCAAATAATTAGGTTAATATATAGTTGGTCCCTGTCAGTCTGTACTCGGACATTTGTATTATTATCAAGATCAATTGGTAAAACGTGGCTTTGTTCGTTGATTAACTGTGAATTACATACTAGATGTGTTCCGATCTGTAGCTTACACCATCGATAGAAGTGTGATGTACTGTAGATAGTGCTGATTTAATGCACATTGGATTCTTTGCCAGATGAAACTGCTACCAAGTTGCACAATGAAGGCAGCAATTTCTGGTCTGGACCGATATTCGGCCTATCAATTCTGTGGCTACTAGTGACATCATTCCGGCGCCCAGAGGCACTTTAAAATATAAATTATTTTTAAAAAGTATTTAAATGATATTATCCCTGTTTCTTTTCTTAAAATCTTTACTGTAGCTCCTCAATATGAGTTCCAGTGTTAATCTGGATAAATAATATTTGATAATTTAGCTGTAGACCAGGAAACCTTTTTCGTGAATGTGTCCACCCCATACAGAGCAGACTGCAGTCATAGCCAGTGGGTTGTACTAGAACTTAACCTCACTCCCCAATAACACCCTCCCTACCCCCCAATCTGAAGTTATGTGATGGGTTTTAAAGCCTTTCCTGTGCAGTAACAAAATGCAGTTAGTCTCACAGTAGGGGCCGGAGTGCTAAGCGTTGTTTTGAACCCCTCTGCTTCCCGTGAACTTATACATCCAGACATGCGTCTGTTCCCCAACTTCCTATTGGCAGAGCCAGCTGTCAGCCCTGCTCAGTAAGATTCCTGCAGCTTAATGCTGAGCTGGCACCTTCTTGGGCAAATTTTGCTGCCACTTTCTCTTGAGGGGTGAGCCTTGTCTTCTCATCCAGAAGTGCATGCTTTTGTTTAGAAATAAAAAAAAAAATTATTTTTTTTGTTTTTTAAGAAATAATAATTTGCACAGTGTGTCAGTCTGACAAAGTCCTTTTAAGTCACTTTTAGTCAGAGTGAAGAACATAACAATTTCCAGTAAGAAATAAAAGCACTTGTAAAGGTCACCAGGAAAAACTGCACAAATAAAGTGCAAATTACTTTCTCTTCACTGGGGAAGTTTGTTTTTTTTTGTTTGTTTTTAAACGGCTTTTAACTTTCTGGTTGTCCCTGTTTGCATACTCTCCCAGCGCGTCACACAAATGTGATCCCTGAAATAAACAGGTTTCATGATCCTATATATTCCCAGTCACATGTTTCCAGTGGAACTGGGAAACAATATCGAGTTCCACCTCTTGTGCCGAGTAGTCATATAGCTGGTAGTGTAAGCTCTGCTGACCGTTCTGGAGCTCACCATAGCACAGAACCATGCGGGTGTTTGTTCATTCCAGAATCGGTTAACCATTTCACTGCCAGTGTGATAGTGGCAATATAGCATTGGCTTTAGGAGAAGGCACATCGACAAGCTCTTGTAGTGCTGCTGTACTGCCATTTCTAACACACATGTGATAATCTAAGGGGGCTATTGTGCTTTGTAGCCTCTAAGGCTTATGCAACTTCTGTCTTCGGAGCGTTCACCTGCAGCCCCAGCTCCTTCCTGCTTAATGTCAGATTTGTTTGTTATAGCTTGTAACACTTATTTTAAAAGCCCGCTGATATATCATTACAGATAAATGTTGTTGTTTTTTTTTCTTTGATGAAATGTATTGTTTTAGGTTATTACTGGGATTAGGGGTAATGTGAGGCCCTTTTGAAGTTTAGGGGGCCGCATTATGCACCCCCGAAGTGTATCCGATTGCCTAGCTCTGGTTTAATGAGAAATTAATAATTACAGCTACATTTTAATGTTCACCTCCATACAATGGAGGTAGTCAGTTTATAGTCAGAACCAATATATTCATGTGACTGCAGCCAATCCATTCTGTAGGAAGCAGTGACATCACTGCACATGACGTCAGTTGATTGGCTGCGTTGTCATGAATCTTGGAAAAGGCTGTGGGTTAAGTATCTATGGGACCCATTCTGGTTGTATTTTACACAGCTAATAGGGGTAAATTTGTTTGCTAGTTACACAATTATGGAGGTTGGCAGTGGTCTTGACACTTTCAGCAGAGCTCAGCTCTGCATCAGATGAACGCTGGGTGGCGTATTAGGTGTTGGTAAATCTTGGGATGAACGCTAGCTGAGTTTTATGCGTCATCATTTTCTGAAGATTAGAACAAATTCAATGTAAAGACATTTTCCTGACCTAAAAAAGTGACTATTGCCAGATTAGTAATTATATCGCTGTCAGGAATTGCCAATGTGCAGTTAAACTACATGTTGGGGGACAATGCTATAGCTAGTAAAACCTATTGCATGCTGAAATCTCAGTCTAAAAATACATAGGAGAGATTTACATTTTGTGGCTGGAAGTCTGATGTTTGCTTTCCTGCATTGTACAGATCAGACACGTTGCTGTTACAGACTCATGTTTGTGTATAAAGTATATTAGTAGTATGGTAACTGCGTCCTTGAAGCCATTGCAGACCTTGATTGTATTGTTCTGTGAGTGAGACACAATGTCCTTCTAATTCTGTGCACAATACGGCTGCTATTGTGTATGTACCTAGTGTGAGGAAATGCCTGGAATGGGTTCTGCATTCACGTATGAGTCTGATCTAACTGCTTAGTTGAGTGGCTCAGTAGTGCCAGAACCAGTGCTGAGTGCAGCTGTCTCTGGAAAGCCTACGTTTACAGTGGCTGCATATGGGTATGCATATAGCGCTACATGGATTAAAGGGTTCATTCCTTAATTCTAAGTTTATAAAGCACTTGTTCTATATGACCAATTTAGGTGCTTTCTAAACACCTAACCCTTGTGCTAGAACGAGATCAAAAATTATGTCAAAGTTTTAGGTGTATTGTATGAAGCTCGTGTGTCTATAATAAATTCAAAAAGCAAAGTAACATCTGCAGCAATTATTTAATTCATTTTGCATATTCTCATCTACCCTCTTTTTTAAGTATTGTATTGAAGTTTGCTAAGCTGGGTACACACCTATGCAATCTTACTGCAGATGCAATTTCTGTAACAATGTCACCAAGGAATGAAAGTCCTGATAAGCAGATTCATGTGTACACACCTATGTGATCTTCATCTCTCATAACCATCTGCTGAAAAAATTGTGACTGTGTACACTGTACAAATATTTGCCTACACTGCTGGTGGTGCCTACACTGCCACATTTGCCAGACATCGTTCCATCGTTGATCGTAATTTTTAGGAAGTTTATAAAACCAAATCAAATATGTTTTGGTCCGATAAAACATGGTTTGGTTGTGGGAACGTACACACTGCTGCAATATCTAAACGGTTGTTTATTGAGAATTGCATAGCTGTGTACCCGGCTTTATTCTAACATTGTAACTTTGTTACATTCCTATTCAAAGTTAGTTCCACAGTGTAAGAGCTCTGAAAATCTCTGAAGCCATGGTGAGAGGAACTACACATTTAGAAAACGCTAGCTCTTAACATTGGTTTCAGAAACATTAGATCATCACCATTTATTTATATAGCGCCACTAATCCCGCAGCGCTGTACAGGGAACTCGCTCACATTAGTCCCTGCCCCATTGTAGCTTACAGTCTAAATTTCCTAACATACACACTCAGACAGACTAGGGTCAATTTGATAGCAGCCAGTTAACCTACCGGTATGTTTTTGGAGTGTGGGAGGAAACCGGAGCACCCGGAGGAAACCCACGCAAACACGGGGAGAACATACAAACTCCTCACAGATAAGGCCATGGTTGGGAATTGAACTCATGACCCCAGTGCTGTGAGGCAGAAGTGCTAACCACTAAGCCACCGTGCTGCCTCAGAGGGTGAATCTCTGTATAGCAGGATGCGCTCAGCAGAGATTCAGGATCCGCACCGCCGATTTTCCAGGGCAGTGTGATTAATGTCTCAGTCCCAACCTTGAGGCTGCAGAGTGGGGGTGTAACAAACATGGACCAATAGGAAGCCGTAACCCCGTTGATTGCAGCTGCTTATTGGTCCTCATACTCTCTTCCGTACCCATTTTGAAATGGTGAGCTTTAACAATTTGTTGATTATTTTGTTAGTAGGCTATATGGTATGCTACAATGCTTCAGTTATTTTTAAAGTTTTACAGCATATTTTTATTTTCTGCCTGCACGCGAACGTAAATATAAACTGGTATGGTTATAAAGTGCTTCTTAATAAAATGTCCAAATGAACAGTCAAAATGAATGAGCAGACTCTGTTTAAGAAATAAAAGTGTGAGTGGGTGAGGGTATTGTGCTCTCTCTTTTATAGAGTGCAGTGATCACACTGGTGACAAAGAACAAATTCCTCATGACTTTCAGTTTTGCCAGTAACGCCACATTCTCGCCAGTAGGTGTCACTAGTTTAGACCTAATCTGGTTTAGGCCTTGATCTTTCTGGGTGGGTCTTCGCACCCTGTAGAGTACCAGCAATCTCATTTGTTCAGATTTAGGCTAATTAAATGCACTCATGCAAATGGTGTGGGTCTGTATGTTTTTGTGTATCTAATGGGTCTGTCACCGTTACCCATAATAGTGCAAATGAAGTAGGATTAATTTGCACATTTTAGTTTATAATAGGCTTTAATTTTGATTGATATGGTCGTACATGGGCCATCTTTGCCGACTAATTTGAACGAGATATGACTTCCTTCCAGCATGACTGGGAGGGGTTACTATAGTCATAAGTTGTCTGCACGCGCACACAAACCAGTGGTGCTCATCTTTCAACCTCACTAACATGTCTCATAATGATCTAATTAATTATTTTCAGGATAACTTCCAAGCCCCAGTTGTCCGATGTCTGCCGCACTATTGCAGCAAGTGCTGAGGGCATAAGTTGTTTATCTGTTTCTGCGCTGAAAGTGTTTGTTTTCTGTCTTACAGATTAGACGTAGGCGCCTGGCTCGGCTCGCTGGTGGGCTCTCTTCACAGCCCACGACTCCTCTTACTTCTCCGCAAAGAGAAAACCCTCCCGGACCACCGCCAGCTGCAGCCTCAGCACCCTCTGTGTCCCACCAGCTTGGCCTAAATGTTCAGGGTATAACCCCTGCTACCTCACCCATAGGAGCATCAGGTATGTGACCAGCGCCGGCTGCCACCTTAGCGCGATTATTCACCGGTGTAAACGCTACTTGCTCAGTTCTCCCTCTGATCTGCTGGCGGATGTCTGGTCGGAGATACATTTAACATTCTTTGTTGGTGATTATTTGTGTAGTTTGATAATAAAAATAAACTGCTATGAAATAATTGATTGATTTATAGGATAATATAGAAACTAGATAAATAAAATGAACATTTACGGTCGTCTTCACCCTATGCTGATTATCTCACCTCTTTTGGAAAGCCTAGAACTCCCCCCAAAGTTGTAAACATTTCACTAGGACAAATAAGATCTGATCTTTAGAGTAGGGTGGGGCGGAGGCAAACATTTGAATGACAAACGTAAAAATAACCACATGTGTTCTATTTGGTATGCGGGGTAGATTTCTGCAGTGTTGTGGGATTTTTGCAGCAAGGTCAAATAGCCATTGTCATCACATCACAGCAATACCTTTGTGCAAATCTACTGCACTACACAGAGCATGTCATACAGGTTTTGCTGTAACTTTATGCTAGGTGATAACTAATAAACATTAAATGCTACTTTTGAAGCTAGGGCCACATGGGAGTCCTCTGGGTTGAGATCCAGCCGATTGCCAGTATCACTTCTAGGCCATCGCGTTAGTGTCCTCGGAACGTGCCCTCGCACACAGACCGTCAACAGTCGTCTTCTGCCAGGGTCAATCATGATTTTCCTGATTTATATATTGCCTGCTATGTTTTGATCGGTGTTGCACATGGATTTACATCATATTTAGTCACCTTAAATGTTGGCTCTTTAAATTGGAGTAAATTGACACACCCAGAAATTCTGGGAAACATTTGGCCGTTAAGATGTAGATGTACTCTTCAAGGAACTGTTGTATATCTGTGTGTATATATAGAAAGTTGAACAGCCAGGGGCCTGGGGGACACATAGGCCCCACAAGCTTTTGGGGATTTTGATAGTGTGAAAATAATTTTGAATGCATTTTTACTATATATAGTATAATGTAAAACGTATTAAATAATGCAGGGCTACCCACCCTGTGTCCCCCACCACTGCTGTGTATTGCACCTCTCCATTGTCTTCCTTGTGACTTTTCAACTTTCCTTTATCTGTCTACTCTAAGTCATACATGACTAATGTAAAAGTAAAACTCTCCCAACCCTTCTTCGCTGGCTGTCCTGCTCTCCTGCCTTTTACTATCTGCAGCTCTGGTTTCTTAAGATAAGTTGTTTCTTATCTGGATCCTGGAATGTTGGTGCCCTGGCCTTAATTCAATACCACCCATGTTTAATAATTAGGCCTCCCTCCTTGCAACCAACCCCAATTAACTTAAAATGTATAGTATTCCCATCTAACACATTTTTATAAACCCCCCCCCCCCCCCCCAAAGTATCCCTATTAATAAATTAATACAATTTATATTTACTAAATATACCAATTTCCCACAACCATCCATGGCATAAAATAATTTATATTTACATTTAATAAATAGCCCTCCTCTCCAAACTCGCCCCCACGCACAGTCCCATCAATAAATTAGTAGACCACCTTTTACTCTTTACATTCAGACAACCCCCCCCCCCCCCCTCCCCCAATCCTTCCCTTATTACATTCAGAATGTACATTCATTTGGGAATACATTCAGCAGATTACAGGATAATGACTGTCGGGGGCTGAATTTTGCACTAGTACTAAACGGGACCTCCTCATAGTATGGTAAATGACAATCTATTTTCTCTTCCTTGCCCAGATAATTATTATTTTGTTATGTGTAGTGAGTCACCTTGATTTTTGTTTTCTTGTTAAATGTTTTTTTTTTTTTTTTTGCTTTGTTTTTAAAACAGGAAGTAATTACCCATTTGTGTCATCTCCCCTTGTTGGCATGAAACATTTGTTATAGATGTTATTTGAATTTGCATAGTGCAGACGGCCTTATTAAACACTTGGAGGTAAAATTTATCAAGCTGCGGGTTTGAAAAGTGGAGATGTTGCCTATAGCAAACAGATTCTAGTTATTTATTTAGTGCATTCTACAAAATGACAGCTAGAATCTGATTGGTTGCTTTAGACAACATCTCCACTTTTCAAACCCGCCGGAAACTCGTAGGTTGATGAATTTGCCCCTCAGTCTTGTTTAAGAAAAATAAAATAAAAAATGTAACTGTGCTTTAATGTCAGAATGGCAAATGAATTGATCTCTCTGATTGTCGCCCGTTCTCGTCGATCTCCATTGTTTATCAATCAGTGTCACAGTCATGGCACGGATGTAATCAGGTGCGATGCACGTGATGAACAGCTAAGATTAGAAATTGATGTTCTAGTTAGCAGTGTAAACAGTACAGCTTGTCCTGAAGTTGTGCAGCAGGAGTCTGCTATGTGTTAACCAGTCTCGTGGTCCCTGTGTATTTCTAGCACATAAACAGCTGTGGAAGCCGAGACACAGGTTTAGTCAGATGTTCGGATACATGTAAAGGCAGGTCGGGAAATATGTTTTTCCCTGCTCCATAGAACGTGCATCAGGCTGGTACGGATTTCACGGTGTTGCAGTTCCTATGTACCCCCCCCCCCCACACACACACTTTGTTAAACCAGTATTCCGGATAAAGCAGGCTATCTACTTTCTGTGAGTCGGTGACCTGACGGAGGCTCAAAGTACCATAACTCGGTGATGTCACAGCTTGCTAGTGAAATGATTGGCTCTATTCTCATGAATAGTATGTACTGTGTAATTTATATACCTGTTCTAGCTGAGCTACACAGGGAAACTGACAAATGTTTCTTCCAAATCATTGCAGAGCAGTAATTCAGTATCTTTATTAGCATTTTCCCTCAACGTATTATGGTTATTATTATTATAATCTTTTATTTGTTAGGCGCCACAAGGTTTCCGCAGCGCCGTACATAATACAAACAGGAGACCATACAGGGTGACATAGTACAGAGCAATAAACACAAAGTACCAATACTTCAGAACTCCAGGCAGACATATGGGCGAAGATGGAGCAGAGAACAGGTATGGAGACAGGAGGGGAGAGGGGCCCTGCTCATACGAGCTCACATCCTAAGGGAGGGTGGACAAACAGGCACAAGAGGGAGCCATTAAGGTAAGGGAGAGAAAGGCGGGGCTGGTGGAGAGGGGAGAATGAGAGAAGGAGGTTAGCGAAGGAGTAACAAGGTAAGGGTTAAGTGGCTGGTTGGCAGGCTTTGAGGAACAGGTGAGTTTTAAGTGCCCGTTTGAAGGAGCACAGACTGGGTGAGAGACGGATGGAGCGTTGGAGATCGTTCCAGTGGAGGGGAGCAGCTCGAGAGAAGTCTTGGATTCTGCAGTGGGAAGAGGTGATCAGAGTGGAGGAGAGGCGACGGTCATTGGCGAAGTGCAGGGAGCGGGCAGGGGTGTGAATGGTGAGGAGGTTCGAGATATAGGGGGCAGTAGACTGGGAGAGGGCTTTGTAAGTGGTGATGAGGAGTTTGAAAAGGATCCTGTAGGGGAAGGGGAGCCAGTGTAAGGCAAGGCAGAGAGGGGAGGCGGAGGAGGAGCGGCGTGGGAGAAAGATGAGTCGGGCAGCCGCATTGAGAACAGAACGAAGGGGGGGCGAGGTGGGAGAGGGGGAGGCCAGTGAGGAGAAGGTTGCAGTAGTCGAGGCGGGAGATGAATAACTCGTGCCAATGTGTTTTTGAAGCTTTTACGAAAAAATAGATTGTAAATATTTATTGTATGTATAGTAATTGTATGTTTGCTCTGGTTTCCTCCCACACTCCAACAACATACTGGTAGATTAATAGGCTGCTATAAAATTGACCCGTGTGTGTGTGTTAGGGAATTTAGACTTTAAGCTCCAATGTGGCAGGGACTGATGTGAATGAGTTCTCTGTACAGCGCTGCAGAATTAGTGGCGCTATATAAATAAATGGTGATGATGTGTTCTTTTGGGCTACATCCTATTGGCATGTTCTAAATAACCACTTCACCATTCCTCTTTTTACTGGTGTCCTCAGCATCATCACCATTTATTTATATAGCGCCACTAATTCTGCAGTGCTGTACAAAGAATTTACCCACATCAGTACCTGCACCATTGGAGCTTACAGTCTAAATTCCCTAACACACACACACACACACACACACACACACACACGGGTCAATTTGATAGCAGCCAATTAACCTACCAGTATGTTTTTGGAGTGTGGGAGAAAACTGGAGCACCCGGAGGAAACCCACGCAAACACGGGGAGAACATACAAACTCCTCACAGATAAGGCCATGGTCGGGAATTGAACTCATGACCCCAGAAGTGCTAACCACTTAGCCAACGTGCCGTGCTGGTGTGAATTTTGCAGCTAACGGTTCCCACCTCTTAAAGTCGGCTGTCTGTTCAGTGTTTTCAGACGAGCAGGAGCAGTTGATGGTGTCCACCCCATTAGAAGGGTTTATGGCTGCTTGAAGGCAGAAAAAAAAAACCTGTGTTTGACCCAAGGCATGATGGGAAAGATGGATGTTTGAGCAAGAACAGACTATAAAATTAAGTGAAATGCAATAAACCTTCCATATACATTATAGACCTCTGGAAAAGACGTGTTAGCGATTTAAAGCAGCTCACTAATAGATGATTTTCATTGAAATACTTATCTTGGGTTTTTCTCTTCTAAGAATCCCTGCATTAGTGGTAATACAATTATTATTGACCCTGGGCGCACAAATCCTGGGGTGGGTTGTGAAAGCAATAATAGCTTGGTCACTGATAGACTATATTAGAAATGTACTACTGAGCACATCCCAACAAGTTATCTACTATGTACCATTACAGGCTAAGCCCACCCAAAATGCCTGAAATTACAGGGTGTAATTGGATGTATTAAAATAAAATCCAATGTTTTCTTGTCCTGTACTCAATAGTTCTATGCATCTGGTGGGTCCTCCAATGGTTTTTCTTTTTGTAATCAGAACTTTCTATTGGCTTTAAATATCCCAGACACTCACAAAGTATAGGTTACATGGAGGGGTGCTTCTCGGTGACGGGGGGAGCTTTGACAACCCTGAGCATAGTACTGTTGAGCCAGGTGTAAGGATCTCCTGTTTGGGACATTAGATCTCAGGTATCACTGTTGTATTGTGTGAATAGCACTTAGCACTGTACCATTCTCCTTCTTCCTTCAAACCTGATGATTAACCGGTTTCAGTCCAGAAATGTGACAGCCTGAACAGCATTAATACAATGGCTGGGCCTGGCTGTAATCTCTATCTCATACTTTCTGGCATTGCTCTTTTATGTATTATCTACAGTAACAAATAGACTAAACAATCAGATTGTTACACAGATCCCCAGTCGTGCCCATTCCCTCCGCAGAGCTGCAAACTTTATCCTTATAAACAGGCCGTCAATCTGGTTCTGTAACACGCTCTTAGATCCTCCTGCCATTCAGGGAATCGAGCTGTAATAACCACGAGGCTGCGTTGTAATTCTGCAGAACACCAGTTTCCCGTCGGCTTAAAAATCCTGTGATTCTTAGATGGCTTAGAGGATGTTGTTCTTGTGTTTTCTTTGTGCGTGTACAGGACATTGGCAGGACTCTACAAATAATAAAGGAAGCTGTTGCCTTAAATTTCAAGGCTGGATACTGTGGATGTATACGGAGTCTTGGAGGATCCATAACTCCCTGATTTGGTAGCGGAGAGAGAACCGCACTGATCAGTGTGGGCTAGAACATGCCTCTCTCCGGGTCTGAGTCATACTCAGATTGCTGGGAATGGCTTTCAGTATGAATACTGGCAGGAGTGTGTGATGCTACGGACCTTATGGACAGGATCATTATAAGCGCACATCAGTAAGCATAGGCTGTCCAGACACCAATGGGCTTCTACATGGGCTGCTGCTTGTTAGAATAGTTATTTTATATTTGCTATAATATGGTGTTTGATATGAATTTGCTTGGGATGAATGTCCAGGGCACAGTTGGATGAAGTGCTACGATGACTTCACACAGGGTCAGATACAATCCATACTCCTCTGAATTTCCAGCCGATTCAATATCTGAAAGATAACTGGCTTTATTTGAGATTGGCTGTCTATTTGTGTGATTTGCAGCCAGTTTGGTCTAAAACAGATCCTAGCATATACGGGCACCTTATGGTGAGGAGGTGATCATCTCTATCTGATTTGCTGGGCTATGAAGCTGTGGCACACGGTTTAACAATATTGGCGTTTTTTTTTAAACCATGTTCAGACTCCTTCCTGATCAAATCTCCATTTGGTCAGAACTGAAAATAAAATTATGACCCCTAGCACATCCTGTACACAGCAGTGCAGAAGGTCATGTGCAAACTGCGATACGACACCCGAACAACCAGATGGTTCAACAAATAGTTTACAGATCTGGTTGTTCGACAATCGTGCCAAAAAGCCTGATCACTGCATTAAGGTAGCTTCAATCTTGTGTTTTCTTGTTCTGTGGGTAAAAGCAGGGAGCATTATAACACCATTTAATGACTGTCTGTTTATACAGAGAGACTGGTACAGACCGGGGTGAATAATGTAACCTCCGAGAATGGTCATGTGATGCGGTTCTCCACAAGTGAAAACTACCCTGAATATTCTATCATAACTTTTATAATGTGAATATTCCACTGTCACCTACCTTGTCCTGGGATGTCTTGAAATCCCCCCGAAGGAACAGAATCCATCCTGCTTCTCTGTAGGGCTGTCGGTTCTGTGTATATCAGTGCTGCTTTGTTACTGGTCACAGCTACGGTCGTACTTGCTACACGGCAATAAGAGTGCTGCGTTCAATTCACATTAGCTGGCATCAACTTGAACAGACATTCCTGGCAGGCGGCGTCCGATATCCTGACGTGCCCCTTGACAAGCGTTTCCTAGAGAAATCTTAACAAGTCACCTCGTTGTCACCCAGCACAAAGCAAAACTGTCGGAATAAAGGTCTATTAATGATGTGTTTGTGGGAATAGGCAAGTTATTGTCATATGAAATGTGCGGGTAAAGAGAGGTGAGCCGCACACTGCATCCACATACATACCTTCACACACATGCAGATTCCCATGTTACGTCTTCCCTAGAACAGTCCTAATAGAGATCTCTAACGATGCTTATTTGTCACCCTCCTGATGGATTCTCCGGTCTGTAATCCATGTTTGTTACTCAGATTCAAAGGTGCCTCTTACGTGCTACATTGCTGTCACATGGGTGTCCTGGTTTTGTTTTCCAAACAAACATTAGGAACACGTCTTATTTACATCTTTCATCTTCTGGATTCTGCCTATTTTGCTCCAAATATCCCTTGTTTTTGCCAACAGATGAATTTATAAGTGTATTGATTTTGTTAATAATAATTAAGTTCACTCAGAACGTGTACAATGTGGGCCCAGTACATGCACTAACACCTTGTTTTACCTGTCTGTTTTGGAAAAACACAGAAGAAATTATTTGGGGCTAATTACTTCATATTCCCGGCTCACAAAGTGGGGGTAGGGTGGGGAGATTATTATTGACTATTTCTGCAGTTGCATTAAAGTGTATAAAGCAAATGTGGATCAGGGACCGACCTGCAGCAGTTCACTGGTTTACGAATAAGCTGTATTTGGATTTTCAAATGCATTGGGTGGAACCAGCCATATGGAAAGAGATACGTGCTAAGGAGGGTTTTATTAATAGCTTGTGTTATAGCCTGACATCTCGCTTCTATACATGCTGTAAAAATAGCTCTAGGTATGACACAAAGCAACTTGTAAATGATCCTTCAGTCATCCTTGATGGAAGCGAGTCAGGATAGAAAAGGATATTTCATACAATGTGTCCACACCAGGTGCTCTATTGTTGGCCTTCATATATTCACGTCTTTGTAATAAAAAATTCTGTAGAACTGAATTCATTGTAAATCACACACACTATTTGTTTTGATTAGATTTAAATATTTGTTAAATTGTAAACTCTAAATGTTTTCTAAAAATAAACAAATAATTTATCCTGAATAAGTTTGTTGCTGTCCTGCTGGTAATCTAGTGTATTGGGAGGCTTGGCGAGATATGTTTTTTATCCCAATTTTTAAGTAACATGTTTGTGCCTAAATCCACCAATCAGTATAATTTCCAGATTGTCAGGGTGGTGCTTGCAGCAGACGCTGACAGCCCCTGGTTCTTGGCAATGATCGCTCTCCCCTTCCTCCTCCTCTGAAAACCATATTTATGTCCTCTATGGTATTTCCAGCTAGAAGGGACACACCATGGGGGTCTACCAAGACATGGAGGTGCTCAGCAATTGCTGCCCCCTAGTGTAAGAACATGCCACTGCCCTCTAAGCTTATGTTCCTGCTTGTAAACGTATGTTATTTCTATTAACTAAACCATGCACTATTTTTACTGATGACACAAGTGTATCCATGAGTGTGCCAATAATGTTAAAATGGATTGTTCCTTATGATGTACTGAGTGCTAGCTTGTAACTGTGTTTATTATCATTGTTTTGTGCTGTTGTATAACTGGGTGGCCTGTGTTCTCTCACAGGGGTGGCCCATCGGAGTCAGAGCAGTGAAGGAGTCAGTTCGCTCAGCAGTTCGCCATCGAATAGCCTCGAAACCCAGTCCCAGTCCCTCTCTCGTTCCCAGAGCATGGACATTGACAGCGTCGCCTGTGAAAAAAGGTAAAATGCTCTAAAGCAGAACAGTTTTTTTCTTTTTAAAGGGTAACTTTACTCAAAAATGATGTTGCCTAATTAAAATTACTGTGCTGAATACTATAGCTAACCAGAATAACTCCTGGTAACTGAAATGGAACTTCTGCCTGAAATCTCCTGTTGCTCACTCAGAAACACACTCTCTGTCATTTCACAGGTTGTGAATAACTGAACTTCTTTAGAAGCATCTGTAACCACAGGAAAAAAATTGATGGACTTGTTTTTATGGTTACATGTATTGCTAAGAATGGCTCATACTCATATTGACGTGACAAACCGTAGCATGCATATGTTAAGAACAGTGTGTAAATTGTAACCAGATATTTACATACATCAAGGCCAGAAGGCCTTAAAAAGATTAGTATTAAAGCACTAGTTAATTTAATGGACTTGGAAAGCCCTGTTCTTGTCATTACAAACAAATGAGGCTTATATTATGCAAAAAAACAGAGCAAGACCTCAAAATGGAGTCATTATATGTTCATGAAAGGGAAACTATTATTTAATAAAGCTGGACATCCATGAAAGATTAAGTGAGCGATCATAGTGCAAAAGTAGATTATCTAAACCAGCTAATGTAATGTTTAGTCTTATCCTCCAGACAGTTTTATATATCATTAGTGGTCAAAGGTTAGTTAAGTAAGCTAAACTGAGAAACATTTCATTGTAAGCAGCGTTGTGTATCTTGTAGAAATGTTACATTATCAAAAGTCCAAATGATTTAATAAATATAGGTCTTAGATGAACACCAATAAAATTACATAAATTGCTGATTATCCATGAAATATCTGGTGGTGGAGCAGAGAATGGTTGATATCCAATCTGTCAAATGTCAACAGTGTGTTTTGAATCCTCATCGGCTATTTATATAGCGCCACTAATTCGGCAGCGCTGTACAGAGAACTCGCTCACATCATTCTCTGCCCCACTTGAGCTTACAGTCTAAATTCACTAGCACACACACAGACCAAGAGAAACTAAGGGTCAATTTGATAGCAGCCAATTAACCTACTAGTATGTTTTTGGAGTGTGGGAGGAAACCGGAGCACCTGGAGGAAACCCACGCAAACACGGGGAGAACATACAAACTCCACACAGGTAAGACCATGGTCGGGAATCGAACTCATGACCCCAGCGCTGTGAGTTAGAAGTCCACAGTAGATTTTAGGCAGAGGTCTTATCTAAATCTTCACAAGTTGTAGCTTGCAGCATTATGACTTTGATTAGGTGGCGTTATTTTAAATGGGATGACCCATTAACACGTAATATTTTACTGATCATTCTACGTTTTTTTAACAGTTACTGATGTGTAAGTAATAAGTAGAGTAATCAGTGCAGCTTTGTGTATTCTATAATATTGCTGCCACTGGGGAAAACAGAGGGGAAGTGATTTCCTGAAAGCCTCCCAGTAGTAATGACCGTAGACAAATGGCCCCAAGGTGCAGAGTTGATGTAAATAAAAATGGATTTTATGTCAATGAACGTTAAAAATATATAAAATGATATAAATATACATATACAATAAAGCAGAAAATATTGTGCTTTGGGACTAATTGTCTATGTAATTCCTGATGTGTCACTGATCTTCTTGCTGTCATTGTTTAGCCATGTCCAACGTGTCAAGACACATACGACGTTACATATTACAAAGCAGCTGCCATTTGGGAGTCTCACAGAACACTTGTAATTATGAGAAGTCGCAGAATATCTTTGTGTTTAAATAAGGCTAGCCACACTTTATATTTGATCATATGGGGGCTTTTTTGTGTGTTTTTAATTAAATCGTTAAAGACTGTGTGTGGGTGGGTGGGTGGTCTACAAATCCAATACTGTCAGATATAGATGGATAAATCAATTAATAATAGAGACATTGTAATTACAGAAGGATCAGATTGGAAAGTGCGTAGTGTAGATATACGGTTGGTTTTACAGATCCTACAGCTGTACTACATTGTGTGTACACTGAAAATATAGTTTGAATGTGTAATGTGTGAAGCAATTAGGTTTTTAATCCAATGCTCTGTAGAAATAAACATCAGAGTATAACGTGTGTATCCCAATCATATATTATGTGATTTTTACAGAAATACAATCATTTGTTCAGAAACAACTGTAGATACGTGTGTGGACGGCTTAAGGTTAAACCTTCTTAAGGAGAATGCATTCCTAGCAGTGAATGGGTTACATCGTGTGTCTTCTCTCCTAGCATGTCTCAGGTGGATGTTGACTCAGGAATAGAGAATATGGAGGTGGACGAAAGCGATCGCAGGGAGAAGAGAAGCATCGCTGATAAGGTATTGTGTGTGTGTGTGTGTGTGTGTGTGTGTTTTTATTTGTGTTTGTAGGTTTTTTTCTTTTTTTTTTATCCTTCAAAATTAGGCTATTTATACTCTGTAAAAATATCCACTAATGCTACTAATAGCGCTGGCTATACATAGCGGGATTTGTCCGCAGATATGGAACAATTGGCCTATAGAAATCAATTAGATTGTTGGCAGGAACATTATTTGTGATCAAATATCTTCCAACCACACGAATAGGCCCCAGTGACATCAGAAGTGCGAGGCTACATTAGATGACATCATTTTGTGCCGAGCTTTAGGATTGGCCGGTGTGACTGGGGATATCTTGGATTTGGCTGTTAATGGTCTGAGTAATGATGAGCGGTTTCCTTCTATTGCAGGAACTATCGTCCGGGTCTGAGGTGTCTGAGGAGCAGTCTCTGCAGCTGGTCTGTAAGATCTTCAGAGTGTCTTGGAAGGACAGGGACAGAGATGTCATCTTCCTGCGATCTCTCTCCGCTCAGTTCAGGCAGAACACTAAAGAAGGTATTTCTATATCTGTTCTATTGTATGGAAGACAAACTACTACAGCAGCTAAAGCTTGTTCCTGATGTTATGTAGTGATGGATGCTTTCCAAAGGCATTAATGTAATATATTTCCAAATCATGTCTGTAAATTTTGCTAAGAACCAATGACATCACTGATGCATAGGGCACAAAATACCTCGTTGTGGCTAGTTCCTAGTGACTGTGGGTTCAGCCCCCACATTGTCCGTCTCCTCTGCTGTGAGCAAATATTTGCTCTTATCTATAGCTGAATGCACACAGCTAGCATTGCAATATATAGTAAATAGTTGAGTGACTCTCTTGTAACGTTTCTATATCTCCGTCTGTACTAAAGAGCACTAATTCTGGTGTACATATAGAAAATGCTTCTATCCCACAATACAGCCTTATTCAAAGTAACTTCAGCTTTGATGAATTGATGAACCTTTTATGTATGAATTTGTAAATATTGCTGATTAACTCCTTACCGACTACCCACCTCCTTTTTACTGTGGACAGAGAGAGGCTTCAAACCTTTACACCGTGTTTTAACAGCACATAGCCGTATTGGTATTTGTGATTATTTCTGCAGCGACTCATTGTGTACAGAATGCGTTCCCTCCGTATCCTGTGCCTCGCCGAGCCTCACTACAAGGGAGAGCGCTGATATGTCTGAGGAGAGTCACAGAAACTGTTTGTTTGGCTTCTAACTGAAGCAGCCGTATCAAGTTGTAGTAGATTTGACAATGTTTGTAGCATCCTCCAAGATCTATTCCCACCTACTGCTGGACACTGTAATAAAATATAATGGTGTTACGCTATACTCCACGACAAAACTGTGTAAAAAAAATCACTCCAGTTCCGGAACAAGTTATTGCCGTTTAACCAGCACAAAGCTACTAAAGTATGTCTTGTCAGCAAGTTACACAGTACCCTAGTCATTCAGGGGTTAATGGGCGCACGCATCCTCATTAAATGTTTGGGGAAAGGCTTTCCTTATACACAGCTTTATCTGTTTCCGTTAACAAAGCGATTCCGTTGTGATTGGTGTCAATTAAAGCTTTGTTTCTTTCTTTTCCTGCAGTGTACTCCACCTTTAAGGACTTGATCGGGCAGATTTTAATGGAAGTCTTGATGATGTCCACACAGTCGAAAGATGACAACCCCTTTGCCAGCCTGACTGCCACGTCTCAGCCAATCGCGGCAACACGAATCCCAGAAACGAGTTTGGTGCTGAATTCGGGATCACATCCTGGCACCAGCCCGATGTTCTGTAACACAGGATCCTTCGGTGCCAGCTCTGTATCTAGGCAAGTGGAGGCTGCTCTATGTATTGTTATAATAGGAGGAGGGCAGGGAACAAATCACCTCATAGGAGGCATCAGTTTTGTGGCTGACCCAAAATCCATGAAACACAACCTTATCTATTCACGAGGAACCTGTGACATTAGTTCCTTGTATGTTGATAGTTGCCCCCTCTGTGTGTAGGTGATAGGTGCACTTTAAACACAAAGCTATGATTGTTCTAAGTTGTACCTTTTTGCTGAGAAGTCTAGTCTTATGCATGGACATGGGTATGTACGGGTCATTTTGAGCAGGCAAATCCTGTGTTCTTATTGGCTCATTTTGTGACTGATGAGTATGTTTGTGATTTGCAGTTATTTGTCCATAGTCATCAAATTACAGTAATGTGTAATTCAAATTCCTCAGACTCTGTATTGTATTTTTATATATGTATTTCTTTGTGTTTTAGTAGGTTTTAAGAGTTGGTGATATTGCATGATCCTGTATACATACAATTTTTATTCATTTTTTTTTTTTAATTTATTTATTTTTTATTGCCTAAATCTTTCTACATGATGTTTTTCTTTCTCTGATCCAGTCTGTACAGTGCTAGTCCTGCTGTTAGCACTGTGGGTGTGCCTTCCAGTCATTCCCCTACTCTCCCTATATCTATTGCCCAGCCTAGCGGCACTGAGCTCTCTCTGCCTGGCAGTCCTCACGTCATACAGCCAAGCCCACCACCACTAGTCCTCACCCCTTCCCCACTTTACCGGCCTTACAGTGTCACCCGTTCAGGACCACTGCCCATCCCTTCCAGTTCTAGGGCTGCCAACATCTCTCCAGTCATGCACCTGTCTAGCAGCCCTGGCGCAGTGCCCGGCAGCTCGCCCAGACAGCGGCCTCTGTTATCTCCACGAGCGTCCCCGAGGCTAAACCGGATCCCACCTAGGTATTTCCTACACAGGGCGTGTGTGCATGTATGTTTTCTGTATGTTGTGTGTGCCGTGTACGTCACTGGATCCAGGCGCATGTTTGCCAGCCCCTAACGCCAAGCTTACCAGGGAAACGCTTACAATGATCGGACCAATTAATATAGGTGTGAAGCATTTGTTTAAGTCTACCAGAAGCGGTTCTCCTGCTATTCTCCTCGTCAGCTTTTGTGTCGCCCCAGTATTCATACCCACTTGAGTTACTGGTCTACTTGCTGTGCTTGGATCATGTCTGGAAGGTCCAAGACCGCTAGTTATTCTCTCTTATCTAACTGTACATTCACATAGTAGCAGCTTCTTATTGGCAGATCATGTTACCGATAAGAATTCGGTAGTACCCACTACGGGAAATGGGATCCAGAAGGTTCCAAAAATCAAAGTGAACAAAAAAAATAAATAAAAAAAAAATCCCATTCTTCTGCTATAGTGACTGGAGATTTTTCCTACAGTCACTAAGAGCATTGTGGAACCGCTCAACCAGTAGGGGAATACAGGGGCAAACCCAGGATTTGTAGAGGGGGGTTTCTACACCACGCCACCAGTGGGCGTGACCAGCATGCATGGGGGCATGGCTATAATATTAGACAGTGCTTGGCTGCTCTCCAACTCTCCCTATCCCCATAATATACATGGGCAATGCTGCGTGCACTACTGTTAGGTGCATGCAGCTCTCTCATTTCAAGCAGAGCCGTGTGAAGTGGGGGCAGGGTCCAGCCACCTCAATTATACAGTGCCCCAGGCATGGAGGGGGGTTTCCAGCCTGGAAACCCCATCTCTTGTTTTGCCTATGGAATGCGAGGGTATTATGGTGAAACTGGAAAGTAATTGTGATGTGTTACTATAGTTTAGAATTAGTGCTCAACAATTATAGAAAATGACCTTGTATGGAAAACCCCAAGTCCTGAGCAGTCCATATTCACCTAGTGCCGCAGTATCTGCTCATCAGTGTCTTGTGGCTAACTGTCGTTTTCGCATCTTAACGGATTGATTCGGATTGGCTTTTGATGGTCCACGGTGGGCCTTTTTGTATGTGTGTTTTTTTTTTTTTGTTTTTTTTACAGTCCTCAGTTGTTTCAGTGTGGTCAAAAACAATGACATTTGCAGACCAAATCTGCATGTGTGTCCTTGCAGTCCCGTGCAATTTGCCTGCTGGTGTTTGCAGTTTGGTTTATTGAGTACTTTAGATATATAATGCATGTTTGTCCCTGGTGATATAATTTTGTTACATTATTATAAGCGAGGTGCATACGCTGCTGTGTCTAACTCTGTTGGTGAATGTAGCTGGGAAACTTCCCATCTCTAAGGCTCCAATTATAGTTTAGGTATTGTGTGACAATGTAGAAAGTCATGCAGGTACCTAGCAAGTTATGTCTACATGATGTACCAAAGCCTGGCCGTGTTATATATTCTTGTGTGCTTATAACTGTTCTGTAATACTGTAATGGTAAACCTATTACAAAATATAAGACAGCTTAACAAACCTCAGGAGCTCGGAAGCCATAGAACCTGAAAATATTAGAGCTTTTAACGCTTATGTTCTCTATTTGTTATGTCTATAATAATGGATATACCGTTTCCTGGAAAGGTCCAGTTGGCTCTCTATTTTATTACCTGGCTCCTGAGTGTTTTATTTTGTCTACACCTGTTACTGGGTCTCCTTCAGAAACATGTTGAAATTGAATACATTTGAGGCAGTTGGTGTTCAAAGCAAGTTTCAAACCTGCCATTCTGTTGTGAAGCTATTTAAGCACACGACTGGAAGAGCATTACTTCACTCTAGATACCTCGCATGAAGAGATACATAGGAAATATATTAAATACTGTCATAGTCTTAGTACTTTTGTATGTGTATTTTTTTGAGGTATTGAGATTTATCTTCCTACTTTAATCAGCTTCTTCTCTAGCCTAAGTTTTTTCATTACTGTATTCTGATATTTTACATTACGTGCATCTTATTGGTCATAAATCCTTTATCTGCTAAAAAATGAACATAACTTATTTTTGGGGTATTTGACACTTAGACCCCAAAAGATTTGTTGCTGTGCCCACTCTCCCCCTGTTAACTATGTGTTTTCATGTTGTGCCAGCGTGTACGACAATCCTTTGTCCCTCCTCTTCCTCACCAGCACCGATGAGGGTGAGGATTCCAGTGATGAGGAGAACGATGAAGAGGAGTTTCCTAGTGTACGGCTCGGGTCCAGGTACTGGTGGATGAGGCATGCTGGAGTGTCCACTCACTAACGTTCACAGATACCGGTTGCTGTGCCAGTCTCTCACACCGGAGGGAATAGCTCTAGGTCTTCCGACTTTTAACCAGCTCGGCTGCATGACGTCCGATGGGGTTGTGCTGTTAAGAGACTCATTCAGACCACCTCTCTGGGGGTATTGTCACATGACTGCACGCCGTGTACCCAGGGTGACGGGTTCCTCGGCATCTTGTAAATTTAAAGTATGGCCCTGTCACCATCACACTATTTTATGGGCTGAAGCGAAAGCCACCCTCTGGTATAACTAGGGGCTAATGACATCATTGAGGCAAGAGGCATGAAGTGCCTCAATCCTAGCACTGTCCCTAGTGAACGGATAAGTCTGTGTTTTTCCCTGAAGTTTAGTTTATAGCAGGGTTACCTTAGGCCTCGTACCCACTGGTGTTTTGTTGCTAGTTTTTGTTTTTAGGTCACTGTAGGCTTCTATATTGTGCTTAATGTTTTGTGAACGCATTGAATGAAACGCAACACACTCAAATGCTCGTAAAAACACAAGTGTGTATGGTGTCATTGGGAACAATGGGTTCTATTTTAAGACTTTTTTTATTTATTTTTTTTAGCTTGGTTGTATTAGCATTAAATACACTATTAAGTCACATGAAATTAATGCTTTAGTTGCTTGCTGTTGGTGTAACAGTTGGGATGCGTATCTTAGAGAGACTGACCGATGATAAATCACCTTCAAAGATTGTGTCTACTATAATTACTCTAATCTATCTCTGAAATGTATCATGATCGTTATACTTTAATATGTCATAAGAGTTTGTGCTGTGTGATATCACCATCATTATTTATATAGCGCCACCAATTCTGCAGCGCTATACAGAGAATATTTGTCATTCTCATCAGTCCCTGTCCCCAGGAGCTTACAGTCTAGATTCCTTAACATACACTAGTGGTAATTTTGTGAGCAGCCAATTAACCTACCAGTATGTTTTTGGAGTGTGGGAGGAAAACGGAGCACCCAGAGACAGCCCACGCAAACACGGGGAGAACATACAGACTACACGTAGATAAGACCATGGACTGGAATCGAACTCACGACCCCAGTGGTGTGAGGCAGAAATGCTAATAGTGAAATGGTGTTTTAAATTTATAATATAATGAAAGTGGTATAAAAATGTCTGCTGTGAAGCACACCTTAATAAACTGAATGTGATCTGCTATATAATAGACAATCGCCACAGGCCGTATGTCCGCGTATCTTTATACAGACTCTAGCCGTGTGTGTGCGCCTAGCTTGGGGTGTGTATATCTCCGTACCCTGTAATTATGGAAGCCGTGTGTAAGGTGTATTATACAAGCTTCTGTCCTGTCCCCGTGTTCAGCTTTGTGGGACGGAAGTAATGAAACTGCCGTCAGTGCAACGTCCTTATGTACTAAACTGTAACACATCTGAGGCTTTGCAGTAAACGCCTACTAATCTATACTTCTCCATGTGAAGTTTGCTGCCTGTGATTTGCTGAGATCACTAACTCTGTGTTGTTTCCTTGCAGCAGATGGTGGGACAGGTGGTATTGGGAGCAGGGTCTAAGTGTTGTTATTTGTTCCCTTCTGTAGTGGAGCTAGTAGTGCGGAGTCCTGCAGCGATCATTTCACTATTGAAACGTGCAAAGAAACAGAGATGCTCAACTACCTCATTGAGTGCTTTGATAGAGTGGGAATAGAGGAGAGGAAAGCACCAAAGGTAAGAGATTGACGGGAGAATGCAGCAATTACTGTACAATGTCAGGATATTGGTAGTGTCCACTTCTGACTACATTGTGTGTTTGTATCTTATTTGTTTAATGGTTTATGACAATGGTTCATGTGTGGAAGGAAAGAGGACACGGGGATTTGGGTGGTGGGGGCTGTGCAGGAAAGGAGATTGTGGTTAGAGAACAGGAATGGCAAGTTGGGGTAAAAAATGTAGATAATTGAATACAAAATAGAAAGAATAAGCGCTCTAATCCACGAGGTCACTCTAGACCTGAGACGAGCAGCATGTAGGGAGATTCTCCCAATATCTCAATAGCATGTAAACAAAATAAATAATCCTATAGTGCTCAATGTCAGGCCATTGCACAAACAGACAAAAGAAAAACATAAATATAAATACAGATAGATAAAAATAATGATACTAATAATAATAAATAAATGATATGAAAATAAAAACAAAAACATCAAATTAAATAAACACAATATCTGTAAACATAATAGATGTACAATCACCGCTAATGTGGGTCAAATGACGACAATACTTATGTAGTGATATCCACGTATATCATGTCTAAGATGTTAATGTTGATCTTTATAAATTCTATTGTTTGGTCGTAATGAACAACTCCAACGTATATCTCATAATAATCAAAACAAAAGCAAAAAAGGGAAGGGATGCCGTCCAATATACTCAATATAGATCACTTCCAATATCCCTGGTAGTGACCATTCGTGGGTGTATGGTCAATAGGACTCGGTTCCCTCTTGTATTATATGGCCCAGATGATGTTATTTCAATCAGATATCATCTGGGCCGAATATTACAAGAGGGAACCAAGTCCTATTGAACTTGCACCCACGAACGGTCACTTCCACGGATATTGTTTTGATTATTATGCGATACGCTGGAGTCGATCATTACGACCAAACAATAGAATTTATAAGATTAACATTTTGGACATAATATATGTGGAAATAGCTACGTACGTATTGTTGCCATTTGACCCACATTAGCTGCGATTGTACATCTCTTATGTTTACCGATATTGTATTTGTTTAATTTGATGTTTTTGTTTTTATTTCCATATAATTTAATTATTATTATTATTAGTATCATTTTTATCTATCTGTATTTATAATTATGTTTTTCTTTTTGTTTGTGCAATGGCCTGAAATTGAGCACTATAGGACGATTTATTTTGTAAAACTGGAGATAAAACTGGCCCTTGAGATCAAGGAAGTGACGATTACAGAGATTAGGAGAGGTCACTGGAGGAAGAGAGGGAGAGAAGTTTGGCAGAGTCGTTGGGGTTATCAATAGGCTTATTGAGATCACTTGGGATGAGTCTGGGTCCATAGGATAGGAAGAGAGGGAGCCAGATGGCAGATTATAGGGGAATTGAACAGGACCAGGTTGATGTCCTAACATGACCACCATACTGAAAGAATGTATTACCTTTGACCAGTGATGTTGGAAAGATTAGGATACAGTTTGTTTCTAGAAGTCTCTGCATTATTACAGTGAGGCTGATTGCCAGCTATATAATTATAAGGTTCTCTCCGCAGTGAGTTGTCTGTATGTATTTTTGTAATATCCCCGTTCTGTTCCCACTGTAGATGTGCAGCCAGCCAGACGTGAGCCAGCTCCTGAGCAAGATACGGTCACAGTGTATCTGCCATGCCGCTCTGGTGTTACAGGGGGCGCTCACTCAGCCAAGGTAAGCGCCAGAAGGTGGCCAAGCTGTAATACTGGGGCTGCCCATTCGCCTCCTTGTGACCACTTGTTGGTGCACTAATTTGGCACCCACTGCAGCTCTGTTATGTACAGTAATACCTGCCCTCTATTACGGACAGCTGAAGCTTCACCCACATACTTAGCACATGGTCTAGACGGGTCTCGTACAGTACGCAGTCATTTAAACTGCTATCATGATTGTGTTTATGAATAAACCAATCCACCTAGTGTAGCAAGTTTACCAAGATGTCACTCACTCTGTGTCTGCTCTGCTAGGGAAGTACCGCCCTCCTAAAGAGGAGTGAGGGAGCATGGTGGACCTACTTAGGGTATAAACACCCCAGTTATTTCATGTGTATCATACAGCCTTTTATATAGCCATGTCAGTGGCTTTTACTTGAGCTGGATACATTCAGCTATATAGTGATTTCTGCTCTTGTATCTCCTCTCCAGGTCTGTACAGCAGCAGTCTCTCCTGGTGCCATACATGCTCTGTAGGAACCTGCCGTTTGGTTTCATCCAGGAACTAGTGAGGACGACATATCAAGACGAGGAGGTGTTTAAACAGGTGAAATAAGACCCTTTTACTGTCTGTTACAGAACTAATTCTATACAGTTATTTGTCTGTCTCTGATCACTTACTGTCCCATTACACACAATACAAGAGGCTACGTGTTACATTTGTACATTAATGTTTCTGTCTTTCTCGCAGATCTTTATTCCTATTCTTCAAGGCTTGGCTCTGGCTGCTAAAGAGTGTTCTCTGGACAGTGATAACTTCAAATACCCCCTAATGGTAAGGACCCTGCACCTACAGCTGCATTGTACACATGGACGGCTGACCTCAAGGTGACGCGTTCACACACCAAGGCTGGAGTTAATATGAAGTCTTCAGCCTCGCTGTGACATTTCACTGCATTCCTTTATTTATCTTCATGGCAGCGGTGATGCAGTAAATGCCGCAGTCTGACTGTGTCGGATCAAACAGGAAACGTGCTCCGGCTGTTGATGTCATTTGCAGTTATTTGTTTTCAGTCTCATCTGTGTTTGATTCCACCATTATTATAATATAGGAGACTATCAGCCAAGTCACTTAAGGACGTTTATTATGTTGACATTATATCCTGTGTGTATATCTGATGCACCACAACCCAATCTTCTGGGTTTTTCCCCTAAGCCTCCGACTTATACTATAGTGTGTACTTATCCCGCTGACTGTATAAGTTTGTTGACTTGCATCACCAGGCAGCTGTTTTATCGATGCCCAGTGCACTTCCCAGAGCCACACAGTAGATCAGTAGTGGCAAACCTGTGAAACTACAAACCCCAGCATGCTTTGCCAGCTATCGGCTAGTTATCTACTGGCAAAGCATGCTGGGGCTTGTAGTTTCACAACACCTGGAATGTCACAGGTTAGCCATCACTGCAGTAGATTATGTTGGTCTTGCAGTTGTACATGAGATGATATGAGGGGGAGCGGATGAGAGGTTTTATGCATGAGATTGGAAATATAAGTGGTACAGGAGTTATGGAGGGTGTGTAGGCAAGGCCTGGCAATTTTTTTTCTTTTATTTTGAAGTTTATGGGAAGCCAATTAAGAGTAGTCCGCAATGTCTTGTACGCTAAATGCTCCTGTTGGGTTAAGCAGGGAGTTAAGTTAGTTTAATAAGATCCCACTAACACCATGACCACGGACCCACGATAATGATGCTTTGTAACAGATTGTACGGCATACCTGCAAGTGATTCTTCATTTACTGTCTCTGCAGGCATTAGGTGAGCTCTGCGAGATTAAGTTTGGAAAGACTCACCCTGTCTGCTGCTTGGTAAGTTATATTACTGCTTATAGTAATGACCGTTGCTATGTACACGTTACACCATGTGATTGCTGGTCCTGTGTACACGTGGGAGGACTGTGTGTTGGTGGCACTACCCAGGATTTGTGTACTCCAAGCACTGGCATACATGTGTTAGGGTGACACCACACACATATTCTTTATGTACGTAAACATTTGCCTTATTTCCATATATTGTGTCCATCTTAGATTGCCTCTTTGCCGCTCTGGTTGCCCAAACCCCTGAGTCCTGCCAGCGGCCGGGAGCTGCAGCGCCTCTCTTACCTCGGCTCTTTCTTCAGCCTCTCCGTGTTTGCCGAGGATGATGTAAGTCTCCAGTAATCTGCTGTGGTCTTTACTCCGACAGAAGAATGAGTACAGGGTGCACATATCGTTGTCAGTCTTCATTTTATTTTAGAAGTTCTTTCTTGAAAATAGATTTATTAACAAAGTTTGCAAATAACCACAAAAACTCTAATTTCAAATAAAAGATAAAAAAAACCCTCTTAATTTATTATAGATAAAAAAAAACACCCTCCCATAAAGGGGAGATTTGTGACGTTCCGGAGCTATTATGCCATAGACAGTTTCTCCCATCTCTACCATGTTATCCTCCCTAACAAGTGCCCTTCTCGCATCAATGAATGGCCGGTTGTAGCCAAATTCACAGCTGCGCCGTATTCTCACCATTTCTTAGTGATGGACTTGACTGTGCCTTGATTTGGTGGTTTTACGTAACCTTTTTTCTGATTTGATTAGAATGTTCATTGATCTTCACGATGAAGCTCTTTTTTCTGGAAATGTGCCAGTTAACTTTGGGAGCTCTCAGACTGGTGAATTTTAGTCTTAAATTAATTGAAGCTTTTTTAATTGTACGCAGGTGGAATCCACTAAATTTTGTGACATCTGAAGGCAATTGCTTGCTCCAGGATTGGTGTTTTTTTGGGAGGGGGGGGGGGGGATTTTATTTTGTAATCCATTCTTCAAAGGTTGTTTTTGATATATTTCACATTGTGTTGGTCGGTAATAGGATAACCCATTTTGGCTCCATGCTACAAGAAAATAAAATTTGAATTAGCAAGATCTAGTGTAATTTTCTAGTGTATTTTGATTATGTATGTACCCCTGTGTCTCTATTTACAGAATAAAGTTGTCGAAAAATACTTTTCTGGTCCTACTATTACACTAGAAAATACCCGTGTGGTCAGCCAGTCGCTACAGCATTACTTGGAGTCTGCTCGGGTGAGTATTATAAGCTAGAAGAATAATTAGCCGTTGGGGCAGCACAGTGGTTAGTATTGCTGCCTCACAGCACTGGGCACTGTCTGTATGGAGTTTGTATGTTCTCTCCGGGTTTTCATGGGTTTACTCCAGGTGCTCCAGTTTCCTTCTACAGTCCCAAACTGTGTGTGTGGTAGGGCCTTGGACAGTAAGCGCCAATAGGCATGGACTGATTACATGTAATATGATTGGCACAATTTGATGGGTAACCTAATATAGTTCAGGGGCTGCATTATGCAGCCTTCTAACCTTTTTAAAGGGCCATACGTTATACATAATCTAAGTAGTAATTTAATACGAGACATTTGATCAAAGACAGATACACCTATCTGTAATCACATATCGGGCACTTTATGCAAGTGTTAAACGAACACATCTGACTATAAAGCAGGCTGCTCTAGGGTCAGTTGTTGCCCATTATCACTATACAATGTCATGTTAAAATAAAACATGATCCGGTAAAGTTATAGTTTGGTAATTCTCAGTATGCATTTAAACTGTTGCACAGTTTAGCCACTGGAGGGCAGTATTTCACTATGAATGAGATTTCCTGATATCTGCGAGTTATACCGGGTGACCAGTATAGGAGCTCACTAAGTGTTGGAGAACTATTATTAATTTTAATAGCAGTTACATCCTGGTTCTAGTAAGACACAATCATGGGCTTCTGCTGCAGAGCATAAGACCATGATGGACCATTCTCAGCTGAACTAACACACTCGGAGGGTTTTATCGAAGCGTAGGGACAAAAGACAGTATTTTTATATACGGTATATTTTCTTGCATACAACAGAAATGATGAGAAAGTGAGGTTAGAGTTCCCAGTAAGTGGAAAGGATACAGAATATTCCTGTACCAGTTCCAGGAAGCCCTATGTACTGTCTGTACTCATTATCCGTGTTTACTGATTAGTGCCGCTGCGCAGACTTTAATTCAGATACAGAACGGCTACTTTGTTACTCTGCCATTTAAGTTGGGTCGTTACGTGATGCACACATTGGGCCAGTGTGTGTGTTTTTATGAACAAACCATGTGTTCTGTAAAACATTCTTTCCTATATGTTACATGCATGGAAAATGCCGCCTTGTTACAGCGCTCTGTCCCCGGGTTAATGTGTGCGTGTGAGAGACCAGATATCACCACTGGCATTGCTGAAATGTACATTTACCCACAGCGACCAATCGCACGTCAGCTTTCATTGTCTACCTTGCTCTAGATGCATAAGAGCTAATGTCTGATTGGTTGTTGTGGGCTACTGCTATATCCACCTTTGATCATTGTTCCTGAATAACATTCACTGGTAACTAAGCTTATTATATATGTGTGTGATGCACCACGTACTGTAAATGATAAGTCTATTAGAAGAGTTCAGGGACTATATAGGTGGCTGAATGCCGTTATATAGGTTTTGAGAATAGAACATGACTCTTAAAGGCTGTAATAACAGGAAACACGTTTTCCTAAGAAACTAAATTGGTGTCGTCGGAACTCCCATGTTTATACAGATATTATTTACAGGCGTTTATGTACTATCACTTGTGCATTATAATAGTAATGGAAAAGTATGTGCTGTTTCTTTTATATTATGTAAATAAGATGACATTTCAATCACTTAAAATTCTGTATCTTGGTTTTATATGTGCATTAAAGGATAATTCTGGCCAAAACATCATTACGGTCTGATAAAGGGTTGAGTGTCCATGCCTCTAATCGTGACCATTGGTATAAATAGACGGAGCTTTGACAACACCTCTCCTCTCTCTTTAACAATAGTAAGAAGAGGGCAGCATTATTGGTGCTATTGAAGCATTTCGGAAGGAGGATCATAAATAAATGACCATTATTTTATAATCTTAATGAACCATTGCTAAATCTTAATCCTAGAATCTTAGATGAATGACATCAATATGGATATCTTGTATTTTTCAGCAAGAATTGTTTAAGATTCTGCATAGTATCCTGCTGAACGGAGAGACCAGAGAATCAGCGCTGAATTACATGGCTGCTCTAGTGACTGGTAACATGAAGAAGGCCCAGATGCAGGTACGGTCCGTCCCACCGCCCCCTCCCTCCTAGTGCAGGGCACCGCTCATAGATCTGTTTCTTTGTCACCTTCAGACAGACGACCGGCTGGTGTCAACGGACGGCTTCATGCTAAACTTCCTGTGGGTGTTGCAGCAGCTCAGCACCAAGATCAAGCTGGAGACGGTGGACCCCATGTATATATTCCACCCTAAATGTCGCATAGCGTTGGCCAACGATGAGACCCGTATCAAAGCCACCATGGAGGAGGTCACCAGCTGGATGTCAGAGCTGAGTACGTGTCATTTCCTTCTGCTTAGTGCTCCATAGTTAGGTTTGATGAACTGGTTTATTGTAATCTAGGGGGTTATTGTATACAGCCTGGGGAGCAGAAGGTGGAGGTAAATTGTCCAGAAATGATAGATGAGATTCATATTCTATGTTTATAGGATATAGGGGTCTATTTAAGATTTTTCCGGTTATTGACCCGATAAGTAACACAATCATCGCAACGTTGACAGATGACTATTAGTAAATTGCCCAAGAAAGTCATGTCTGCACAGGGCCTCCGATAGGAGGCTGTCCCAGCGATTACTGTTTGTCTGGTTCTGACACAGACTCTTTAATGATCATGTGACCTAGTGTCACCCATGCGTAGATCTATTTGCGGTACATAGATCTCTCTTCTGTAAAGCTCTCCCATAGGACTGAATGGCCATCAGTGAAGTAATTGGTAGCATTACCAGACTATTCTATAAAACATTGTTTCATTGTCTGCAGAGTGTGCAAACTCTTAAAGATTGTGCTAGGACATAGAAATACAATATTTAACAAACGAAAACTTTTAAAACTTTATTAAAAATGTATGTTATACATGGGGCGTACGTCCCCATATGTGTTTACGTATTGTCATTAGCTATGTTTTCAGTGTTGTTAGTCTTAGCCTTTCCTACTCCCCACCCAATTTTTTTCCCTCTACTTCCTTTCCTCATTTCTGATCCTTTTCCCCCTCCCCGCTTTCCACAGATATAACTCGTACACCAAATGGGGAAACAATCCTTTTATATTCATATTTTTCCAACGTATAGTGATGTTTGTATTCGTCTTTATGTTTCCTCACTAAATAAAGGATTTTAAAAAAATTTAAATGTATGTTATTGCTATTAAATCATTTCTAGGTCAGGATCCATCGTCATTTTCTGAGCCCAAGTTTCCTACGGAGTGCTTCTTCCTAACGTTACACGCTCATCACCTCGCCATCTTACCCAGCTGCCGACGCTATATCCGAAGGCTACGAGCTATTCGGGAACTGAACAGGTGAGTGCCGCTCGCCTGAGATTACACCTATCTTTCCCCATTAATCTCACACTTATTACTACACAGTGTTGTCTTACCTTTCCATTAATGTCCACGTCTAAGGCCTGGGAGGAGGTTCAAGCATGAAACCCAAAGAGATATTGTGTCTAGTGTCTGGTTTTAATAGAAAAGATGGCAGTGAGAACGGAGTTAATGGTTTAGTTTTTACTTATCCAACATAGATGGGAAATTCCCTTCACTAATCAGTAAAACGCGTGTGTGTGTAATTTGTGTGGCGTCAGACAGGCACTGTGTACACCAGCAGCTTTTCAGATAATTGTTAGCTTTCATAGCGCTCCAATAGCTCCATACTGACACATAGAGGAGAATAGAGATTATCGTTACCCGTCCGCTTCAATGTGTCGGCACGGAGCGATTGAGCGCTATAAGCGATGGCACTTTTCCAGCCGGGAGAGCGCTAGTCTGACACTACTATAAAAGAAAGCTCTTTACTGTACACTTCTACTTACCTGGCTTCTGGCTATAGGGGGCGCTAGTTATCTTTCTGTATCACTGAAGCCTGACTCAGATCTCGGTCGGGGCTGGGAGGTCATTCATCCCCCAGTCATCCTACAGCCACATTGGGGAATACTAGGACCTAACCATCCACCGCAGTGCTATTGACCCTTCACAGTTTCCATGTCTTATGGGATTGTTGCTTTCTCTTTAAGTTCTGTCGTGTCTTTCAGTTAGATACTTTATGTTGGCATTGTTCTATCACACAGTGTGTAGGTTATGGTTTGATGTTACTAGGGGGAGTAGTTTGCAGCATACAGCTGTGTGAGTGCACTCGCACAGCTTGCTGTGTTTAGCTACACAACTGTTGAGTCTGACGCCCCCTTATCCCATTTCCTCTCCTAATGGCAGGACGGTGGAAGAGCTGAAGAACAACGAGAGTCAGTGGAAGGATTCCCCGCTGTCCGCCAGGCACAGAGAGATGCTGAAACGGTGTAAAACACAACTTAAGGTCAGATCCCCGTTCTCCACAGAGTATTGTGTATCACTAACCGACTCACTGCTCAGCCTTAGAATAGCTCTGTACAAGACAGGGGCCTGGTGTGTCCTCTGATCTGGTGCTTATCATATCTGTGGTTTACAGTGGACAAGGGGATGGGTCTTCTAATCTAGACTTGACGTATGACCTGTGCTGCTTTATAACCCTAATACATGTGTCTACCCATTCACTCTCCAGAAACTAGTGCGCTGCAAGGCCTGCGCCGACGCCGGTCTGCTGGATGAAAACTTCCTCCGAAAATGCCTCAATTTCTATGGAATGGTTATACAGCTGCTATTACGCTTGATGGATCCTGCTTACCCAAGGTAAGCGCTGCGTGGCTTCAGGTGGTGGGAGCCTATTGGTATACACAGCTACTTGTGTGTGTGTACAGCGTTAGTGCGGTCACACTCAATGGTTCATTGCTATAGTTACATTCCAAAGGCAGCTGATCCTGTTGTTCACTACTTATGGGTTTATATAGCTGAAGGAATGTTACTCACATTTTGTTTCTGCTTTAGTCCTAAAAGACCCATTAGTCGGGGATAGAGATGTCCCAACACACTTCATAACCAAGAGCACTCTCTCTATTCTTGTGCCCTCGACAGAACCCTGCTTTGTTGTCTTTCATTTTTGTTTTTCTTCCTTACAATCCTCTAGCTGACCCGCGTGTTCTAAAGGTTAATAAACGCAGGTTCAGAATGACATATTGGCACATTCATTTCCCTTAACATGTAAATTTGAATGTGTCACCAGGTTTCCTTTTTATCTGCTATTACAATTGATTTAACAAACCATTTCAAAGCATACGCTGACTGTTTAGCAGAGGATTCCTGTCCCTATATAATGTGTTTATCGATCTTCTCTCTCTCTCTCTCTCTCCGATAGTATGACGCTGCCTTTAAACCCCGACATTCCCAAGATCTTTGCTGCACTGCCTGAGTTTTATGTAGAAGATGTAGCTGAATTTTTGTTTTTTATCGTGCAGTAAGTACGCTGATTTACTCAGAGGTTACATGTGCGGTGTTGTGTGGAAAGAATGTATTTGTATAGATCATATGTACTTGTGGGTTGAGGGAGAAAAAAAAAAACCTCCCGTGTATGTTTACCTCTCCATCAGCCTATCGTGTTGTATAAAACTATTCTATTTCATGAGTAATGAAAGTTTCACCAGTGCAGCAGAATAGTGTGAGTTACAGGTGAATATTTCCAGGTGTAAGTAGGACAAATCCTGGACATCCATAATCTATCTATGGTCTATAATGAGTCGACACAATGAGTCTATGGATAAGGCGTCTGCACAGGGGACTTTAAAAAGTCTGTATATAACGGAGAATAGTTATAAATATAACAAAAAGTAGCAATCCGTTATTTTTTTCTAGAGGGTCCTCGTCTGGTAGGACATTCACATATGTAGTGCAATGCTCAGACAAGTGTTGACTTTCTCTATTTAAAGCCTCCTGTGCCTTCTGTTTGAGCCTATACTGTGGCAAATTTGCGTTCTACTTTAGAGAGATGGGTGACATGTGGCCCCCGAGCCTTCACTTGCGGCCCCCAGCTCATTCCTGCTTTGTTTGTTGTAACCAGTAACACTTGTATAAAAGACCTGCTGACAGGTTATTACAGATAGGTGTTTGTTTGTTTTTTTTTTATTATTATTTTGTGGTTTTTTTAAACTTTATTTGTTACAAGAAGAAACGGCATGGAAAAGTACAAACTGCAAATAAAGCAGACTATTTTAAGGCAACAAGATGTCTTTTATTTTAAATTTTTATGCTAGAAGGGAGGGGTAAGAGAGACAAGGGACAGGGGGGGGGGGTTATGGAGGGGGGAGGGTGTGGGGATTAGGCAGAAGGACAGGCACGTAGGTGTCTCTTTTTTTTTTTTTTATTAAATGTATTGGTTTTTACCTTCTTACGGAGATGAAGGGTAATGTTCAAGGGGCGCAGCGTACGACCACCCCAGTGTATTGGGTTGCCTATTGCTGTATTACAGGGTACATCATCTGGCCTAGTATATGGGGGTTGTGCTGCTTTTTTGTCTTAATGAATTTTCACTTTTCATTATACTGCAAGACAAAACCAATATTATCCTCCTTTAATTATTAATTCCCTATAATCCCTGTACCTCCCCCAGGCTGGGAGATAGAAGGAGAACTGGGCGCTGTGCTCAGCTGTTACTGGAACACAGCAGCAGATCAGTGATTCTACAGCAATACGACGTCCGTTCTGTGACATTGGTACACTATAGGCCTATACGTGAACGTAGTGCCAACTGTTCATGTTTTTGTGTTGGTTTTGGCAGAACCAAGCTGGTGTTTTGGATTTCACTCCCAAAAAATGTAAAATTGATTGAAAAATCCTTGAAAACCCCAGAAACAAACTCATGACCTTTCTTACATTTTTTTTTTGTTCCTATTTGTCCCCAGTGTTTCTCCATTACACACCGCTTTGTGGGTGTTATATAGTTACACAGTATCTACATTTGTAACATCTTTTTCTATATAATCATTTCCTGTTTTTCCCTCATCTATTGTCATCACAAATGTCTCAGTATTCAGCATTATATATGCTCAGTTATTTCAAACCACCTCATCATACAGTATATTAAGGTAATGACATTGTGCTGAACCACTAAACATACACTGAATGAAATCTGGTGTACCCCTGATACAATCTGGGGGTATCACATGACAGATCCATCCCCAGCCGTATACACCGCACCACGGAAACCGTACAAATAGATGGGTAATACAAACACACACATTACCTCCCTTGTTTAATCCACTCTACTTCAAAACATAGAAGACACAAATGTTTCTTCATAATAGGCCTTTACATAACTTTGTTGTCCATTATGTAGATGCTTTAATTATAGATTTTGTTAATGTTGATCCTTGCTCAGTGTGTCCTTGTTCCCCTCCTAGATACGCTCCTCAGGTTCTTTTCGAGTCCTGCACACAGGATGTTGCGACGTTCTTGGTGGTACTGCTATGCAACCAGAACTATATCCGAAACCCCTACCTTGTGGCCAAACTGGTAGAAGTTATGTTCGTAACCAACCCAGCCATCCAGCACCGGACTCAGAAGTTCTTTGAAATGATCGAAGGCCACCCTTTGTCAACCAAACTCCTTGTGCCCTCCCTGATGAAGTTTTACACAGGTAAGGCGAGATGTATCCATTATTCGCCACGATTTGTTCTGTCCTCTGATCTCCCCGTTGTTGAAATCATTTGGTTCATTTTACAACTGGTCAACTTTCTAAAGGCAAGTTTAGGAAACCTGCGGAGAGAAGTTGAGGACTTAAAGGTCCTCAACAGCTGTAGAGCCCTAAATTACCCATCTGAGTGTTCTCTTTTATGGCAGACCGGTCAGATAAGTGCCTGAAATAATCTGCAGCCACCTCTATGTTCCAGCACATATTCAATCTTTTATTTTCTTCCTCTCCAGTCTTTTTCCATCCTCTAGTTTTTAACTTGCAGCAAATGCTTGCCCATCTGGCTGTTTAAAAGTGGAGCCGCGACATAGATTTGCTTTTCTCTACCTTTTAAATTGCTAAAATATCGGTAAAATATGTACACACATTCCAACAGTAAGGCCTATGCAATAGCTTCTCCTGAAAGAGGAGGTGTTTGGGAAGCAATAGATTATTTCACAAGGACACAAATTCTAACAGTTGACTTGCTCAGATTATTTTTCAAAGAGTTTGTTGCCTTTTGCAGAAACTAATTAAATTCTATAACAAAGCAAAAATGTAGCTTTTTAAATATACTTTGAAAAAAAATGAATGAGTGAGCTGCAAGCTGTTCCCTCTGTAGCTAACGGGTAAGAATGTGAGCTCTGTGTGCGTGCTATGACCTTGTGTTCATGAGGACAACCCTGCCATGTCTTCTGCAAGAGCGATTCCTCCCATTAGTTCTGCTTTGTCGACTTGAGCAAAATCTGATTTTCTCTGGTTTCCTCTCGGCCTCCAGCTCATCCGCAGCTGTAGCTGACTGGCTTCTGTTTATGAGCAGCCTAGGACTGACAACTTGTTTCATGCAGTGAAATCTTTCCTCTTTCCAGATGTTGAGCACACTGGTGCTACCAGCGAGTTCTATGACAAGTTCACCATTCGCTATCACATAAGCACCATCTTCAAAAGCCTTTGGCAGAATCCAGGTCATCATGGCACTTTTATGGAAGAATTCAAGTGAGTGTCACTGTGCAAACAGCTATCGTCTGCTGTAAATTAAACCTCTTCTATAAAAGAAGCACTAAAGTTAATTTTATACATGCTATATACATTGTCTCTAATCTTATAAAAGCTATATCAGTTTAGTGCTCCCTTCACAGAAACACTTAAAAGACGGGGACCTGTTGTCTGCACGCAGTAGAATATTTCTGTTGTGTGTCGTACTATAAATTTACTACAAGACAGATGCACCACTACATAACTAATATTGATGAGGCATGACTTGTGTTCATGAGACGCTGGTTCCTGGTGATTTCATAAGCTCCATTCTCCGGACGATATCTCATCTCACAGAATAGCCACATCCACAGTGTGGAAGTGACAGGTCAACTTTAAAGAGATTCTGACACTAACATATTGAACAAATGAACAGACAGCATATAGATAAGTGTTTCTATTTCACTGTTTGTTGCCAAACTGTTTAGTTTGTTATCTGTGCTAATTATCCTGCGGGTTCTGGATGCGGTAACCACAGATATTATATAGGAAATCATTGCCCTGTCTCTGCCCATAATTCCTTACGTTGGACTTATGAGAGGATCCTGGATTACATGATGCACAACTGCATATAGGTGGCAAAAGTTAAGTTTCCTAATTTTATGCATTGGTTTATTTCTACAGCTATATAATGGACCCTTTATGTGTTTCTATCTTTAATGGTTGAGAGTATTGTGTATAATTCAGGATGTTGACATTGAAGTGTTTGTCTTTGCAGCTCGGGGAAGCAGTTTGTGCGCTATATAAACATGCTGATTAACGACACCACGTTCCTGCTGGATGAGAGCTTGGAGTCCCTGAAACGCATCCATGAGATGCAGGAGGAGATGAGGAACAAGGAGCACTGGGATCAGCTGCCTCGGGTCAGAGCTCAGTCCAACATTTGAAGCCGAGGCAGCCATGTTGTGACCTGGACCAATACTCATAATGCAGCCCATTTATCAACTTCCTGTGATGTCACTGTTTCCAAGTGAATTGATTGGCTGCATTCTTATGGATTTTGGTCCAGCCCAAAAAATGGCTGCTTTCAATATGTGTAGGAAATGGGGTGAACTTAAAATCCCATAGTCCACAGGTGTCACATCTTAATATAATTGCCTTTTCTGATAGAGAGGAGGAGGGCTGCAAGTATTAACTTGTGAATAGAGGACTGCCCTGCGATAGGCTTAAA
Source organism: Mixophyes fleayi (assembly GCF_038048845.1). Classification (NCBI taxonomy): domain Eukaryota; kingdom Metazoa; phylum Chordata; class Amphibia; order Anura; family Limnodynastidae; genus Mixophyes; species Mixophyes fleayi. The sequence continues at coordinate 91,792,306 of NC_134412.1, read as the reverse complement.
TAGTATTTTATTATTCTGTTGTCTTATTACATCACCATATTACACGCTGCTGTAGATTGAGGGGATGGCGATATAGAACAGAAGGTAAAGATGGTCTTTTATTGTATATCTATTGTGCTAGACAGTTTTGTATCTGTCCGAGTGAACGCTGTATGCTAAATAATGGTTCATTTAATAACAAGGTGCAATTAGTGCCGATGTGCTGTATCCTATAGCACTTATTGTCTTTTGTAAGTCTTGCTTCTGTACGAAGAAGGGCAACTAAAATGGTGCATGGTCTACAGCGGAAAAGGGAAACGGGGGACATGATAGAAACTTTCAAATATATCAAGGGAATAACAAGGTACATGAGGGAAACATTCCTCAAAGGAAGAGAAGTATTAGAACACGAGGACATGTACTGACACTGGGGGAAAGAGAAGTATTAGAACACGAGGACATGTACTGACACTGGGGGGAAGAGAAGTATTCGAACACGAGGACATGTACTGACACTGGGGGAAAGAGAAGTATTCGAACACGAAGACATGCACTGACACTGGGGGGGAAGAGAACTATTAGAACACGAGGACATGTACTGACACTGGGGGGGAAGAGAAGTATTAGAACATGAGGACATGCACTGACACTGGGGGGGGGGGGGGAGAGAAGTATTAGAACACGAGGACATGCACTGACACTGGAGGGAAGAGAAGTATTAGAACACGAGGACATGCACTGACACTGGGGGGGAAGAGAAGTATTAGAACACGAGGACATGCACTGACACTGGAGGGAAGAGAAGTATTAGAACACGAGGACATGTACTGACACTGGGGGGAAGAGAAGTATTAGAACACGAGGACATGCACTGACACTGGGGGGGAAGAGAAGTATTAGAACACGAGGACATGCACTGACACTGGGGGGAAGAGAAGTATTAGAACACGAGGACATGTACTGACACTGGGGGGAAGAGAAGTATTAGAACACGAGGACATGTACTGACACTGGGGGGAAGAGAAGTATTAGAACACGAGGACATGCACTGACACTGGGGGGGAAGAGAAGTATTAGAACACGAGGACATGTACTGACACTGGAGGGAAGAGAAGTATTAGAACACGAGGACATGTACTGACACTGGGGGGAAGAGAAGTATTAGAACACGAGGACATGTACTGACACTGGAGGGAAGAGAAGTATTAGAACACGAGGACATGTACTGACACTGGGGGGAAGTAGCTTCAGAGGAAATGTGAGGAAACATAACTTCACAGAAAGGGTAGTGGGTAACTGGAATAGCCTCCTATCAGAGGTGGTAGAGGCTGATACAGTAGATCAGCTTAAACACGCTTGAGATAGACATAAGGATATCCTTACAAAGTACTAAGGATCAAATAGGGTTTGAGGTTAACCTAGGTTAAAAATATGGGCAGACTAGATGGGCCAAGTGGTTCTTATCTGCCGTCAATTTCTATCCTGGCACTAGGTGGATAAAAGAAATCCTATCGGGTTGGCTGCTATTATTACAACGTTAAAGTCAGATCTTAAGCCAATGCCTCTGTCTCACTTGCTGCCCTTTAGGTGTAGGAGAGTATATAGCAGCCGCTTTCTTATGGTCTCTGTACGGGGACCATCATCTGCTGCACACTGCAGTCGTAACATCTTACTGAGGGTTGCTTGTACCTGAAACCTCATTGTTCTCTGACAATGTATGAAGTACAGACCGTCAGTCGCCCCTACAGGCTCTAGAAGTTTGGGTTTTACGTGATCCTTACATTCTTGTGGCTTCTTTCTTTGCAGGATCAGCAGCAAACACGGCAGTCCCAGCTTGCCCAGGATGAGCGCGTCTCCCGTTCCTATCTGGCTTTAGCGACCGAAACCGTTGACATGTTCCACATTCTTACCAAGCAAGTGCAGAAGCCGTTCCTGAGACCTGTGAGTATATTGGGCACCCGGTGTTCTGGTAGAGGCTCCCCTGGAATCTTCTCTTCATCTTACCGTTGTCTTGCTTGCCTCTTGTGCAGGAGCTGGGCCCCCGTTTAGCTGCCATGCTAAACTTCAACCTGCAGCAGTTATGTGGACCAAAGTGTCGAGACCTGAAGGTGGAGAACCCGGAGAAGTACGGGTTTGAACCAAAGAAGCTCTTGGATCAGCTCACGGATATCTACCTGCATTTAGACTGTGCCCGGTTCGCAAAGGCCATAGCGGATGACCAGGTGTGTGTGATATTTTCTCTCTACATATACTATATTGAAGCTTTGATTGGGTGACTGTTTATTCTGTGTAAGGGAGCAGATGTAGAATGAGTTTCCTCTTTTCGCAGCGATCCTACAGCAAGGACCTGTTTGAAGAGGTCATATCGAAGATGAAGAAGGCCGGGATTAAGTCTACCATCGCCATTGAGAAGTTCAAGCTGCTGGCGGAGAAGATAGAGGAGATCGTGGCACGTAACGCTCGGGCAGAGATAGATTACAGTGACGCCCCAGACGAGTTCAGAGGTATATAACCCTGTTTTGTTCTCTCTGTTGAAAGATTTTTAGGATTGTCAGCCGGTCGGGTTTGTTGCGCACAAATTGAAAATGTAAAATAATGCATAATTATCTCTTGTATCATTCAGACCCGCTGATGGACACCCTGATGTCTGAGCCAGTGAGACTGCCGTCTGGCACCATCATGGACAGATCGATCATCCTGAGGCACCTGCTGAATTCATCCACAGATCCCTTTAACAGGCAAACACTAACTGAGAGCATGCTCGAACCAGGTACAAATCACAGTGCCTCGTGCCTCATAATGCGAGTCCGTCTCGCTGTCCAGCAATGCTGAACTGGAGTTCTCATGGTTAAATTTAAGTTATATCGAGAGAGATATATATATATATATATATATATGTACATGTAATCATGAATTCGAGACGTTATTCTTTATATTACAGTTTGTAATGTAAATAAGGAATAAATGTGTGAAACGCGTCTTATCAGACTTTACCTACTTTCTATGATACTAGTAATTCCGTCTGCAGAGCTCACAGTTCTTGAGACGTCATTGTTTGATTTCTCTTCCCCATAATTGCTTTGGCTTCTTCCAGAACTCTCCTGTCAATGTTTTTTAATCAACTTATGATTCGCTTACAAGACACGATCACCTAATAGATATTGCATTGACGACCTAGTGGGCTGGGCAAAATGGGCATGGTTAAGTCTATAAAGATTAAAAGATAAAATATATATTTTAAGGTCTGAGTCTCTATAATGTAATACTTTCTATTTTACAATTTGAACTTTTTTAAATGAATAGCACATTCCTATAGTTCTGGCTGGCTATTCACTGAAGCGTTTCACAACACCAGGCCTGCTGTATTAAATCCCAGTAACACACCTATTGTTTTCCAGCCTTCTAATGAAGCGTTCTATGAATACATGAACTCGTCACTGCTCCTCGCAGTGTAATTATTTGGCAAATATCCATCCTAGTTAAGCCTGCCTATTCTGTTTTTATTTTGTATTTTTATAGTGCTCTCACTATAATTTGGTGTACTTTAAGTTGTCCCATATCTGAATCACAAGCACAGCATTAAGTGTCTGTTAGCGGATACACCTATGTAAGTGCCGGGTATTGGGCTTTAAATGCTTGTGGTAGGGTGGTGACGTACAGTCAGATGCTAGGTGGGGTATTTATTTAATTAATTAAAGGTCTCTTAAAACTCTTACTATGAAGTACTAATTTATACCAGGAGTAGTTTAACATTCAAATACATCATGGAGAATTCATCATTTGTTTTGCTGCAGACATATAATTTCTCCCGCAAGAACTTGTCAGACCTGATAAGTTATGAATAGAAGAGTTTTATACAGTATTTTGCAGTTTGATTAGACGTGCTGCTTTGTAGGAGTCACGTGAGCCTGTGGAAGGGAAATAGAGGAAAAATAATATATAAAAAGCTACAAGTTAAAATGAAATGCTCTGTGTGTTGTAGTGTTCTAATTCGATACAGTTCCCTCCACCACAAATGTCCGAAAAAAAGGCACTCTGAAGGTTGTAGGTAATGATTAAAGACTGTTGATGGACGTGACGTAGAGAGGAAAGGATAGCCTGTTCTGAAAAAAAAAATTGAAAATAATATTCCTCCTCTGTTCTAGATGATGCTTATTTTGTTTGTTTTTTTTCCTCTCAGTGCCAGAACTCAAGGAGAGGATCCACGCGTGGATGAGGGACAAGCACAATGCCGACCAATGACACGATGATAAATCGTTGAGAGGTTTGTCATACTGGTGGCTGTCCGCAACCGACGGAACCCTGTACATATATTTAAATATCACAAGCATTGACGAGCTCACCCGACAGATAAAGGGGGATTATATTTTCTTAATAAGGGCCAGCAGTACAGAAAGCGGAGACCTTTCTGTTTATCAGCGTGGAAAAGGGTGGACAGAAGACATCGAGGTTTCGCCACAAGCCAGTGAATCGCCAACTGCATCAATGTATCACTTACATGAGTTTTTTTTCTTTTTCTTTTTTTTTTTTTTTACTTAATCTCGATCATTTTTTTGTTTTTGTTTTTATTCCAATTTTTTTATTTCTGCTGCTACTTTTTCCCTTTTTCTTTTTCCTTCCCCCCCACCCCCACCTTGCCAAGATACCAGCATCTATCTTAAATGATGTACACAATTTTTGAAAAGACAATAAGATGAAAATCACCCCCTGCCGCCCAAGCTATGCACTCGAGTGCTAGATATGCTCTTCGATATCCGATTCAGGGACCGAGGCATCCTCAAGCAAAATGTGATTCACGGAGCACATTTTTATAGTGTGTATGTACAAGGGAAAAAAATAATAATAAATATATATAATTCTTAAGTTCATTAACGAGAAACTATGTTTTATCACAGGCTTTGCGTGCTTTTTTTTTTTTTTTTTTTCCTTTAGACATTCATGTGCAAAAGGAATTGCTTTTTTGTTTTTTTGGGGGTGGGTGGGGGAGTTGAAAAACAGCACTGGAAATTGTTTTTAATTGCTGGCTTTCTTGAAATTTGGGGGCTAATCAGTCTGCCTGGTTACACTACCCCTGCTTTGCACACCGCCCCTCTCCCTTCTTCATCCTGTATGGGAGGGATTATAACACCCTGTACGGGAAATATCAGTTTGCACCCATTGTTTAGCCTTACCAAAGTGAATGGTGTCGGGGGGGTCTGGCAATGTGCAAAGGTTACTTTTTTTTTGTTTTCTTTTTGTCCCCCCTCCCTCCTTGCTTTGTTTTTTATGAAACCTTTTTGTATTCCTGCCCTCCACAGCATACTTGAATTCCTGTACTATCTTTATGTGGAAAGGCAGGTACGTTTTAAAAAAAAAATTATATATAAAAAAAATAATGAAGCCTGTAAAATAGACAAGTGTGTTCCCCCTCTCCTTATATTTTCAGTTCCCGCTGCAGAAATACTCCTTCCTTCCTGTTGAGTTCTGGACTCTGAAAATACAATAAATGGTGACAAACATTGCAGACACTGTGTGCTTGGTGTTCATTTTAGCGCTGCTCTGATAGGTGCCGACTTCACACTTGGTCAGTTAAGTGATGTTTGAATTATATCTATGCCCAGGGCAGAAAGCAGCGCAGCTCAGTCTCGTTTCAGAGTTATTATTCATTTTAAACCTAGTTGTAACCAATATCTGTACCTATAATCCTGTAGGGTTATATGGTTGAATTTACCAATTTACCATGTAAGGCTAGTGTCACACGGACATTGTAGAGTGCTAGGCCTCTCCAGACACAGCAGAGATACATGCAGCGCGCAAGCGCAACTTACGTGCTTCTTGTGCGGTGAGTTCCTTCACCGCTTTGTCACAATGGGAGTGTTGGAGCATCATGCAGTTTGTTACTTTGTTTCGGACACAAGTTACCATTGCATACATCCTACAAATACAATCATAGGGTGAAAAAAAAAAAATAAAGCACAAAGTCCACGTTGTCGAAACAACATATTTATGGGCAAGAAGGTGGGGAGATCAGATGTTTACTCGTGAGTGAAGAGGGTTCCAGGTCAAAGGGTTTGTCAAAGTTGGACAATGAAGGGAATATTGGGAGCCATACAAAAGAAGGTTTTAGGTGAGGGAAGGAGTAATTCCTATCTTCCATAAATAGGCATGGAGCCCATACCTTTGTAAAAGGATCTGGCCTATCATGACGATATCTGATTATATTTTTCCATGCATGCGACATTCCAGATGCGATTTTTTTTTGACTGCAGAGTTGTGTTGTGGGTCTACTTGTTTTCAGTGGGACGCGATCGATGACTTAGTTGAGGCCAATACGTGTGAGACCACTTTTGTTGACTGTGTACAAAGATTTTTGGAAGCATGGACTTGGTCCATTTCAGACCTTTCAAGGCAAGTTGAAGTTCCTAGGTTCCTGAAGCACAAGTGTCCCTCTTCCCATAGATTTAGGCTCCAGAGGAATATTTTAGACAAATTTGATCTTTTCTGTAGAGATGTGAAGTCCTCTGGAAACTGATGTATCGCTCTTATCAGTGTGGTACTTTGCACCCGAAGCATATACTCGCAAGACCAAAGGTCAACCACCTTGTGCTCTTTGTAGAACGTGATCTTGAGGCTCCGTTTTTCCTTTTAAGTAGTTGATGTCATAGGTGCCTCCAGACAAATGCTTTTTGCCTCTCGACATTTGGAAGCCCTCTATTTTTCTTTTAGGTGTGGGAATCCTCTCCAGCTGTGGACGCTCTAATTTTTCTGCTATCTAGAAGGACCATGTTTCCTTTTTCTAGACATGGCATCCTTTTAAGGACTCCTGGCACAAGAGGTAGACTGTTTTTATAAAGCCTATTTTCCTCCTCTGGCTCAGCACTTAGGCCCGTCTTTTAAAACCACATTCATTTAAGTGGAGCAGCTCCTGCAGGATTGTAACCTGGTGTTCCCAGGATGCAACTTGCCTCTAGTGTTCTGCACACATCCTGCGACCTCTTTCTATTCTGCCAGACTTGTGGCCAGTTCTTCACCCAATTATTCCTCTGGCTTAAACCTTGGTCCATGGATAATACTTCCAAAAGGTCCCTGTACTCGCTGCCATTGTCATGAAAGACCCTCTTTGGACCAGAACTGGAGATTGTTTATCAAGGATGCTTTTAGTGGAAATCGTTCCCTCCTTCCTCAGATTAAATCCCCACTTCTTGCTGCAAGAGCTACTAGGTGTAAAATGGTTATGGGGCCATTCACAAGGTTCCAGGCTGCCTCCTCGGTGCAGCCTACACAAAAGATTTTTACTCTACCTAAAATCGATTTCTTTGACTCCATTGGGGGACACTGCGAGACATTGTGGACATACCAAAGCTGCCCCTAAGGGAGGCAATGCTCTGGAACGGCTGCACGTAATACCCCGCGTCCGAAGCTCGTATCAGACGATGCAAAGCCCTGGAACCTGTAGAATTTGTCAAATGTATGGACAGAAGACCATGTAGCTACCTTGCACAGCTGCTCCGCCGAAGTCCCATGATGCGCCACCCGCTCTGGTAGAGTGGGCCTTTACCGATACCGGAACAGGCAGATCTGCTCGAGCATAAGCCAGTCTAATGGTGGAAGTGCGCCAGCAAGCCAGCGATTGCTTGGATGCTGGCCAACCCCGCTTCGGCGCATCGTAAAGATCCTTGGTCCTACGGACCGAGGCTGTGCGGTTCACATAAGCCTGAAGAGTGCGAGCTACATCCAGCAACATTAAATCGTCCCCTGAAGAAGGGGAAGGTGGGGGCCGGAACCACAATCTCCTGATTTAAGTGGAATCTGGACACAACCTTCGGAACAAAAGAGGGTTTAGTGCGAAGGACTACCCTATCCTCGGGGGGGAAATCAGGATTGGCGATGTGTAGCAGAGCGCTGCTAATTCCGAAATTTTGCTAGCTGACAAAATCGCTAACAAGAATACAGTCTTCCAAGTGAGGTAGCGTAAATCCACCGACTGTATGGGTTCAAATGGCGTATGTATTAGTGCATTGAGCACCAAGTTGAGGTCCCAAGGTGCTACTGGATGAATAAAGGGGGGGGGGTTGCACATGCAGAACCCACTGCAAGAAGGTCTGAACATCTGACAACCGCCAGCTTCCGTTGAAAATAGAGAGTGCTGAGACCTGAACCTTAAGGGACCCCAGGCGGAGCCCCTTATCTAGACTGCCCTGCAGGAAGGCCAGCAGTCTAGGGAGATAAAACCTGGATGTGTGGGGACCCTGGGCTTCACACCAGGTTAATGTATGTATTCCAGCCTTGATAATATAAGGCCGAGGAGGTCTGTTTCCTGGTCTTGATAAGAGTGCCAATAAACTCGGGTGAGAATCCCCATGCCGTTAAAGTTAGCCGATTTAAATCGTGGCAGAGAACGGGAGGGTCCACTGCCAGCTTCAGGATGTCTGAGAACCATGCTCTGCGTGGCCAATGAGTAGCTACCAGAATGGCAGGGACTCCACTCCCTTTTTAACTTTTTTAATACCCGGGGGAGCATGGGTATCAGGCGAAAAAAGTTACACCAGGCAGAAGTGCCATGGAACCGACATGGCATCAGTGGAAAATGTCTGAGAGTCTCGAGACTTTGAGCAGTGCTGGCGGACTTGATGGTTTAGTCTGGATGCCATGAGGTCGATCTCTGGCATGCCCCAACGTTCTGCTAGAAGGACGAATGTCCACTTTGTTGAGAGACCATTCGCCCAGGTGAACCCTCTGCCTGCTGAGGAAGTCGCCCTCCCAATTTTCCACGCCTGGAATGTAAACGGCTGATATTTGGGGTACGTGGCGTTCTGCCCATACAATGAGTTCCCCCTTGGTGATTTAAATATGCCACGGCCGTGGCGTTCGACTGGATCTGAATAGGTTTCCCTGCCAAGAACCTCTGTGCTTGCGTCAATGTCCTGTATACCGCTCACCGATCTAGGACGTTTATCGAGAGTGCGGACTCCTGGGGAGTCTAAAGACCCTGCAATCTCGGGGATCCTGTTACCCCTTCCCAGCCCAGCAGACTTGCGTCTGTCGTGACTAAGGTCCATGGGCCAGTCTGAAGGGTCTGACCCATGTCCAGGTTTTGCCTGGATAACCACCACATTAGGGAAAGATGAGTGGGTCCTGACAGGCGAATGATTTGCCCGTCTAGGTGCTCCTGAGAACCTGACCACTTTCGCAGAATCTCCTGTTGGAGAGGGCGGGAGAGAGAATTTTACAAAGGGCACGGACTCTAACACTTAGACCATCGTTCTTAGGAGCTTCATGCAGCTGAGGATGGATCCTCCTTCCGCACCAATAAGGTCCTTGTTCTGCGCAAGAGGGTGAGGACTTTGTTGTCTGGTAAGTAGACTCTGAGTCACTGTGTCGGTTATGAGGACTAGGAAGCGCATGCGCTGGGCTGGAATGAGGGATGATTTGGGTAAATTCAGAATCCACCCATGAGCTTCCAGAAACTGCATCATGATCTGGATGTGACGAGTTAAGAGTGACGGTGCTTTCAGAAGGTCATCTAGATAAGGCACTATTGTGACTCCCCTTCAGGCGCAGGAGTCCGGCCTTGATCACCATGATCTTGGTAATGACTTGTGGAGCTGTCGCTAGGCTGAAAGAAAGGGCTCTGAACTGGAAATGGTGTCTTCCTACCGCAAAGCAGAGAAGACAATGGTGTCCCTTCCATATAGGAACGTACAGGTTGGCATCCTTGATGTCTATGGCGGTTAGGAACTCGTCTTTGCTAGAGCCCTCCCTCAAGATGGCTGCTCTCCTGAAGTGCTGGTTTCTTTGTTCTGGCCACAGCGTGTGATTGCAGTGTTTTCAATGGCGCCGTCCGTGCCAGGAAATTGAGAAGAGCCCGAGCAGAAGTACCGCCTCCAGTAATATGGCCGCCTGCATGAAGCGCCAATCAGCGCATGAAATGAATGGCTGTCGGCTCTCTATACACAGAGTTAAAGTTTGCCCAGGCTGCATGTGTAGGTTGCAAGCGGATCGCCTCCTAATGAGCGCGATTGCTGCGCTGTGCCCCCGCTGCTCGTTCTCTAGGGGGAGGGGGGCATGCGAGCAGGTCCGTCGAAAGGAGAGGCTGCTGCAGCTTCACTCTCGCCGACTAGCAACTGATCTGTGACCACCTTGAGAATAACTGCTGCCTCTGTCAGATGTACATTATGTCGCCCTGTTGCTTGTTAGTCTGGGGGATGGACAGGCTGCACGCAGAGGTGCCAGGTAACAGGCTAAGCTACGGCTTACCTGCGCTGGGACCCAGAGTGAACAGAGCTGTAGTCTTATTCACTCCTCTGGCTCTTGAGTTCGATCCCTGCGCTTCACCTGTAAGGAAAAGATAAAATAAAAACAGGAAAAACTATAACTAATACAGGTATAGGCAGGAGCCTATACAGAAGTGACCCATCTCCTAGGCACTTAAATTAAACTGAGGTGTCCATGGGAGAGGAGGAGCATAGGGGAGGAGATTGAAGATCAAAGAAGTTGATCAGTGCCTAGACTCCTACACCCACTACTGTACCCCAATGTCCCACAGTGTCCCCCAATGGTAGGAAAGAGAAAAAGGCTTTAACTTGTATAAATGGAGGAGAAGGGTAGAGGTAAGTATATCTCAAATGTGCTATTTATTATGGTATTAAAATTCCTGCCATTATATTTTCTGTGTGTTTGAGATTTGTTTGGTTCTGGCAGGAAAAGATGGGGACCTAATACTGATTTGGGACATATGTGTTTTCCAAGGGGACAGAACAATTATTCAGATAGCCTAAAAATATAAGGCATCTACCAAACTTATTTGCAGTTACTTCCTCAAGAAGGAACTGTTGTTGGATTGTGAATAAGGTGGTAACTTTACGCTTCCGTCTTGTATTGTATGCATGAACGGGAGCAGAGGACCTCCTAGATTGTAATTCAGGATGTTGGTGACCTATGAAGAGCACAACATCTTCAGCCTTCTTCCAGGAAAGAAAATGTACATTTTCGGGGGCTATTCCAAACTTTTAACTTTATAATATGTTACTCTTGTAAACCTCTAATAAATAGACAGAAACAAAATGTATAGAAGGTTAATACGCTATGAATGACCACTATTATCAAGCTTAATTCGGGAGGTTGTAACCCCTGTTGGAAAGATAAAGAGGGACGGCAATCTAAAACCCAGCTGACTAAATACAATTAAATCTTAATCTATATGTAGAACATATTAAACAGGGTGCCACTGCTGAGTTTACATGTTGTATTTCCATTGTCTGTAAAGTAAATAGAATTACAATGATACTATTAACCAAATTAAATTATATTTTTTTTTGCACACTCCATTTTTTATTTTTTTTCTCTTGCATAATCTCAAACAATATGTAAACTTGTTACTCAGCCAAACTGGTATAGTTCCCAACCGAAAATTTAGTGACAGCACCTTACAAAATAACTAGTGCTGGTCAAGCCGTTTCTGGTTTCCATTTATACATTTAAGCCGCATAGATTCTAGATGCTTTCTGTTGGCGGTGCAAACAAGCTGGTCCTTCTGCTGGGTGCTGGAATTGCAGATTGCTGGATCGATTCAAAAGCTGGCTTAATGATAAGTTCCTCGCCAGTACTTGTGTATACTGCATTAATTGGATGTATAGAGCTTGGAGACCTGGGCATAGTTTGGTATGTGGACCTCATTACTCCACCAGGCTGTGGAACAATGAGTATCTTGCAGAATAGCGTTACCAACCAATATCTGGTGGGAGAGGTATCGTGTCACAACTCTGACGTGGTTTCCAGAAGGATAAAATTTATACAGATGCTGGCTGCTCCATTTCTACCGTACACACTCATTAAAGCATCATTTAGAGATTTTACTCCTACAATGCAAACTTCAAGATTAGATGACTCTTACTGCTTGGGAGAACAAATACTGCATAGAACTGGCTTATTAATGCTCTTCAGTCCAACCACCTGAGAATCAGAAATTGATGGGAACGTGTAGTGGCACGACTATTGCCACAGGCAGAGATGCCAGGTTACTTTCCGAGACCCCTGCTCTGCTCTAAAAGGACATATATCCCTATGTTTTTATTTATCCCTCCTTTTGTGCATTACTTAACACTTTTTACAGCCACTGCCTAATGCTGGGTACACACTACAGAAATTTCAACCAACTTTTTATGGCAAGCGATTTTACATGCGATCGATGGTCCGATCGCTCGGTCCATTGACTGCATACACACTAGCCTTGTTTAGGACGATAAAGGGAAGAGCGGACGTCCCTTTAGCGACTTTTTACAACCATGTTGTCGTAAGCAATGATTTTAATTTCGTACACACTGCAGCGACATTTGCGGGAAATGTAACGAGATACCAAAGGCATTAGCATAAATGGGCAGAGCTTTCGCTAAAGTTAACACCCAAAGCTGCATAAAAAGAGAAGACTACACTGTCTCTTCATTCATTTCTATAAAATAGAAGTGTAGTAATATACATTTAATTTAGAAAAACATTTAACTGCTAAAGTTCAATGCAATGAATATTCCCTAATAATAAAATCCCTTTGTATGTAATGGAATGCTCCATTCTCGGCGTGCATCATCGCTGATTGGTCCACAGCAGAAACAAACGCCCATGTCTGAGTGTATAAAATGGCAGAGGAACCTGTTTGGCGCCGAGGAGCGTCGGAAGATGGCGAGTGAGCAAGTGGCAGTGGGGGTTGCGGGTGAGGAGAAGGTGTCAGTGGGGGTTGCGGGTGAGGAGAAGGTGTCAGTGCGGGTGAGGAGAAGGTGTCAGTGGGGGTTGCAGCTATGGAGACGGAGATCGAGTCAGAGATGGTGCTGGACGGGCCTACAAATGTTGGAAAAGTTAAGGTGGGGGATGGAGAAGAGCAAAGAGCAAATCCAATGAGCTCAAGAGAGATGAAGATGATGGTCAAAGTACTGGACCAGGACGACAACGACATTAAAAAAAAGGTCAGTAGCACATGTAGTGTACCTGCTAGAAGGACTTTATTTCATTCTAGTGTCACATAAAGCAATTGGAAACTAATTTGTAACCTAATTTTTTATGTCAGAACGAAGAATTAACGGTGAGAAGGCCTGTTTATACCACTGATACCACTAATGTTACACCTGTTAGCAAACAAGAAAAAATTAAAAAAGATAAATATACTAAAGAAGTTCTACACAAAGGTATTATAGTGAACATGTGTAGAAAACTAAATGCTTTGGGCACATACCTGTACTGTTATAATAACCAAAATGGCGCCTGTTTTCCAGAATGCTCGGAGGTTAAGCTATTATTGCGATTTCGCCACAGGGACCAAAATATAAACTGATCTCGAGCAGTGTGCAAGGTGAGAAAATGAGAGTATTTATGTCGTTGAATATAAATTACAGATATAGAAGTTAAATGGTAAACATTTTTTTTATTTCCTTGTATCGTAGATATAGAAACCCAAGCGAGATCAAGACCTGTTCTGCCACAAACCAGTAGCACCTTTACAAATACTAAATACTAAAAATAATACTCTGCAGTACTCAGCTCTCTGATTGGTATGGGCGCACTCACTTCTCATGCGGATCTTTCAGACAGCTGTGTGTGTTAACATTTTTGTACCTTTTTCCTGCAATAAAAATGTTGCTTGAACACTGGTTTATTCTGGGTACTTCACAATTATAAGTTAATAAAGGTTAATATAACTTTAATAGGTTATAAAGGTATAAGTGTATAAAGAGTAAATAGGAATAACACATGCTTTACACAAGTGTAATGGTCTGCAGCCAGACAGGTGCAATATACATTGTTACAAAACACTAGTCAGTGATGTGCGGATTCCGCACCACGTGGGACTGGGACAGACATCAAAAAATTTACATAACACACGCCCCCCCCAGGTCGAGGAAGTATCGGAGGATTGTCGTGGATCGGTCGGAAGTTTATACACACTACACAGCGGAAACGAGATTGGAACGAAAATATTAAACGGTACGACCAACCAAATGAGGCGACAATCATCCATTTGGGCAGACTTTCGACCATCGTGTCACTGCACACACTGACCCGACTTTTGAACGAGCGGTCGTATGTCGGCTGTTTGAGCCGATTATTGGACGAAAACAGTGTAGTGTGTACCCAGCTTTAGTCTCCCCCCCCATCTCTGTATTCCCCAATTGTTTTCCACTTACTGTACAATTGGCAAAGTATTACTACAGCCTAGGTGCATGACCCTGCCTTTATCTATATTGTTTTTTTTATTTGTAGCTGTCTATTGTGTGCTGTAACTATGTTATTATATGATCAGTCGAGTTTTATTTCTGATTCCCGGGACACAACGTGCTCTATATTTTATATTGCTTGTTTTATGGTGTTTGGTTGTTTTTTTTCCCCTTCAGTAATTTTTGGGGGAAGCACAAATGATGTCAGTATTGTGATTGACAAGGAACCAAGAAAAGATAAGGCAGAAGATCATACAGGCTTATATTATTACAAAGCAGTACAATCATAAATCCTTCTTCATAAGAAGCAATTAATTGTTCGCTGTACACCAGGGGGAGCGTAATCCCAGTTTAGCAGCTTGTGGCAACAATATAGAAGCAGGACACGCATGCTAATCGTACGGCACCTTCCCCACAGCATCGCAGCCCAGTTTCTGTATTGATCTCTTGGAGACAGTGAAAGGTTCACCCGAGAGATAGATCCTGGCAGAGTGTAACGTTGTCCTATTCACTGCAGGAGACTCCAGGATCGGTGCTTCTTGTACTGGCATTGTTTAGTGCTGATGATTTCTATTCTCCTGAAGAATAAGTTGGTGCTGTGGTTATGTGCTAACTGTAAAACTAGCAAATACACCTTCTATACCAGGGGTCAGGGAACTTTTTTACCTTTTACCCAAAATATATTTAGATACGCTGACTTTACCCCCTTGATTTATAAGGAAGGAAATCATATATTATTAATTATTGGAATTCAAATTTTTATTGAATCTATTCAAAATTTCTTTGAAAGCTTCAACTTCTAAACTTCAGGTTTTGGAGAAATGATGTTGCTTCATTTTTGATACGAGAGCATCAATATTGGGGCATTCTGATGTCAGAGCAATTTGGATACAGTCTTTAGCATCCAATCGATTTCTCTGCTTTGTTTTTATGTTCATTATAGTGGAAAATCCTTGTTCGCAAAAGACAACAACTTTTTTACTCCCTCATGTGCAATTTTGAATGCCTTTGCAGCTGTTGACATCCAAAAATATGACAGATCTGCTTTGTTTTCAAATGCAATATGTGCTTCATTATTGCATTGAAGCTCAAGAAGTGCCTCTGCCAACCCTTGAGGCTCTTCTGGTACAACAGCAATTTCACATTTAAAGGGGTCTACAATCCAACTGACAGCATGTAAATTGGCAGCATTACCCCCAGGAATTTCATTTTTACCCCATTTGGGGTAATTTACCCCTGTTCGCTGACCACTGTTCTATACAATATATGTAGACCAGCCAAGTTAACGTTTGTATTGACTGTGTGATCGCTGCAGGTATATGAGGCAAGCTACTAAATAAAGAGTTAAATTAGTGCATAATATATTGAATGTATTAGATAGTATGTTGTTGCCTACTGCAAAGAGCACTTAATGTACTCTTTAGGCATGTATCTAAATTGAGGCAGCTGGCAATATATATATATTGTTGACATGCTTGGGTGGCACTGTGGTTAGCATTACTGCCTCCTAAGCATTGGGGTCATGGCTTAGAGTCCCACCATGGGCTCTGTCTGTGCGACGATTGTATGTTCTCCCCAGGTTTGTGTGGGTTTCCTCCCACACGGTCCAAATACATACGTTGTGTGTGTACGGCAGGGAATTTAGACTGTAAGCTCCAATGGGACCGGGACTGATGTAGGTGATTTCAGAGAATAAGAGCTGAGCATACCCAAGATGGCTGCCTCACCTGCCTCAACAATGTAAAATGCTTTGAGCCCTATAGGGAGATGTCATGGTGCTGGACAGCTCCCACCAATGAACCACTTGGCTGGGGTAGCTATCATCAGCGACATAACATGTCTGGGCAAACCGCTTAGTCCCGTACTGCCTGTAATACTGAGCTCTCTTCTACAGGGCCCCTGTACCGTGGACTGAACCAACTGTAATACTGAGCTCTCCTCTACAAGGTCCCTGTACCATACTGACTGTAATACCGAGCTTTCCTCTACATGGCCCCTGTACTGTGTACCGTACTGACTGTGATACTGAGCTCTCCTTAACACGGTCCCTGTACAGCGTACAGTACTGACTGTAATACTGAGCTCTCCTCTACACAGTCCCTGTACGGCGTACCGTACTGACTGTAATACTGAGCTCTCCTCTACACAGTCCCTGTACGGCGTACCGTACTGACTGTAATACTGAGCTCTCATCTACAGGGCCCCTGTACCGTGCACTGTACCAACTGTAATACTGAGCTCTCTACACTGCTCGTGTACCATGTACACTACAGTCTGTGATACTGAGCTCTCTACACAGTCCCTTTACCATGCTCCGTGCCGCCTGTAATACTGAGCTCTCCTCTACACTGTCTGTGCTCTGTACCAACTGTAATACTGAGCTCTCCTCTAGAGGGCCCCTGTACCGTGCTCTGTACCAACTGTAATACTGACCTCTCCTCTACACAGTCCCTGTACCGCGTACCATACTGACTGTAATACTGAGCTCTCCTCTACACAGTCTCTGTACGGCGTACCGTACTGACTGTGATACTGAGCTCTCCTCTACACAGTCCCTGTACGGCGTACCGTACTGACTGTAATACTGAGCTCTCCTCTACACAGTCTCTGTACCGCGTACCGTACTGACTGTGATACTGAGCTCTCCTCTACAGTCCCTGTACGACGTACCATACTGACTGTGATACTGAGCTCTCCTCTACACAGTCCCTGTACCGCGTACCGTACTGACTGTAATACTGATCTCTCCTCTACACAGTCTCTGTACCGCGTACCGTACTGACTGATACTGAGCTCTCCTCTACACAGTCCCTGGTCCCTGTACCGCATACCGTACGGACTGTAATACTGATTTCTCCTCTACACAGTCTCTGTACCGCGTACCGTACTGACTGTGATACTGAGCTCTCCTCTACACAGTCCCTGTACCGCGTACAGTACTGGCTGTAATACTGATCTCTCCTCTACAGTTCCTGTACGGCGTACCATACTGACTGTGATACTGAGCTCTCCTCTACAGTCCCTGTACGGTGTACCATATTGACTGTGATACTAAGCTCTTCTCTACACAGTCCCTGTACGGCATACCGTACTGACTGTAATACTGAGCTCTTCTCTACACAGTCCCTGTATGGCCTACCATATTGACTGTGATACTGGGCTCTCCTCTACACATTCCCTGTTAGGCATACCGTACTGACTGTAATACTGAGCTCTCCTCTGCACAGTCCCTGTATGGCGTACCGTACTGACTGTGATACTGGGCTGTCCTCTACACAGTCTCTGTACGGCGTACTGTACTGACTGTGATACTGAGCTCTCCTCTACACAGTCCCTGTATGGCGTACCATACTGACTGTCATCACTATGTGAGCAGGAAGTGGCATTGACAGCAGGGCATACACATTCATCAGGAAGCCTGGGGCCATCTTGGAAATGGGAATCAAGAGCAGACAGAGGAAATATTGATGCATTTAAATGGAGGTTAATGACCTCAACACAGGCCAGTTGTCAGTCTCCATTCCACCTATAACTTTGAACTGCTCTCTTATCCTACAGGTTGTTCTTGTGAAAGGATCTCTAGGGTCCTAGCGATAATGGTAATAATGATATGTGAAGGAGTTAAAAATGTTGGTAATTTCCTTAAAAATACATTCAGCGTAATCACCAGCTCCAGCCTTGAACTATCTCAAAGACCCCGGATGGAGGCCTAGGACATGGGATAAAGGATGATGACATTGGGAGTACTGGCTCCAGTGAAAGTTGATAAGAAGAACCCATAAAAGTGACATGAAGAGAACTAACTAGCTTTGTCAGAAGATTTATATTTACTCCGGAAAATATCATGTGTTTCTATCCTATACCCAGATCAAACACTTTTTCATGTATAAATGTAGCCCACTAATAAATGAGCACAGCTCAGTTCCATCTTGACATTGGCATGTCTGTGTCTTGATAACTGATCTCCTGGTTAACCAGCATCTTATCTCACTGATATCTGATGGGACTTGATAAAGGAGAGGTAAAATTACCCTAACATTCTATAGCAGTGTTTCTCAAACCCAGTCCTCAGGACCCTTAACAGTGCAGGTTTTCCAGGTGACAAGAGAATAATTCTACCACCTGTGGCTCTGTTACAATGTGTCAGTCAGTAATGATTACACCTGTGCTAAAGCAAGTAGATATGGAAAACATGCACTGTTAGGGGTCCTGAGGACCAGGATTAAGAAACACTGTTCTATAGCATAAAACAACTAAATAAACATATTCCCACTCATTTTGTTACACTTCGGGCAATAGGAGTCTTATGAAAATTAAAGATATACAACAGGAGTAAAATATGATTTTCCTGGTAAAATGTAACAATCCCCCTGTTGTTATGTGTGATTAGGGTTTCTCTGTACTACAGCGTTGCAGAGTTGCCTAATACGAGGTGTGGGTTCTGATTACATTGTGAGATATTTACGAATTCATTGGGACATGGGACAGGTTCAGATAAGCAGAAGTCTAGAGAGCCAGCATAGGGTCAACACAAAACATCTTTGGAGTCACATGACGGGAAATCTTTGATCTTGTATTCCTGTCTCGTCTTGGTAGAATGAAAGGCTAAATTTGGTTTGGTGCTCTTATCTTTACAGGTGCTGCAGGCATCTACCACATCGAAACAACCTGCAGGACTTTTCTCTGGATGTGAGTACTGTCTGCTCCTTGGTTGTGGGATTTAATGTGGCTTCTGACTAATTTGTTCTTTAGGTCTGGAGCCTTCCTGAAAACTACATCTGGTTTAGAACCTTGTCCTGTGATAGAATGTTCCAATGTTGTTAAGAATGTTTGAGGAATTGTTGTAATTGGTAATGTAGTAATCATGTGAATATACTTTTGATTCTTAATATAACCCTCAACTCTCAATCATATGAATTATACAGCGTGATTATGAGTCAATGGTAGTTTACACCAAATGAAGGTTATGTTTATTATTCAAGTCTAAAGTAAGATTTGTATAATTGTTATTTTCCATAAGATAAAACTACTGGATATTGTCAAAACCCATATTTGGCATTTCACATGTATGGATAAAATGACATATTACCTCCATCATTGGACAGATATTTTTACAAAAGTTTGGGCTCCTCTATCACAATTTCTAATTATGCGTGAGCCACCCACGCAAACACAGGGAGAACATACAAACTCCACACATAAGGCCATGGTCGGGAATCGAACTCATGACCCCAGTGCTGTGAGGCAGAAGTGCTAACCACTGAGCCACTGTGCTGCCCACAATCACCCCCCACAATCTGTTGTATATCAATATGAAACATTCCCTATACTAGACACAATAAATCAAAGGACATTTTTTAAATTTGCAGCTTCCAGAACCCTATCACTCGGTATTGTAATAATAAATATAGAATATTGTTAAATATATTCTGAAATGGAAGTATAAAAATATCCACTTTATGTAGCATTGCAGCCTGAGAATAATGATTCTCAATTATTTTGTACAGCTTTATCTCCCATTATATCCATGAGGCTCAGAGGATGAGTCACTGTATTCAGACATTGTCTATCTATTGCATTAGAAAGAAAAGGGCTGAATTCTGTGCTTAGACAAAATTCATTATAATGTTCTTTGATGGTATTTTCTGAGGTCACATGTGGGTCAAGATATAGCGATAAAATCTCTATCTCATATAAAAAAATATCTATCTAATATATTTCGGCACCATACGTTGAATTATGATTGCTTATTATGATCTATATTGCTCTGTGATCATGTATAGGACTGGAACAATTGCACATTTTATACTGGTTCCTGCAGAGTCTTACTTACGTCACTGTTTTCCACATACATGACAATAGTTGCAAACTGTTTTGTGGACAATACACCTCATAGCATAACCTGACCTCTAGATATCATAATACAATTATATCACTCTCTATACAGATATAGGAACCACATCCCAAACATGACCTGATCATTATATATCATAATAAAATTATATCACTCTCTATACAGACATCGGACACTACACCCCCAACATTACCTGACCACTGGACATGATCATAATACAATTCTATTACACTCTATACAGACATAGGACACTGCACCCCCAACATGACCTGACCACTGGACATGATCATAATACAATTCTATTACACTCTATACAGACATAGGACACTGCACCCCCAACATGACCTGACCACTGGACATGATCATAATACAATTCTATTACACTGTATACAGACATCGGACACTACACCCCCAACATGACCTGACCACTGGACATGATCATAATACAATTCTATTACACTCTATACAAACATAGGACACTACACCCCCAACATGATCTGACCACCGGACGTGATCATAATACAATTCTATTACACTCTATACAGACATAGGACACTGCACCCCCAACATGACCTGACCACTGGACATGATCATAATACAATTCTATTACACTCTATACAGACATAGGACACTGCACCCCCAACATGACCTGACCACTGGACATGATCATAATACAATTCTATTACACTGTATACAGACATAGGACACTACACCTCCAACATGACCAGACCACTGGACATGATCATAATACAATTCTATTACACTCTATACAGACATAGGACACTACACCTCCAACATGACCTGATCACTGGACATGATCATAATACAATTCTATTATACTCTATACAGACATAGGACACTACACCCCCAACATGACATGACCACTGGACATGATCATAATACAATTCTATTACACTGTATACAGACATAGGACACTACACCCCCAACATGACCTGACCACTGGACATGATCATAATACAATTCTATTACACTGTATACAGACATAGGACACTACACCCCCAACATGACATGACCACTGGACATGATCATAATACAATTCTATTACACTGTATACAGACATAGGACACTACACCGCAACATGACATGACCACCGGACATGATCCTAATGCCTGAAGAACAAATTTTATGGAGGTTTGTGTCTTTAGGAACTGTCTACGTGTTATTATAAGGGATGTAACAAATTTAGTGTTTTAGAATTTGTCTAAATCCCGAGTCCACAGCAATCTATTCAGCTGAATCCCATTTGAGACTTACAAAGAGTTAAAAAGGGTCATGGAAGCATTAAAATGTAGCTAAAGGTAATGATTAAATAAATTAATATCTCACATGTAATTAAAGTGTTGAATTTGTTATTTTCACCCTTTTGTCATCCTCTCCATCTATGCTGCTGCTATTCGTCCTCTTCTCCCTCAATCACTGCTATACTTTCTGTACACTGATGTATGAGTGTTTTTGAAAAACTTTGACCCCTGACTTTCCTCTATATTCAACTGTGATTGCAGCAGTGGAGCCTCTGTACAGTGAGCCACAGGCTCATTTTACAATGTATTGCATCCTTTTCATATTCATTTAATCTATGTAGACCTGCATCAAGGATTGTTCTAATCACCTGCTGCTAGTACTGAGTTGCCATCACCTTGGCTTTTTATCACAGGTCCAGGCCTATATAAGCAGCTTTCTGTGAACAGCACATTGTCAATTTATTAAGTTTGTTCTCTTTTGGCAGACTACCTCTCTGGGTCTTGAGCTATGTCGCTCAGTCCACTACTTTCTCTGGCTCCTGACCCCTGGCTATTCTCTGGGTTTGCGATTTCTTGAGTCCCCAGACTCACCCTCTGTACTTAAAGGTACAGTACATCTTTTCTCACTACGACAGTTCCTGCCATATAAAGACTGTAACTCCTGAGGAACGGCAATTGGTAGTTATGTTCCCGTGTCCACAATTTCCCTTTCTATACGTTTGCCAGCTAGTTTGGCGTTCATCGCCCGTCCCACACCAACCAAGCTTCCTTCAAACTCTAAACCCTTCCCAAATCCCTTCTGACGCAAGCCTCATTTTCCCGTCTAATCTCCACCCCTCTCCATCCAAGTCTGGTTCTCACATCTCCTAATCTGTCTCTCACAGACCTGTGGGCAGCTTTCTAGAATACACGAGGAGTTGAGTCTATTTCACACACATTAAACTTGGAAGAACATCAAACATCAAAATAGATGAAAACACATCTGTTCTTCTGGGAACCAAGGTCAGACTTCTGTGTCAGTCTGATACATTTATATGTGTTCACACATCTCATTAGTCTACCTTTATAATGCAACAATAAATCCTTTGTTCTCTTTCATGGTGTTCAGTGTAACTCCTGCCATGTAATTAACGCTCTTAGGAGATATTGATAATTACCCTAGTAATTACACTAGTGCACTCTAATCCTGCAAAATTATTATTTTTTCCTCCCAGTCTATTGATCTCTGTATAATTGTTACTATGTAGATAAAATATATTTAAATAAAAACTGAACTCTACACAGAGTTCAATGATTTAACTTTAGGCTGATTCTTGTTTCCGAACTGCGAAGATAACAAGGAAGTACCTGTGATGGATTTCCCGTATATTGTTTTGTATAAATGGTCTCCTGACTGACCAGGGAATGGCATATCTCCCAAATGTCGTGATTTATGCGGGATAGTACGGATTTGATGGGACTGTCTCGGGTATCATGTTCAAATTCGGAGACAGTTCCGTGATGTTGCGGCACTGTTTTGACACTTTAAATGCGTAGTCGCGATGTGCCATCTTAATTGAATATGCCCCATAGGGGAAGGTTTGGCTTTGTGTTGCCAAAGTATCTAAGAATTTTTTTCTTTTTGAGAATGTATCCATGCTCAATCCATAGGTGATACAGGACCATGACTGGGCCCTATAACAGCCGCATGGGCTGCAATTACGGTAGTTACGCCCCCTACTGGCTGCTGGCTGAGTCAACGCAGCCCAGTCAGTAACATACACGGCAGATGAAGTGAAAAGAGGAAATGCATTGAGCAACAATGTGGCAAAGCAACATATATAATGTAACAGATTCATTCTGTAATGTTACAGGAGAGAGGAAAGAATCCCAGCACTGTACAAAGGCGGACACAGACCTACACTGGAATAACACATCTCTATTAGTCACACAGATATTTATAACTTATTTCTCTATCAGGTGACTGATGCGACCTCCAAGATAATATTTCATGAATAAGTCAACTCTTAAACTGTAAGCTGGGGTTTTAAAAGCATAAAATGATTTAATCATTATCTTGTGTCATCATGACTCAGAACTGGTCTATACACACAAACGTCTACATTTAGTCTCCACAGATAACACCAGAGAATATCAAATATTTATAAAGAGATTTACCAGCCTATTTACTAAAAACAGGCGATAGGGAAGGTGTTCCATCGCAGCAATATAAAACTTATGGCCGTTATTTAATAATAAAATATTGCCTTGGCAACAGCTGCTCAGCGATACTGGGCGACAACGGTAAGACTTACCTCTCTGCGACCCCCACTCTGTCTCCAGGGATCTGCGTATGTGAGATCCAGCCTCGGGCTTTCAATTTCACTTGGTAGAAAATGTTCAAAAATATTAGAAAAAAATATATATATATTGCCATGATTTTTTTCCCATAGGCTTCCTATACTTTGCTCAGCTACCACCGGCAGTGCCCCTTTCATAGATAGGGAGAAGTCCTATCTCCGGTTAAATCACCAATTTTCGTCGAGATAGAGCATTTCTCTGTTATATAAATAGTCCTGTGAATGGGGAGGGCTGGTACTCGGATCAGCAGCCTATTAGGAACATTTTAAAGGAAAATAAATGCTGGTAGCCCAAGGTAGCCCACTATGGGCCAGGGTCAGATGCCCCATCTTCCCCCCAGCCCTGGCAGCCCCCGCCCACTTACAATGTCAGGGAGGTAAATTGGTGATGGGCTGAATAGTGGTTTGGCCGACCGACTGTCTGTCTCCCGTCTGGAGGTGACTGGTATATTTCTGTGCACAGAATTCCCCCTTAGTCGGTTACATACTAGCAAAAACCACTTAAATTAGAGAATAACTTTGAAAAATAAAAGTTGTTTAATTCTGTAATAAAGAATATTAACCACAATAAAATATATTTTGCTAATATTTCAGATGCAATCCTTTTGGGATCTTCACTGTGGTGCAACAAGTCTCTAATTCTCTGAACCCCCAGCACTAAGAACCGTTGTGTACAAACATACATTGTGCAAGAGCGTACACTCCCATCTTTAGTGCAAAACCTTTTAATGAAAAAACAAACACACTTCCTATTTTCTTATAAAATACTGCAACACCCTCATTTATGGCTTAAATCAGTGTTTCTAAACTCCAGTCCTCACCTCATGTTTTCAGCATTTCACAGGTGATTTGACTACTTGGCTGGGTCAGTAACTATCCCACCTGTTTCCAGTGACAGAAATCCTGAAAACATGAGCTGTTGGGGGTGTGTGAGGACTGGGGTCACTGGGATAAATGAATCATGAGAGAGGATATAGTGGTGTGACTTTTTTGTTACATTGCTCCGAGGACAGATGGAAATGGGCTTCTTTGCAGAACAGCAACGTGGAGGCACAGAACAGGTCCCATGCAGAAGTGGTGCAAAATCCAAGTCCTTTTGCACATTGGAAATGACTACATGCTCCTTAACACTGCAGGTGCAACCGTGAAAAACGGATCTTCCAAACCTTTATTTCATTGCTACATTAAATCTCAGGTCTACGAGGATGCAATGGTGCACTTAACTTACACTGCCCAACTCTTTACCGCTGGAAACTTCTACTCCTTCTCAAATGTGTCCAATTTGCACCAAGATTTTTATGAGCAAAAACAAGCATAATCGCGTCCAATTTTCAGGTGCATCATGAATCCCAGAAGTAAATTGCTCACCCAGCATTAGGCACATATAAACGACATGCGAGGCAACTCACGCTGCATTGTATCGGCACTGAGATTTGATGTGGGCACATCTTATTATCATCATCATTTATTTATATAGCGCTAGCTTTACCATTGAGAATAAACAGTAATAAAACAATACTGGGTAATACATACAGACAGAGAGGTAAGAGGGCCCTGCTCGCAAGCTTACAATCTATGGGACAATGGTTTGATACACAAGGGTAAGTGCTACATCATATTGAATATTTGTCCAGCTAGAATGCAAAGGTTACAAAGTATTTAGTGGGCTGTATGCTCAGTCACACAGCAATGTTGGTCAGAGGGTTGTTGTCTTGTGTTAGCTGTGTAGAGGGAGGTAATAGGGTAACCTAGGGAGATTAAGAGGGTGGTAAAGGAATATTATAAGCTTGTCTAAAGAGGTGGGTTTTCAGAGAACACTTGAAGGTTTGAAGACTAGAGGAAAGTCTTACTGTGCGAGGGAGAAAATTCCATAAAGTGGGTGTAGCCCGAAAAAAGTTGTGTAAATGGGAATGGGAGGAAGAAATGAGAGTGGAAGAGAAACGTAGATCTTGTGCAGGACGGAGGTGTCGAGTTGGGAGATATTTTGAGACAAGTGAGGAGATGTAAGTCGGTGCAATTTTGTTGATGGCCTTGTATGTTAGTAGAGGAAGTTTATATTTGATTCGTTGAAAAATAGGCAGCCAATGTAGAGACTGACAGAGTGACTCAGCAGACGAAAAACGATTTGAAAGGAAAAACAATCTAGCCGGTGCGTGCAAAATAGATTGTAGGGGCTCGAGTCTGACTTTGGGAAGACCAGTAAGGAGGAAATTACAATAGTCGATGCGGGAAACGAGTGCAAGAATTAAAGTTTTTGCAGTGTCTTGTGTGAGATATGTGCGTCTTCTGGAAATATTTTTTATATGTATGTAACATGATGTAAATAGAGAGTTGATATGGTGAGCAAAGGATAGTTGCGAGTCAAGGATTACACCTCGGCAACGAGCTTGCGGTGTGGGATTTATGGTCATGTTGTCAACAGAAATAGAAATGTCAGGCAGGAAGCTTCTATTGTTGGCTGGGAATATTATTAATTTAGTTTTTGTACGATTGAGTTTGAGTTGGCGAGAAGACATCCAAGATGAAATGCCAGAAAGACAGTCAGTTACACGGGACAACACAGATGTCGAGATCATCAGGAGAGGATAGATAGATTTGTGTATCATCTGCATAGAGATGATACTGAAATCCAAAGGAGCTTATTAGTTTTCCAAGAGAAGTGGGGTAGATGGAGAAAAGCAGAGGACCTAGGACTGAGCCTTGAGGAACTCCAACTGATAAAGGAAGTGGAGTAGAGGTTGTTCCATAAAAATTAACACTGAAAGAGTGATTAGATAGGTAGGATGAGAACTAGGATAGGACACTCTCTTGAAGACCTAGGGATTGTCGCGTCTGTATGAGGTGAGAGTGGTCAACAGTGTCGAATGCAGCAGAGAGATCCTGGAGAATTAGAAGAGAGTAATCACCTTTAGTTTTAGCTGTGATCAGATCATTGACAACCTTGGTCAGCGCAGTCTCTGTGGAGTGTTGAGAGCGAAAGCCTGACGGAAGAGGATCCAACAGGTTGCAGAAAGGAAACGTGTGAGGCAAGTGTAGGCAATCCGCTCGAGAAGTTTGGAGGGGCACGGGAGCTGAGAGATGGGGCGGTAATTTGAGAGAGTTTGGGTCAGAATTTTGTTTTGTTTTTTAGAATAGAAGTAATCACTGCGTGCTTGTATAGTGATGGAAAGATACCTGTAGAGAGAAAGAGATAACAGATCTAAGTGTAAGTTGTGAACCTAACCACAGAGCTAGTCCCATCCCACTTACGTTATAACAGCAATCATTTAAAAATAGTGTTATGACTCATTTAAAATCAGTGTTTAATTCCTCTCCGTTTGCTGTAATAGGAAATTAGTGGGTATAGCATGAGTATAACATCAACTCACTGTACAAAACGGCTCAGGTCGGCAGACATGCAGCGAGATCTTTGTTTCATGCTTTTTAAACCATTTTTAAGCAATTAGCCGAGCGCTAGAGGAAATATCCTGTTCATTTGTAACATTACCCCTCCCCTTACATGCACTTTACTTGTCATATAAAAGATTTACTTCTTTTTGCATATGGATCTGTCTGGTTGTCTGTGTGTAAGAAACATTATTTTAGCCTCATACAAATACAGAAGTGGAAGTTGCTCAATCAATTTATAACCTCGTTTTCTTTCATCTGAGCCACCAGTCGGTATTGGTGGTGGGTTATATTTTGTTTTTAGGCTTTTAGGATAAATGCTTAATCTGTCTCCTCCCTCTCATTTGTATAGATTTCTAGTAGTACTTGGGATAAGCTGCCAACAGATCTAAAGGAGGAGAAAACAATTAACTAAAAAGGGTCATAAACGATATCCCTATTGCAGTGGTATTGCGGCACCCCGTAGATCCTGCGACCCAGACTTGTCAATGGACGACAGATTACCAAATCTGATTTTCTACATTTGATTGTGCTGGGCCTTAGCGTGACAGGATGTAGCTCTGATTCCTGTGCATTTGGTAAGTGGACTCTTTCCTCCTCTACTGAATGACTGGCACCAGCATGTCACTGACCGCCTCTGGTACCAGCGGTGGGATCGGGTGCCATTTTTTTTTAAACTCTGGGTCATGTGATCATGTGAAGATTCTACACTGTGGTGCGCATGGGCACAAGGAGGTGTCACCATAAGGGTTGACCCGATCTAGGTCTCATCTGAAGCAGAAGAAAAAAAAATCAAATAAAAATAATTGAACAAAAGTCATTAAATTACTAGTTCACTCCCCACCAAATGACCATGTTGACCACTCGGAGTGACAATGACCAACTTTACATGGGTGTTATGCAGAAAACACAATAAATACCATCAAAAGCTGCAGCAATTCAGGACAGGGCCTTAGTCCGTGTGCAAAAGATAAACGGGGTTTATTCCCAAATCGTCCTTTTTCTGTAATTCAGCAGACATGGGCTCAGGCCCTCGCTTGAAGTGGTGCAGCCTTCTGAGATATTTTGCTGGATTATTAAGACTGGGCCTGCACTGCTCCCCTATCCCTGTAGCCTGGTCCTGCACTGCTCCCCTATCCCTGCAGCCTGGGCCTGCACTGCTCTCCTATCCCTGCAGCCTGGGCCTGCACTGCTCCCCTATCCCTGCTGCCTGGGCCTGCACTGCTCCCCTATCCCTGCTGCCTGGGCCTGCACTGCTCCCCTATTCCTGCTGCCTGGGCCTGCACTGCTCCCCTATCCCTGCTGCCTGGGGCTGCACTGCTCCCCATCACTCCTGCCTGTACCTGCACTGCTCCCCTATCCCTGCAGCCTGGGCCTGCACTGCTCTCCTATCCCTGCAGCCTGGTCCTGCACTGCTCCCCTATCCCTGCTGCCTGGGCCTGCACTGCTCCCCTATTCCTGCTGCCTGGGCCTGCACTGCTCCCCTATCCCTGCTGCCTGGGCCTGCACTGTTCCCCTATCCCTGCTGCCTGGGCCTGCACTGCTCCCCTATTCCTGCTGCCTGGGCCTGCACTGCTCCCCTATCCCTGCTGCCTGGGCCTGCACTGCTCCCCATCACTCCTGCCTGTACCTGCACTGCTCCCCTATCCCTGCTGCCTGGGCCTGCACTGCTCTCCTATCCCTGCAGCCTGGTCCTGCACTGCTCCCCTATCCCTGCTGCCTGGGCCTGCACTGCTCCCCTATCCCTGCTGCCTGGGCCTGCACTGCTCCCCTATCCCTGCTGCCTGGGCCTGCACTGCTCTCCTATCCCTGCAGCCTGGTCCTGCACTGCTCCCCTATCCCTGCTGCCTGGGCCTGCACTGCTCCCCTATCTCTGCTGCCTGGGCCTGCACTGCTCCCCTATTCCTGCTGCCTGGGCCTGCACTGCTCCCCTATTCCTGCTGCCTGGGCCTGCACTGCTCCCCTATCCCTGCTGCCTGGGCCTGCACTGCTCCCCTATCCCTGCTGCCTGGGCCTGCAGTGCTCCCCTATCCCTGCAGCCTGGTCCTGCACTGCTCCCCTATTCCTGCTGCCTGGGCCTGCACTGCTCCCCTATCCCTGCTGCCTGGGCCTGCACTGCTCCCCTTCTCTCCTGCCCCGTACCTGCAGTGCTCCCCTATCTCTGATGCCTGGGCCTGCACTGCTCCTATTTACCTCCTGCCTGGTCCTGCACTGCTCTCCTATCCCTGCAGCCTGGTCCTGCACTGCTCCCCTATCCCTGCAGCCTGGGCCTGCACTGCTCCCGCACCGCTCCCCTATCCCTGCTGCCTGGTCCTGTCCCGCACCGCTTCCCTATCCCTGCTGCCTTGTCCCGCACCGCTACCCTATCCCTGCAGCCTGGTCCCGCACTGCTCCCCTATCCCTGCAGCCTGGTCCCGCACTGCTCCCCTATCTCTGCAGCCTGGTCCTGCACTGCTCTCCTATCCCTGCAGCCTGGTCCTGCACTGCTCCCCTATCCCTGCTGCCTGGTCCTGCACTGCTCCCCTATCCCTGCTGCCTGGGCCTGCACTGCTCCCCTTCTCTCCTGCCCCGTACCTGCAGTGCTCCCCTATCTCTGATGCCTGGGCCTGCACTGCTCTCCTATCCCTGCAGCCAGGTCCTGCACTGCTCCCCTATCCCTGCACTGCTCACTTTATCCCTGCTGCCTGGTCCTGCACTGCTCCCCTATCCCTGCTGCCTGGTCCTGCACTGCTCCCCTATCCCTGCTGCCTGGGCCTGCACTGCTCCCCTTCTCTCCTGCCCCGTACCTGCAGTGCTCCCCTATCTCTGATGCCTGGGCCTGCACTGCTCCTATTTACCTACTGCCTGGTCCTGCACTGCTCCCCTATCCCTGCAGCCTGGTCCTGCACTGCTCCCCTATCCCTGCAGCCTGGTCCTGCACTGCTCCCCTATCCCTGCTGCCTGGTCCTGCACTGCTCCCCTATCCCTGCAGCCTGGTCCTGCACTGCTCCCCTATCCCTGCTGCCTGGGCCTGCACTGCTCCCCTATTCCTGCTGCCTGGGCCTGCACTGCTCCTCTATCCCTGCTGCCTGGGCCTGCACTGCTCCCCATCACTCC
This sequence comes from Mixophyes fleayi, assembly GCF_038048845.1. Lineage (NCBI taxonomy): Eukaryota > Metazoa > Chordata > Amphibia > Anura > Limnodynastidae > Mixophyes > Mixophyes fleayi. Next base: position 91,762,209 of record NC_134412.1, on the reverse strand, counting down.
TGCCTGTACCTGCAGTGCTCCCCTATCCCTGCAGCCTGGTCCTGCACTGCTCCCATATTCCTGCTGCCTGGGCCTGCACTGCTCTCCTATCCCTGCTGCCTGGGCCTGCACTGCTCCCCTATCCCTGCTGCCTGGGCCTGCACTGCTCCCCTATCCCTGCTGCCTGGGCCTGCACTGCTCCCCTATTCCTGCTGCCTGGGCCTGCACTGCTCCCCTATCCCTGCAGCCTGGGCCTGCACTGCTCTCCTATCCCTGCAGCCTGGTCCTGCACTGCTCCCCTATCCCTGCTGCCTGGGCCTGCACTGCTCCCCTATTCCTGCTGCCTGGGCCTGCACTGCTCCTCTATCCCTGCTGCCTGGGCCTGCACTGCTCCCCATCACTCCTGCCTGTACCTGCAGTGCTCCCCTATCCCTGCAGCCTGGTCCTGCACTGCTCCCATATTCCTGCTGCCTGGGCCTGCACTGCTCTCCTATCCCTGCTGCCTGGGCCTGCACTGCTCCCCTATCCCTGCTGCCTGGGCCTGCACTGCTCCCCTATCCCTGCTGCCTGGGCCTGCACTGCTCCCCTATTCCTGCTGCCTGGGCCTGCACTGCTCCCCTATCCCTGCAGCCTGGGCCTGCACTGCTCTCCTATCCCTGCAGCCTGGTCCTGCACTGCTCCCCTATCCCTGCTGCCTGGGCCTGCACTGCTCTCCTATCCCTGCAGCCTGGTCCTGCACTGCTCCCCTATCCCTGCTGCCTGGGCCTGCACTGCTCCCCTATCCCTGCTGCCTGCACTGCTCCCCTATCCCTGCTGCCTGGGCCTGCACTGCTCCCCTATCCCTGCTGCCTGGGCTTGCACTGCTCCCCTATTCCTGCTGCCTGGGCCTGCACTGCTCCCCTATCCCTGCTGCCTGGGCCTGCACTGCTCCCCTATCCCTGCTGCCTGGGCCTGCAGTGCTCCCCTATCCCTGCAGCCTGGTCCTGCACTGCTCCCCTATTCCTGCTGCCTGGGCCTGCACTGCTCCCCTTCTCTCCTGCCCCGTACCTGCAGTGCTCCCCTATCTCTGATGCCTGGGCCTGCACTGCTCCTATTTACCTCCTGCCTGGTGCTGCACTGCTCTCCTATCCCTGCAGCCTGGTCCTGCACTGCTCCCCTATCCCTGCTGCCTGGGCCTGCACTGCTCCCCTATCCCTGCTGCCTGGGCCTGCACTGCTCCCCTATCCCTGCTGCCTGGGCCTGCAGTGCTCCCCAATCCCTGCAGCCTGGTCCTGCACTGCTCCCCTATTCCTGCTGCCTGGGCCTGCAGTGCTCCCCTATCTCTGATGCCTGGGCCTGCACTGCTCCTATTTACCTCCTGCCTGGTGCTGCACTGCTCTCCTATCCCTGCAGCCTGGTCCTGCACTGCTCCCCTATCCCTGCAGCCTGGGCCTGCACTGCTCCCGCACCGCTCCCCTATCCCTGCTGCCTGGTCCCGTCCCGCACCGCTCCCCTATCCCTGCAGCCTGGTCCCGCACTGCTCCCCTATCCCTGCAGCCTGGTCCCGCACTGCTCCCCTATCCCTGCAGCCTGGGCCTGCACTGCTCCCCTATCCCTGCTGCCTGGTCCTGCACTGCTCCCCTATCCCTGCAGCCTGGTCCTGCACTGCTCCCCTATCCCTGCAGCCTGGTCCTGCACTGCTACCCTATCCCTGCACTGCTCACTTTATCCCTGCTGCCTGGTCCTGCACTGCTCCCCTATCCCTGCTGCCTGGTCCTGCACTGCTCCCCTATCCCTGCTGCCTGGGCCTGCACTGCTCCCCTTCTCTCCTGCCCCGTACCTGCAGTGCTCCCCTATCTCTGATGCCTGGGCCTGCACTGCTCCTATTTACCTCCTGCCTGGTCCTGCACTGCTCTCCTATCCCTGCAGCCTGGTCCTGCACTGCTACCCTATCCCTGCACTGCTCACTTTATCCCTGCTGCCTGGTCCTGCACTGCTCCCCTATCCCTGCTGCCTGGTCCTGCACTGCTCCCCTATCCCTGCTGCCTGGGCCTGCACTGCTCCCCTTCTCTCCTGCCCCGTACCTGCAGTGCTCCCCTATCTCTGATGCCTGGGCCTGCACTGCTCCTATTTACCTCCTGCCTGGTCCTGCACTGCTCTCCTATCCCTGCAGCCTGGTCCTGCACTGCTCCCCTATCCCTGCAGCCTGGGCCTGCACTGCTCCCTTACCGCTCCCCTATCCCTGCTGCCTGGTCCCGTCCCGCTCCCATATCCCTGCAGCCTGGTCCCGCACCGCTACACTATCCCTGCTGCCTGGTCTCGTCCCGCACCGCTCCCCTATCCCTGCTGCCTTGTCCCGCACCGCTACCCTATCCCTGCAGCCTGGTCCCGCACTGCTCCCCTATCCCTGCAGCCTGGTCCCGCACTGCTCCCCTATCCCTGCAGCCTGGGCCTGCACTGCTCCCCTATCCCTGCTGCCTGGTCCTGCACTGCTCCCCTATCCCTGCAGCCTGGTCCTGCACTGCTCCCCTATCCCTGCAGCCTGGTCCTGCACTGCTCCCCTATCCCTGCACTGCTCACTTTATCCCTGCTGCCTGGTCCTGCACTGCTCCCCTATCCCTGCTGCCTGGTCCTGCACTGCTCCCCTATCCCTGCTGCCTGGTCCTGCACTGCTCCTCTATCCCTGTTGCCTGGTCCTGCACTGCTCCCCTATCCTTGCACTGCTCCCCTATCCCTGCAGCCTGGTCCTGCACTGCTCCCCTATCCCTGCTGCCTGGTCCTGCACTGCTCCTCTTTCCCTGTTGCCTGGTCCTGCACTGCTCCCCTATCCCTGCACTGCTCCCCATCCCTGCACTGCTCCCCTATCCCTGCTGCCTGGTCCCGCACTGCTCCCTTATCCCTGCTGCCTGGTCCTGCACTGCTCCCCTATCCCTGCTGCCTGGTCCTGCACTGCTCCTCTATCCCTGTTGCCTGGTCCTGCACTGCTCCCCCATCCCTGCACTGCTCCCCTATCCCTGCTGCCTGGTCCCGCACTGCTCCCCTATCCCTGCAGCCTGGTCCTGCACTGCTCTCCTATCCCTGCAGCCAGGTCCTGCACTCCTCCCCTATCCCTGCAGCCTGGTCCTGCACTGCTCCCCCATCCCTGCAGCCTGGTCCTGCACTGCTCCCCTATCCCTGCTGCCTGGTCCTGCACTCCTCCCCTATCCCTGCAGCCTGGTCCTGCACTGCTCCCCTATCCCTGCTGCCTGGTCCTGCACTGCTCCCCTATCCCTGCTGCCTGTTCCTGCACTGCTCCCTTATCGCTGCAGCCTGGTCCTGCACTGCTCCCCTATCCCTGCTGCCTGGTCCTGCACTGCTCCCCTATCTCTGCAGCCTGGTCCTGCACTGCTCCCCTATCCCTGCAGCCTGGTCCTGCACTGCTCCTTTATCCCTGCTCCCCTATCCCTGCAGCCTGGTCCTGCGCTGCTCCCCTATCCCTGCAGCCTGGTCCTGCGCTGCTCCCCTATCCCTGCTGCCTGGTCCTGCACTGCTCCCCTATCCCTGCAGCCTGGTCCTGCACTGCTCCCCTATCCCTGCTGCCTGGTCCTGCACTGCTCCCCTATCTCTGCAGCCTGGTCCTGCACTGCTCCTCTATCCCTGCTCCCCTATCCCTGCAGCCTGGTCATGCGCTGCTCCCCTATCCCTGCAGCATGGTCCTGCACTGCTCCTCTATCCCTGCAGCCTGGTCCTGCGCTGCTCCCCTATCCCTGCAACCTGGTCCTGCGCTGCTCCTCTATCCCTGCAGCCTGGTCCTGCGCTGCGCCTCTATCCCTGCTGCCTGGGCCTGCACTGCTCCCCTATCCCTGCAGCCTGGTCCTGCGCTGCTCCCCTATCCCTGCAGCCTGGTCCTGCACTCCTCCCCTATCCCTGCTGCCTGGTCCTGCACTGCTCCCCTATCCCTGCAGCCTGGCCCTGCGCTGCTCCCCTATCCCTGCAGCCTGGTCCTGCACTGCTCCCCTATCCCTGCTGCCTGGTCCTGCACTGCTCCCCTATCTCTGCAGCCTGGTCCTGCACTGCTCCTCTATCCCTGCTCCCCTATCCCTGCAGCCTGGTCATGCGCTGCTCCCCTATCCCTGCAGCCTGGTCCTGCACTGCTCCTCTATCCCTGCAGCCTGGTCCTGCGCTGCTCCCCTATCCCTGCAACCTGGTCCTGCGCTGCTCCTCTATCCCTGCAGCCTGGTCCTGCGCTGCGCCTCTATCCCTGCTGCCTGGGCCTGCACTGCTCCCCTATCCCTGCAGCCTGGTCCTGCGCTGCTCCCCTATCCCTGCAGCCTGGTCCTGCACTGCTCCTCTATCCCTGCTCCCCTATCCCTGCAGCCTGGCCCTGCGCTGCTCCCCTATCCCTGCAGCCTGGGCCTGCACTGCTCCCCTATCCCTGTTGCCTGGTCCTGCACTGCTCCCCTATCCCTGTTGCCTGGTCCTGCACTGCTCCCCTATTCCTGCAGCCTGGTCCTGCACTGCTCCCCTATCCCTGCAGCCTGGTCCTGCACTGCTCCCCTATCCCTGCAGCCTGGCCCTGCGCTGCTCCCCTATCCCTGCAGCCTGGGCCTGCACTGCTCCCCTATCCCTGTTGCCTGGTCCTGCACTGCTCCCCTTTCCCTGCAGCCTGGTCCTGCACTGCTCCTCTATCCCTGCAGCCTGGTCCTGCACTGCTCCCCTATCCCTGCAGCCTGGTCCTGCACTGCTCCCCTATCCCTGCAGCCTGGTCCTGCACTGCTCCCCTATCCCTGCAGCCTGGTCCTGCACTGCTCCTCTATCCCTGCAGCCTGGTCCTGCACTGCTCCTCTATCCCTGCTTCCCTATCCCTGCAGCCTGGGCCTGGTGCTGATGCTGCAGCGACTCCGGCTCATACTGCTGCACATCCCAACTTCACCGTAAGGGGGCGACAATCTCTCCTCAATATACGCATCCACATTCTCCGCAGCATTCGACGTCACCCCTTACACCACGCCTCGCTCCACGCTCTCGCTGATTGACTGTCCCCTGCTCAGCGGATCACCCTATTGGTCGCGATAGATGTCTATCATGTGACGTCAGACGAGTGTCCCGGCGCTGGCTGCGCTCTGCATCGGGGCCTCAGTCAGACACAGACAGCGGAGGAGGCAGCATCGCAGCCCGGCCCTTCCCCAGTCCTCCCGGTACCTCCATGGCGGGGCTCCCCTCCGCTGCATTACCGTCCTAGCCGCCCGCAGCGCACGGTAAGTCGCGATATCTCGTAGGCGGGGCGTCATATCGCTGGGGATCGGGATAGTGGATGGGGTGTGGCATCATGACTGGGGCACAACAGGGTGACATCAGATGACGTCACTGCGGCCATCAGTGGAGACAGCTGCAGAGTGCAGCCTGAGGAGGTGTCCTGCATCCTCTGTGTATCTTATATATATGTGTATATATATATATCTATAGATATATATATATATATATATATATATATATATATATATATATATATATATATATATCATCCTCTGTATATCATATATATATATATCATCTAGTGTATATCTCCTCATTCTGTCATCATCAATCTCTATATTGCTTGTGTGTATGTATGTGTATATATATATATATATATATATATATATATATATAATCATGTATATCTTCTCCTCTATCATATAGCTCATGTATGTCCCTGCATATATTTATATCTATCATCATATATATCTCTATATAACTCATGTCTATCTTCTGGTAATCATCTATATACATCCTCTATCTTTCATCATATAGAAGCAGTGTGTGCTTAGTGTTCAGGCAAGTTTTAGTAAACTGTTTAATATGTGCATAGAGAGCTTCAGAAATTGCTGCAAGTGTGCTACCTATTCACATCAGTTAACTCCTATCTAACTATATATATATATATATATATATATATATATATATATATATATTATATTTGGCATAGATGTATCAGTTGTATCAGATTTAAATGCATTACACATGTTTGTGTATATATAGAACTGTGCATTATCTATAAGAGATAGTAAGGAGGACATACTGGATTATAATGATCTCCCTCACTGTAATATTTCAGTATTATGTTCCTGTTCCAGCCAGGTCTCTCCCATTTAACCTCTTCCATCCCTCAGTCATTTGAAGCCTTTAAAAAGCACCTTTCAGTTTGGGCCCCTGTACATAGTTATTATGTCACCATAGTGCTACGGGAGGGTTATTATACTTAGATAAAATCCAGCAAGTCCTGGGGGAGTTACTTCTGTGCAGCTTGTATTTTGCTTGTGAGATTTATTGAAGGACTGTTCAGGTAATGCGATGACAGGCCAGGTTTTCCTCTTTCTCTCTTGTGCTGTGGTCAGTTTTCAGACACAACAGGGCGTCAGCTGTTCTACACAACAGAGGCTGCGGGCACCTCCTGCAAATCATAAAGATACTGTTTAATTGTGCATTACCCTCTTTCCCTGGGGGGATTCTGTGCACAGCCCCTCAGTAATATATTAACCCCTTCTGAGAGCAAATAATGTGGATTTCTCTTGCAAATTAATGTCTGAATTGAATCCAGTTTTGCTGCAGGAGTATTTTTCTGCTGTCTGCTTCCCCCCCCCCCTTTCAATCCCTATTTTTATCCACATAAGCCGGCATCTGAGTAGTTATAAAGCAGCCTGTGTTCTCTGTCCAAAACCAGCACTACAGATGTTTGCTGGACTGGAATCATGATGCAGCAGCCATATTAAGTGGAAGCCCAAGATGGCAGCACTCAGCATTATGTTGGCCTTGCCTCTGAACAATCCCTGTTTTATATAAACGCTGTTAGTCCTATATAAAAACAAAACCAACCGCTTGCCAGATTAGCTTCCAAGTGTTCCTCTCAGTGAGAAGGTCAGATCTCAGCTGCCTTCCTCCCCATGATGTCTAAATAATCTAAAGATATATTTAACCCTTACGTAGCCCTGTACAGGGATTTTAGATCAGATCTGTATGTTGTTAAATAATTTGATAGATCTCGCTCAACTAATGATCCGGCCAAGATGATGGCTGCTGTTCTGGTTTGTGCTGGAGAGATTCTCTTTTCTTGGCAAAGCAGGATTTCTGGTCATATGTATTTGATATATGTGAGTTTGATGTGATCACAGCCTCCTGGTAAGGTCTGAGATGTTCATATTTAGTCGGTTCCTGTCAGTGTTTGTGTATCTCACTATACATTATAATGTGGGTTCTGGCTCTTGTGTCAGTATGCGTTAATAATGACCCGTGAGTTGCTGAAAATAAAATAACGTTGGCATAATATATGTGATGAGCATTCTTCTGCATTTCTTTGCTCGGGTGACAAGGATGTGATAGCATTTTGTTTGGAGTGTAATGGACACAGTTTGCTAGATGAGATCTTTGCTGACGTCTCCTGATTTCCATCAGAAAGGCCACTTTGCATGAGGTATGGAGCACCGTACCTTGTCCTGCCGGTAACAGAAACTCTACCTGACCGATTGGAAATTAGTACTCTGTTGCTCCAAATTTGTTAGGCAAATTTCTGTCCGTAACAGAGATACCGTTGCGTCTCTTATGACATCACAGCTCAGTGGAGCTGGTTACTATGGAGACTGGATGACGGAGAGGAGAATATGACGTTCCTATAGGAATCGATGGAGACAAATGTTTCTTTCACAGATTGATGGACTATTAGGATGTACCGAGGTGATTTACTTTCTGCTAAAAGCAATTGGATGACGTCTGCTGTGATTCAGTGACCTTCTCTCGGACAGGAAGTGTATGGTGTGCATGTGATTCGGGAAGGGCCTGGTAGTGATCAATATTTACTGGTCATCTGTCGTCTAAGGCTGCGTCATAAACCATTTTGGTTTGAGCAGGGCAAATTGTACTGATCACCCCCTGTGATTACTTCTTTTTTTCAATGGAGGCAACATCTCGGACGACCGTCTCCGTAGTACAATTGTACCGCGATTAGCTGTCTCATTTGGCTGTGTACTTGGAAAACTCATTGCAATCCAGGAAGGAAAGTAGGAGGGTTTGCTGACAACCGGTTGTCAAGGGGTGCCTTGGCTGGAATACCAGCCATCTGGAGTTGGATACATTCTCCCTTTCTGTGCTGAGGTGCTCACATCTGTGATTTGATCCCTCTCAAGGTATCCACTTCACCGATTTGTATATATCTATGCTAGTTTTAAGTAATACATTGCTACAGATACTCTTTTGGTCAGGGGAACCTAGATTGTAACATTTTATCTTATTTAAGATATATGCGCTAGAGGATTGAATCATGGGCCTAATAAAGAATGTCTTTTTAATACACATTTTATTTTATGCATTTGTGCATTATGCATCTGTATCCGTCCTTGGTGGACCTGTCAGTATGAGTTATCATTGTTTAATAATGCATCAGTATCTACTGTAATCCACCTTGTCAGGTCCTTTGCTTGTGGATTTACGTTACCTTTTTTGGAAGTTATGCATATAACACATATAGAGTTTTTTTTTATTTTGGTTATTTAGTATTTTATGTGTCTTAAAGTGCGGCTGTCATACATTCAGCGGAGGGAACCACTGTGTGTCCTGTTGGTACTTTGTGCCTTAGTGGTGATGCTTCTCCACTGTGTGTAGGTGAAATGTACACTTTAAAATAGAAGAATCAGCCCTCAGAACCCTAAATAAAATGAATCGCAGCGAAACGTGGAAATCAGGGCTGAAGTTTAATATATTGACTTTACTGCAAAATGCAGACTCCGTATAATAAATGGGTGTAAATAATGCAAATGACACACCTAAAATTAATTATAACGCCAACAAAACAGCATAACCCGCTCTTGTTCAGTCAATATAACTTGTGACTGCTTATAGAGGTCAGATCCTCACATGGGTTGTTACACTATTAGTGAGAAAAATAAATAAATATCTATATCGCAGTGGAAATAGAAATTCAAGGAGAATATTTACTAAACTGCGGGTTTGTAAAAGTGGAGATGTTGCCTATAGCAACCAATCAGATTCTAGCTGTCATTTTGTAGAATGTATTAAATGATAATGATTAATTAGTTTTTTTTTTAAATAACTATTAATGAGTTTTAAAATGTTTTTCCCACTTTGTAGACGTGAGGCTCCATGACACTATTTCAGGGCACCAGTCACCCGCACTTACGGTTATACTGTCAGTTGTTGGTGGTTCTGCCATCGGATGAGTCAGTGTTGGCTGAATGCCATAGTTGTGTGTTTCATATAGCATGTGGTTACTATCCCCCATCAGCTGTGTGTCCTTATGTGCATTCCATAGCATTCTGCTGTCACACTGCATTTAAGTTGCACTATATTGCTATTTGCACATGTGAAATTCCCATCATTCATCTACCAGCAGCTCCCCACATATACTTCCTGTATTGTTCCTATGCTGCGGCCAGCATTTGTGTCCTTGCTGTATTAGGGCTCAGTTACACTGATTACACGTTACAGGTGCCGTAAGAAACGCGTAGTGCGCACCCCTTGCAACGACCACAGACCACTGGGCTGAGACTTTTAAAGATAGAAATTATTAATCAAATTAAATAGGTTTTTTTTCCCCTCCTTGTTTTAGAAATAGACATTCCCAATATGTTCACTACAAAACAGGGTCCATGCATTGCCTCCGTTCCTACACAGCAACACCTCCAGTGCCATGGACTTAAACATTCATTGAGTAGGGATGTTTAGGATGTAGTTGGCTTCGGTGTGACAAAGGTCTGCCCAGCAGCTACTATACATTTAATCAGTTTCCAGTTGTTGCTGGGCAGGGCTCTGTCTCTAGCGCTCCGTCCCTCCTGCACGTTGCCACTTTAAGCACCGCTCCCGATGCCAATCTGGGCATCGGGAGTGGTGTAGTGCGGGGGGAAAGGCAATGACGGGGATATGGAGCTTGGATCAGTGTTGCAATTGCCATTCCTGGCACGTTTAATTTGGAACCTCTCTGGGAATAATAGTGGGTTATGGGAGAATATTTGTTTTTCTTGAAAAGTTGGTCAGTCATGTGTTTTATTGTTCAAGAAAAACAAAAAGCTGCTCTAAGACGGCTGATTGGTCATCTTGAAGGGAAGATAAATATTCACCAACTGTCTCTCTTGTTTTTGATATTGCGCTCTTGTCCAGCTCTCCCTCTGTTATTGGATTGCTTCATGCAGTTTTCAGTATGTGGCCTTTTTCCTGTATACTTGGTCCAAAAACAACTCCTGAGACTTGCAATGTAAAATAAAAACTTGTTAGTGGTTCGCCTAATCCTAGCATAATGATGACCGTTCCTGAATACTTATATCTGTACACTTTAATTTGTCTGGATTACGGATTCTCTTATAATTAACCATAATATTTTATTCTATTCTTCTGGAATCTTTATGAAGTCGTCTTTGGCTACTGGCCTTTAAAGGACATATCCACCCACAATGTTTGTCATTAGTTACCTATCCCCCTCTCCCTAACTAGCAGATCTGTAGAGACCCCACGCATTTCGCTGTGCTCCTCTCCACTGGTGCTGCGTTGGGTATATACCACTTGCATAGAGGGGGAAGAGGAGCTTCACGAAGTCTGAATTCATTGCTAACACAGGAGCTGATTGGACAATGCAGAATTATATTTTTGAACTGTCATAGAAGACTGAAATCATAAATAGTATATGTAATACTATAGATTCTACTCAGAGTATCCTATACTCCCCTAAGGCTTTCTTTAATGGGTAGAATGAAAAATTCCAATTGCCCTAAATGTGGGATTAAGGCTTTTGATTGGGCGCCCAGCCCACATGCGTATGTCTATGTATTCCTAGCGTTTCCTTTGTGAGGCGTTATCTGCTTGTTAGACTTAGGATGCGATATTCAATACTTGGTTGGTATTCTGTGTTATTTGTCTACCCGTCTATCCATACCGCTTTCTTACTTGTATTGATTATTATATGTGGTGATTGAATTTCTGTAATATTTGTGAGTGACGTCTTCTATATTATAGTGTTAACTATCTCTGCATATTTGGAGATGCCCTTTGTATTTGTTATTTTTCTTGTGTATTGTTGTTGTAGTATTAGATTAGGGATAGATGTTTTGTGTTCTAAAAAAATGTAATAAAAATATTTTATTTTCAAAAATAAATAATTACAAAGCAATCCGTACAGTTCCCATTGCTGGTTCCGTTAAGCAGGGAGCAGTGCTGTTCATACAGCGCAGGACATGTTTGGGGACTTAGCCAGGTAGACGGACTATTTTTATGCTACAATAACCTCTTTATCAGCCACTTTCTGCAGCTCTTCTTGTGTTTTATTAGTCTTGTATGTTGTGGCTCGGTAGAATGATTGGTGGGGATGAATGTTTGCAGTGTGTGCGAGTCTCCAGCTTAGGACTGGTCCTTGTTTTGGTCTCAGTTTTCTGATGAGATCTGAAAAAAGATAAAATAGGGACAATGGCACCTGCAGATCAATGCCTCCCTGCTTGAGGAAAGCCTGGCTCTTGATTGAGATAAGACGGAGACTTGTCAGCTCTCTAGCCTTTTACACCAGTCAGCTAAAGCGTACCTTCTGTCATTTTAAATTCATTTTAAAGTGTACTCAAAACACACACCATGGGGGCGGCCATTTTGTGCACTGAGCCAATAGCTGTATGGATGCAGCCTATCCATTTACTAGTAATACCATAGCATGATGTGAACTGGAGATGACATTGAACAGTAAGACAGTGTTTTATCGCACGGACACCAAATAACGACGCCAACACTCATTTTACAGTGACTGGAAGATTGATTTATACTTGAACCTTCACACATGTTGTCATTAGGAATTTTTCTTCACACATTAATTATTTTATGATGGGAAATAACATCCGTAGGTCATTCTTGTAAAAATGGTTCCTCTGCTCTTACAAGTGGTTTTACACTGGCCCAGGGTGTGATTCCTGAAAATTGAGCATAACCTAACCACATCCAAAGATAGGGATCTCTGGATCCCTGTTATAGATCCTGTAAAATAGCCGGACAGACCATGAACGTCGCTTTGTGGAGCGTAGTCTCTCAGGTTTGGTGCTGAACACGTGATTACACGTAGCAAGCGATCAAGCTCTCCATGTACTGTCTGTGCAGTTAGCGCTGATTAATGCGGTTAAGCTTTAAACGAAAAGTATCAGCTGATATTATACACAGACACCTGTTTAAATCTGTTGGGCCCCCTTCACATGGAGCACAGCAACCCCTGCACTCTGCACTGTTGGAGAATTTAGGAACAGTCATCTGTTCCTTGGATTAACGCTGGAACATTGCAGAATCTGAGTGCTGGGTTCTCCGCGGCAATGAGATCCTCTTCTGTGCACTTGTCGGGGGGATGGGGGCATTACTCCTTTCTGTTATTACCCCTTTTTTATTTTGTAAAATATTCATTTATATTATTTTATAAGCTACAGGTGACAGATTCTCTCTGTCTCGGTATGTGTGGTCGGGTCCATTGATGCTCCTGTCTTCTGAATGTCAATAGTCAGTGACTCTAATCTTATCCCCGTCCCCAAAAAAGTGCTAATTCACCTGTTGCCGTTGTAAAACCTTTATATGTAACATGTGCGTTCTGTGATGGCCAGGATCCACTGCATGTCGTCTTAGGAAGAAGGAAGGCCGGATAGGCCCACCCCATGTATCTGTAAACAAAGCCGCTTGTATTAAGAGCCCAGTGTCTGGATGAAAGGCACATCCTGTATTTATGGGCTTTCTAGGAAGGTCGCCTCTCCCTTTGTCAGAATGGTTTAGTCTTACAGACAAGTGCACACATGAAGCCGGTGGCTCGGAGCCACTTGGGACGTACACTTCATTTGTTTGTAAGCAGAAGTCGACCTTTGGGGATGTTTCATAACATCTGAGAGACTATTTCAGGCTTCAGAGGTGCTACTAAGTCACTCCGTAAAATGCTTCTGCAATTGTCATCTTAGAAATCTAAGCAAAAAAATATCAAATGCTCCTAAGTTAAAAAAAAAACAACAACTTTTTTTTTATTATTCATGTAAATGCATAGGCAAACCGAGGAGGGGTTTCCCAGTGCCTGGAAACCCCCCTCCACTGTATAATTGAGGTGGCTGGGCCCTGCCCCCGCTTCACACAGCTCTGCTTGAAAAGGGAGAGCTGTGTGCACCTAACAGTAGTGCACGCAGCATTGCCCATGTATATTATGGGGATAGGGGGAGTTGGAGAGCAGCCAAGCACTGTCTAAAATTATAGCCATGCCCACTGGCGGCGTGGTGTGGAAACCCCCCTCTACAAATCCTGCATTTGCCCCTGAAATGGTTAACCTTAGTAAACATTTATAATGACATTAGACCATACAAAGTAGTTACAAGTTTGGATACATCATTGCACATAGTAGGGGAGAACATGGTACATACATGTATAGTTTAGAAAGTATATGCTTAAAAAAACAACAAAAAAAACCACCCCCCCTCCATCTGGACGTGTCCTTTAAGCGGTCACTCATAGAAAACTCTATATGTTGTCCGCTATTGGACATAGAAGTAGCACAAGATGTCCAACCATGGTTATTGTGGTTACAACATAATATTTGTAAGAAATCTGAGCTGATATTTGAATAATATTGTGATTTGTGGTGATGAGTAATTTTGATTTATTTATTTTGATTACTGGTCCCTTTGTTTTTGCATAAACAAAACAAAAAAAAAATGTCAGAATTGCACAGAAACCTCAATAAGTTGTAACCTTAGGTCATGGCTGGATTTCTGTGACTTTATTTAACAATAAATTACAGTTCTCAGTAACACTGGTTTGTCTTGCATCATGTCTAGCGCAGTCCTTCTAGTAATACCCCTGGGCTCAGCCGGCGTGATAAATCTCCCGGATGGATATATACACTACTCTGTATAATGCACAGTGTTAGGACATATACCCAGGTTATTACTCACTGCGATATGTACATATATAATCACACATCATAGGGGGTGGATAGAATGTATTGAATATGTGGTTTTATACATCAGTATAGATAAAGTTGTTGTTTTTTCCATTTGCCAGCCTGAGGTAATATTTAGTGCCTCATTTCACTAAGAATTAGGGATATTATTGAGGCATGAGACACAAATATGGTTTTCTGCCCACAAAATGACAGCCGCCCTTGTGTGTAGGCGACAGGTACATATGTGAAGGGGGTGATTTTTTTTCGTAGGTACATAAATAGATGAAGCAGAGAATGTCCTGCACTTTGGTGAATCATGTTGTATGAGAGTGTGAATGATCTCATGCTATCTCGTAGCGTTCCCAGAGGGGGGGGGGTGTTGGTCTCCCTGCCCCCCACTATCGCTCATCGTAGGTTACTTGCACTCCCTATTAGAGGTCAAATTCTTCATATTCAAATGTCAGAGCGAAAAAATAAATGCAATTACCCTGGAAAAGAAAGTAATTTTCCACAGTGAGGAATGTATCCTGACCACACAAAGATCCGCTGCATTATTATATGAATATTACGTCCCCTCCCTCAGCAGTAAGTGAGGACGGGCAGCTATATCTTTTGTAGGTTTCATTTTCAGCCAAGGTCTCCGTGTATTTGCTGAGAAGTAAGCTTATCGGGGTGGTAGGTCTTTAATCCCATTGTGGAGCAGGTCATTGTGTGTAGACAATGGGACCCAAACTTCAGCTGTAGAATTGTTTATAGAGCTGATCTTTTGACACATGAAGATATGATGGGGGATGTCTGAGGCTGAGCAGCCCCTGCAAATTTTTAACTAAAGGTCTGAAAGTAACACCAACGTTATACTCCCAATGGTGATAATTGTTGGAGGTAGCGGCAAAGATTGTGTTATTAAAGATATATATATATATATATATATATATATATATATATATATATATATATATATATATATATATATATTAGTGTGGAGACTCCCTGAAATAGGGGTGATCTCCCTCACTCCCTGAAGAGTCTGGCATTCTCCCTGATACTGAACCAGTACAAGACGTGGTTGGCTTCGCCATCTGTGGCATGATGACACAGTTCAGGAATTGTGTCCTATGTCCATGTATTGATGCCTATGGAGGTGGCCATTTTCATGGAGACCAAGATTTAATCAAAGACTGACAGGTAAGACAACATGACTTCTGTAATGGAGACAGAAATGTAAAAGACACTTCAGTCTCTAGAGATTTATTAGCTGCTTTTCTTTAACGCATAGTTGCCTACTCCCCCGGACATTGTTGTGTTGATAGATTGGTACTATCGGAGCTCTGTGAGAAGCAGCGCATATAAAGAGGTGGAGAATGGGGGGGTTGCTTATGAAGGGGGGATTAAATATAGGGCAATCTCGACTGCCCAAAATCTGTGTATTCCTCAGTTTTTGTTGCACCTTTGCAATCTATCCTGTACATCTATGAAACGGCTGTGCCCCCTTAGATGTTTACCTTGTCGTTGGGTGAGAACGTTTTATTACCCGCTATGCAGTTATAGCCACATATATCTGTGTATATAAAGTGAAAGTACCTCAGTAACGCAGGTAAAACGAGCGATTCCCGCTCTCTGGGACGCGGTGTAAGGACTGCGAGTGTCAATGGTCTCATCGACCTAAGCTGATCTGCGAGGTGGCAAATACCTTCCCTGTACCATAGTTATTAATAAATCATGAGACGTACACTGTATTTTTATACTTTAATTCCCAGTGATTAAGTGGACGGGCTGAGATTCCTCAGTATAGGACATATGAAAATTGTATGGCCACAATGGAGAGGGATTTTGTGGACAGCGGCAGCTGGAAATTATTTTTTTTTCTTTATAATTACAGTTTTGGTGAGAATTGCATGTTACAGCCTTTCCGTCAGCTATAACTGATTAGAATACATTATAATCATTAACACAATAATATTAATAATTATTAATTAAAATAATTATGAATAATAATACATTAACACACGTGTGTGATTTGAGTGTACTATTGTTCTGTATTTTAAAGTGGATCCGTCAACTTGTGGATCTCCAAATATGTTGCCAAGTTTGCTACAAAAACCGTACAGTTTCTTCTGTATTCACTACAATGGTGGCAGCCATTTTGTCTGATCACTAGAGTGACATCACTTATGGCATCACTAATGCCTTATGCCTCCGTGGTGTCGCTGTGTGTAGGCGATAGCTCCACGTTCCATCAAGAAACAATCATTTCTTTTTATAGCAGTTTACAAACATTTTTTTACATGTTTGATGTTATAAAGAGCTGACGATTGTAACTAAAATCTATACTTTTTTTTTTGTACCCAAATCACGTTCAGACAAAATATCTGAAGAAAATGTGGTTCTGTCTTCAGTGGCGATGGTACCGCCATGTCCCTGAGAATCTGTATTGGAACCAATGTAGTGAACTGTTAGATAATGCAAATAAAGAATATTTTAGTATTCCTTTGGGATTGTGATGCCTATGAACACTGGAGATTGTATTAGATGGAAGTGCCCCTGCTGGTTGTCTGGGACAATACAAAAATAAAGGCCTCTGTGTTTTGGTCTGTGTTGTATTGTTCTCATTGAGTCTGGGGTCAGCTGAGGAAGAGGCTTCAGACCCCTCATGGAGCGAGGAATGCTCTTTCTAGTTAGAGACAGATTCCTCCCTCTTTACATTACTGGGAATCAGAGTTCGAAGAATGACAATTATTTCCTTCACGGGTCCCTGGAATGGTTTCTATCTAGTGACTCCTCTTCTGCGGCCAGGTTTTCTGAGAACGTGTGATTTGTTACTGACTAAAAAAAGATTTGTTTCTTGATATGGTGGCTTGTATTGGCACATCCAACCAAAATGGTATTGTTTGCAGTATACCTGTCCTCTACACACAGCGGTGGCAGCCATTTTGTGAGCTGTACCAATATTCATGACGATGCAACTCACTTAAGAACTTTACCAGATGAATATCACATCAGCCATTTTGTGCCTTAGTGATGTCACTAGTTCCTGGTGACGTGATAGGCTGCCTTGTCATTACTGTTGGTTAAGCTTATAAAATGGCTGCCTCCGCTCCGGTAGGTAAGCTACAGACGCCATCCATTTTATACTACTACACTGCCTGCGAAGTCTCTCCTCAATATTAGAAGTGATTTATCAAACCTTCTAAAAAGGAAATGTGGAGGTGTTGCCCATAGCAACCAATCAGATTCTAGCTCTCATTTTCTAGAATGTAGTAGATAAATGATAGCTAGAATCTGATTGGTTGCTACGGGTAATACCTCCACTTTTCATTTTTAGAAGGCGTGATAGATCTACTCCTTGGTTGCACACAGATGCCGTGGCCGTTAGGAGCTGCAAGCAGAAAGTGACAGACTTCAGATAGTTAATAACCAGGCTTGTGTCTAGTCATTGTGCTGTCTGAGGTAGCGACTGACATACAAGCTTATACAAGCACCATAAACATTTGCAACAATGCTATTTAAAATACATAGTGTCATTTCTGAGCATTATTAGATCTACAAACAATGTACATACCACTAATTTTATATATTTGCATCAAGAAAATTCCTTAATTTTGCTGTGCTTGATAGGTTCCGGGATGCGCTGTGAATAAAAGCTCAGCCGGTGGCTGCTTTGTTACACAACAGTCAGATTTCTTGGGTGACCCAAATACATTGCAGAATATAACATAATCCTATTGTGTTCCATAAAGAGGAGCAAAGGACTTGTCTGGATGATTATCGGGGAACATCTGAGACTCTTTGAAGCTTGTGAGATGAAAAACACTTTTTTTTTAGTTTCTATATATACAGGTTTTGTTGTGTTGTTTTTTTTTTTTTACACTTTGTGGGGTTTTTTTTTTTTTTTTTTTTTTAATTTAAATTTAGAAAAAAGTTATAATGCATTTGAGAGGCCAAGTGGGTTAATTTCCAAGGAGGCAGTCACTACATGGGAGTATAATTATATATTTGTATTATTAAACTGGTATATTTTTACAGTTATGGAATTGTGTAGTCCGTATTTTTCAATCGGCCAATACGGAGATCACTCAATATTGTGTGGAAGTGTAATGCTGTTGCAATAGATTTAGAGGTTACGCCTCCAAAAATTGGCTACAGATAAACCAACCACCACTGACTGTCAGCGCTCCGTTCACCAGTTCCACACTGCGCACTGTTCCTG
This sequence comes from Mixophyes fleayi, assembly GCF_038048845.1. Taxonomy (NCBI): domain Eukaryota; kingdom Metazoa; phylum Chordata; class Amphibia; order Anura; family Limnodynastidae; genus Mixophyes; species Mixophyes fleayi. Next base: position 91,744,147 of record NC_134412.1, on the reverse strand, counting down.
TCTGGTCTCTGTGAGGCAAGCGGAGTGGTTGTCATGACCCATGTTCAGGTGAATGGAAAGCTCAGTGGGGAGGGTCCTCGACACCCACTAAGCTTAATTAAAGCAGACAGAGCGGTAAGAGGAGAGTGTGTTGTTGCATGAAACCGCTGGAGCAAATGAGGACCTTGGTGAATGTGGTAAATGGCGCTGGGAAGGTAAAAACTTGTCCGAAGAAGATTTGGTGGCCTGTTCGCGGCCCTCTTATCGCGTTAACCATCTCACATGTGTCGAATGGTGAATTTGGTCCACTTTCACCACCAATCTGCATAGCCCGTTTGTGTGGATTGGTGAAAGTCTGATTGCTGCTACTGCCACGGTCTCACGGACTAAGTGGATATTGTGTGAATCGGATGGCGGAGTTAGAGAATAATATTCTACTGAAAGAGCTGCGGATGCCTTGGGTCTAATCTGAGCATCTACCATTAATAAGTTAGAGGTCAGACTGGTTGGACCAGTTGGCCTTGATTTCTGCTCGGTAGAGTGAAGAGGGCCTTGGGCTCCTCTTCTCCGGGTATTACTGAGCAGGATTCTCTGGGAGTCATGTTCTGGCCATTGATGAGGAAGTTTGTGAGACTCACAGGTTTTGCATAAAAGTTCACGTTCTGTTGCCCTGATGATGTTTTAATGCCGAAACTTCAGCTGATTAATGCAATCACTCTGAGAATGGTGTATAGTGAACCCCCTTATTGTGCTTTATGGAGTTTAGACGGACTCTGTGTGACTACTGGCTGTTGACAGGGTGCCTTTGACTATCTGTACGTTCGCTCCTGATAAGAGTTGTCATTGCCAGGATGTTGTGATAACATGTTATTTGTGGCAGCCGACTAGTTATGATCCTGTGTCCACAGGAGAATCTGGAGTGTTATACCCTCCTAATCTCCTCCTAATGTAGGTAGCTGTCCCTCATTCTGTAAAAACCAAGTTCTCTAGTCTCAAAGCCTGTCTGTGTCTCCCCAGAGGTCAAATGTCTCTCTAGCATTGTTAAGAATGACTTTGAAAATGATGAGGTGACCCCTCCCCCTTCCTCTGCCCTCCTAGTTTCGTTCAATGATCTTTGATTCCATGGTTGCAAATTCTGCTATAAACTGGTAACTGATATCTGTAATCCATCAGATTAATCAGCTTTAACACTTACATATACGTGCACTATTTCCTTCTCATATTATTCATAAGTAGATATGGGTATGATTCAGCAGTTCATCAGTGAAGCATATTTTACATTAAGCGGTGGTTGTGGGTGGAAGAGTTTTCTCCTATGCACAACAGACTTGTGGTGTGTGTGTGTGTGTGTGTGTATATATATATATATATATATATATATATATATATATATATATATATATATATATATATATATATATATTATTGCATCGTCATTTGAGATAATTACAAGATGCGTTTTGACATTGGATACATTTTTATTTTAATTTAGTGTTTTATTTTTTCTTTGTCATTGACCATTTGCCTGGGAGACTGGACAGACGCTGCTCTCACAGGTATCATTGGTCCTTATGACAACCCTTCCTACATATTCACACTGGATCCACGGCTGCACTTGTAACATGGTGATAATCAGATGCATCAGGAAACTGAATACAAATAGACCTTTATAGCAATAGAGCTCCTTCATGGCTAAATCTATTCTACCACAATTGTATGTTTCACATTGGGAATAATTGGTTCGAATTTACTATAAAATGTCAGATGTTCTTTGTGATTTAGGGAGGGCGGTCAAAAGGGAAATTGGTCAATAAATGTGACCCGTGATCATATTAATGTGCAGTAATTGGACCATATTAATCACTACAGGTTACTCTGACATCTGGTCTGGTCTGTGACTATACCAGTGGTTCCCAAACTGGGTGCCGTGGCTCCCTGGGGTGCCGCGGTGACCTCCCTGGGGTGCCGTGGCCAGGGCTTGTGGAAAGCAAGGTGGGTGACTACTTGGTAATTATTTTGGCTTAGAGGTGCCTTGAAAAAATTATGGAGACACTAAGGGTGCCTCGAACTGAGAAAGTTTGGGATCCACTGGACTATACTATACAGATGTATATTAGAGTATGGTGCGAGTTCATAAGCGTCAAACAGGCGGTGTGTTCTGACTCATGGTACATATTACTATACACCGAGCAAGTGTCTGTGATGTCAGTGGTTTATACAATTACAGATGTCATTTTATTGGACCACAATCCTATTGCCTTCGATACGTCTTTTTGTCGTCCATTCTTGAGCTTCAGTCTTTGTTAACCTGGTTTCTGTTTTACATATTTTACTACATAGTTATTTCCATAATGAATTTTTAGCCCTTTCAATTTAAATGCCCCCACCCCATATCACCCCATAATACGGTAATTTCAACAGTGGATTCTTACTCGCGGCTCCCTGAGCTGCGAGATGAAATCCAGGCTAAAGTTACCGTATTAGCGGTAATACCATTAACGCTGCGCTATTCGCGGCAAAATTGAATTGGCCCCCTAAAGTGTTGTTTATTTTAATTTTTTTTATTTTTGTATCAGAACCACCAGTGTCATTGTCCCAGGTTATACCTGGAAAGATAAAATCTCCAATGGGGAACACATTTTGTATTTACCTCCCTTTTAGTTTGTAATAATAGTTGATTTTCAGTACAATGATAGAAGCTTGGTGGCTTATTGAGAACCCCAGTCTGAATTTTACTGGTCCTTTTTCTCCATCATGTACATCGATCAATATGGACACTGCATTGTTATATATAAGCTGTCCCAGCAAATATTGTCATACGTCCCGCCACTTGCTGATCACAGCGGCCGGGGAGCATTCCTCCGTACGTGCACGTCCTATGATATCATTTAGAATGGAGCGTTGTTGTTGTACGCCAACTTCTGGGACAATAGACAAAACCACCTATTGATAACCAAGTCCTTAGGCCTCTCCCATAGTGCATCTCCTCTCAGAGTGACCGAGTGGATATATCAGATTATGGCGCTTGTTATCTACGGTCTGTCGGTGCCACATGTGGGCAATTTTTTGATATATTGGATTAGAAAGCTGTAGTCTGACAAACGGAAAGTGAAACTAATATAATGAACTCTTCAACCTTACTCAGTGATTACATCATAAAGATTACATGACTGAGAATACATCTTTGTGTGCGTTTATACCCTGTTCTATGGCCCACTTATAGTCAGAGCTACGATACAACATGAGTATGGTGGGTTACTAATGCTTGCACCTGTAATGTGCCTGACCTGACACCTCACATTTTACCTCACCCATTTTATTTTGTGTTATGGTGCCTCAAGATGGCCGCCATGGCCTTGGTTACCTGCCTAGCAACCAGTCATGTCCATCAGAAACCACAGCCTGTCACATTGTACTAGTACAGCATTACCAGCTGTACCAGACTGTATGCGAGGCGGGGGGAGGTGTTAATTCCTCTCATATCTCACTTTCTCTGATTTCTAGCCCCCAAAAAACCTCCAACTGATGTCTGCTTCGAAGCAGTCAAATCGTTTCCATAATTTCTGTTGTAATATTTTTAATGCAGGTTCATTGCAACGTTAAGGCTATAGAGCAGTGATAGCCAACACATTAGGAGGGCCACACGGGTGTCCCCCTGTCCTTTAGAAGGGGCACACCTTACCCTGAATCTCCGTAATAAAATAAAACAATACATTTAATAAAAGGAGGCACCTATCTGTAATAACATATCAGCAGGTCTTTAAAACAAAGCTGTAACACGCATCTAACAATAAAGTAGGACAGAGCTGGAGGCTGCAGATGAAGGATCGGATGTGGAGAGTTAAATGATGTGTTGGATGTCGTTGTCCGGTGATACAGTATATTTCATCTGTCCTTTGTCTTTCTTTTCCAGAATGAGGACCTGAGACCTCTCACCCCGTCTAGAAGCACTTTTCATCTATCTTTATAATTGGAATATCCCCCTTCCCACTGACCACCATGTCGGGCGCCTCCGTCAAAGTGGCCGTGCGGGTCCGACCCTTCAATTCAAGGGAGCTCGGCAAGGACTCCAAGTGCATCATCCAGATGCAGGGCAACTCAACCAGTAAGTACAGGCCGTACCCCCGCCCTCTGTATCACTAGACACTGGTGGGATGACTTCATCCGGAGGGTCCCCCGGGGGCTGAGACCCCCTCCTCAGCCAGCACTTAGGATGTGCGAACGTCAAGTGTCCTCCTCCCCATTGTACATTACATTATCCGTGTTCAGCATGCGGCACACATACCCACCGTGGTTCTCATGCTCTGTGACTGAATACACTGACTTCCTGCCTCTATGAATGTCACAGACCACCGGCCGCATACTAACCACATTACCCAGACACCTCGCATCCAGGACATGTAGCATTATTTAGATATTGGCACCAGACGTTTCCAAGGAACTTTAGTGTTCTCGTTAATTTTGTTTTATTTTAATGTCACACAGAGGGCATTACTTGTATTTCAGTGCAATGTGAATGCTTGGAGTCATTCCTTATACAATTGAATAAGTTATAAATGCAGAGAGAGGCTGTCTGTGGCTCTATATGTTGTGGAACTACAAGTCTCAGCCGGCTGGCAGGGCATGTTGGAACATTGAAATCCACAACTGTGGGAGAGACGTAGGTTGCCTTAATCTTTCTTAAAGGACTCTATATACTTCAAGAATTGTTGTGTTACTGAATTTACACTTGTTACTGGCATTGTAGGGACAGCAAAAGGTGCTAGAATTTACTGCAACCAATCCGACAGCTAGTGTCTGGTTCCTGTGGCTTACACCCCCCCCCACACAATGTCCCTCAGTATCTTTCATTACTGAACAAAATGCTGTTTAAAACTACCAAGATTTTCTAGTATCATTATATGAAGTTATTTTATGTCAAAAATATATTTAAAAAAATAGTTTTATTTTAGTTGAATGTCCAAGAATTGGATTGCTGTGAGCTCTCCAGGGGGGAGACAAAAGACTTATTTTGGATCTATCTATCTAATTGTTGTGTACTTAAAGGCATATCAGCTCTTTGTATGCAGCTTTAATTTGGGTCAGAGCAGCTAATATATTCCATCTTTAGAAGTGCGGACATCATGTCATGCATGAGGTAAGGGGGGTGGATCTAGGACAACCTGTAGCCAGTCGGAGCATTAGATTGTAAACAGTAGAACAGAGTGTTTCAGCTTGCCCCACTCCTGCCTGACACAATGGTGGCAGCCATTTTGTTTCTGGGCACTATTCAGCCTTCCCGTGCACCAAATACTACTGGCACTGTGTAACTTGAAGGGTTACTTGTTCATGAATATTGATTCAGTCCGCAAAATGGCCGCCTCGTTCAGGTAACCAGCGCAACTTCTGAGGTGAAAATGCAGCATTTGATGTATTAAATTAAATATTAAGTGTATTAGGTGGCTGGTCTCATGCTTGATGTTATTCTGGAGCTGAGAATTTTGTGGTAAATTTCGCCACAGATGAGTCGACGAGTGGTGACCATCTTCACTCCCCAAAATCCCAAAACGAACACTTAAATCCCAGAAGACATCCAGACAACCGTTTTGGGAGCACATGAGAGAGGTTAATTCATAGGTTGCAAGTTCCAATGGCGTTTACAGTGGCGTGTGCGGCATAATCTATTTATATTATCTATTTGTATATTTAAATGTATTCATAGAAAGGTATTGGCAGAAAGGGATATCTTGCCCCAAGGACCTTCCAGGAATTTATTAGTAATGTTTTACATTGTACATGCAGTTTTACGCAGAGCAGTACACAAGATTTTGTCCGTCTTCATTTTCCTTCACGGTCCCGTTTACAAGTGTTGTTTTAGCCTAGCAGCCAATCAGAATGTTGCTTTCATTTTCTGAACTGTGCTGGAAAAAAATGAGTTATAACTGCCTGTTGCTATGAGCTACAGCAGCTTTTTTTCCTGTGCACCAGTTTTTCTTTATAAATGCTGCAGAAAGTGTCTTTTATAAAGGGGCCAATACTCATATTTCAGCCTCCGGCAAGTTTCTGAGTCTATTCACTTGGTGCCTTCAGCCACTGAGCTGCATACAGACGTACAATGAGACGTGTTCTGTATCCCAGGCAAATATCTTCCTGCAGCTACAGAACATTGTTGTCCTTATCTAGCTGATTGTTTGCATTGTCCTATGGGCCCCTCAGAACCAACCATTGCACTGCATACATTTGTTCTCTTTCAGTGTAATCTAATGGACTTAAGTGGAGGAAAACCGCTTGATGTGTTTATAGCCGTACAGTGCAGAAAAGACATTTAAAAGACAGTCTGGGTTGGCTGAAAATAAAATATTTACATAGTGTTCCAAAGTAAGGAGCACAATGGTGCATCATTCAGCATGTGAGTCTCACTGCTTCTCGGGCTATTTAGAGGAAGGAAAGAATCCAGGGCTGTCACAGCTCGGAAGTGGCCAAGGCAGAGCCCTGCAGCGCAGACACAGATGTTGGCCAAGTCTTTCAGTGCCATTCGCTCCCTGTGGATTGATAGGTCTAATGCTCTGGAATATTTGTTTCTTGCACAAGAAAACATGGTTATCCATAGTAACCAATCAGATTATAGCTGTGATTTCTGTAGTGCATTTTAGAAAATGAAAGCAAACACCCGATTGGTGTCTGGGTAATGCCAGGTTTCCTGTGTACTCGTTGTGAGAATTGTCGCCCATTGTTGAAAGGAAGTTTTCTACAAGTGACAGAAGCAGAACGTGAAGGTGAAACTACTCCTAGTGATGGTACTTTTTGTAGACTGTATATATCACATGTTCCAACACCTCTTAGATTGTAAGCTCAATAGGGCAGGGCCATCTTTATCTGTATCGTGTCATTTGTTTGTGTCAGGATCCCCTCAGTGTAAAGTGTTGCAGAATATGTCAGCGCTTTATAAATAAAGGACAATAATAATAATATCCTGCTGTCATGTCTAATATATGTTCTAACATGTCATAGGGCAGCCAGCTGCACAGGAAGCCCTCACATGTCCCTGCTCTCTGCTGAGTGACCTCCCTCTATCCTGCTCACTCTGTATTGTGACCTCCCTCTATCCCGCTCACTCTGTATTATAACCTGCGCTGTTTGACCTCCCTCTATCCCGCTCACTCTGTATTGTAACCTGCGCTGTGTGACCTCCCTCTATCCTGCTCACTCTGTATTGTGACCTCCCTCTATCCTGCTCACTCTGTATTGTGACCTCCCTCTATCCCGCTCACTCTGTATTGTGACCTGCGCTGTGTGACCTCCCTCTATCCTGCTCACTCTGTATTGTGACCTCCCTCTATCCCGCTCACTCTGTATTGTGACCTGCGCTGTGTGACCTCCCTCTATCCCGCTCACTCTGTATTGTGACCTCCCTCTATCCCGCTCACTCTGTATTGTGACCTGCGCTGTGTGACCTCCCTCTATCCTGCTCACTCTGTATTGTGACCTCCCTCTATCCCGCTCACTCTGTATTGTGACCTGCGCTGTGTGACCTCCCTCTATCCCGCTCACTCTGTATTGTAACCTGCGCTGTGTGACCTCCCTCTATCCCGCTCACTCTGTATTGTGACCTCCCTCTATCCTGCTCACTCTGTATTGTAACCTGCGCTGTGTGACCTCCCTCTATCCCGCTCACTCTGTATTGTGACCTCCCTCTATCCCGCTCACTCAGTATTGTAACCTGCGCTGTGTGACCTCCCTCTATCCCGCTCACTCTGTATTGTGACCTGCGCTGTGTGACCTCCCTCTATCCCGCTCACTCTGTATTGTGACCTGCGCTGTGTGACCTCCCTCTATCCCGCTCACTCTGTATTGTGACCTCCCTCTATCCCGCTCACTCTGTATTGTGACCTGCGCTGTGTGACCTCCCTCTATCCCGCTGACTCTGTATTGTAACCTGCGCTGTGTGACCTCCCTCTATCCCGCTGACTCTGTATTGTGACCTCCCTCTATCCCGCTCACTCTGTATTGTAACCTGCGCTGTGTGACCTTCCTCTATCCCGCTCACTCTGTATTGTGACCTGCGCTGTGTGACCTCCCTCTATCCCGCTCACTCTGTATTGTAATCTGCACTGTGTGACCTCCCTCTATCCTGCTCACTCTGTATTGTGACCTCCCTCTATCCCGCTCACTCTGTATTGTGACCTGCGCTGTGTGACCTCCCTCTATCCCGCTCACTCTGTATTGTAATCTGCACTGTGTGACCTCCCTCTATCCCGCTCACTCTGTATTGTGACCTCCCTCTATCCCGCTCACTCTGTATTGTGACCTGCGCTGTGTGATCTCCCTCTATCCCGCTGACTCTGTATTGTAACCTGCGCTGTGTGACCTCCCTCTATCCCGCTGACTCTGTATTGTGACCTCCCTCTATCCCGCTCACTCTGTATTGTAACCTGCGCTGTGTGACCTTCCTCTATCCCGCTCACTCTGTATTGTGACCTGCGCTGTGTGACCTCCCTCTATCCCGCTCACTCTGTATTGTAATCTGCACTGTGTGACCTCCCTCTATCCTGCTCACTCTGTATTGTGACCTCACTCTATCCCGCTCACTCTGTATTGTAACCTGCGCTGTGTGACCTCCCTCTATCCCGCTCACTCTGTATTGTGACCTGCGCTGTGTGACCTCCCTCTATCCCGCTCACTCTGTATTGTGACCTCCCTCTATCCCGCTGACTCTGTATTGTAACCTGCGCTGTGTGACCTCCCTCTATCCCGCTCACTCTGTATTGTGACCTCACTCTATCCCGCTCACTCTGTATTGTAACCTGCGCTGTGTGACCTCCCTCTATCCCGCTCACTCTGTATTGTGACCTGCGCTGTGTGACCTCCCTCTATCCCGCTCACTCTGTATTGTGACCTCCCTCTATCCCGCTCACTCTGTATTGTAACCTGCGCTGTGTGACCTCCCTCTATCCCGCTCACTCTGTATTGTGACCTCCCTCTATCCCGCTGACTCTGTATTGTAACCTGCGCTGTGTGACCTCCCTCTATCCCGCTCACTCTGTATTGTGACCTCCCTCTATCCTGCTCACTCTGTATTGTGACCTGCGCTGTGTGACCTCCCTCTATCCCGCTCACTCTGTATTGTAACCTGCGCTGTGTGACCTCCCTCTATCCCGCTCACTCTGTATTGTTACCTCCCTCTATCCTGCTCACTCTGTATTGTGACCTCCCTCTATCCTGCTCACTCTGTATTGTGACCTCCCTCTATCCTGCTCACTCTGTATTGTAACCTGCGCTGTGTGACCTCCCTCTATCCCGCTCACTCTGTATTGTGACCTCCCTCTATCCTGCTCACTCTGTATTGTAACCTGCGCTGTGTGACCTCCCTCTATCCCGCTCACTCTGTATTGTGACCTCCCTCTATCCCGCTCACTCAGTATTGTAACCTGCGCTGTGTGACCTCCCTCTATCCCGCTCACTCTGTATTGTGACCTGCGCTGTGTGACCTCCCTCTATCCCGCTGACTCTGTATTGTAACCTGCGCTGTGTGACCTCCCTCTATCCCGCTCACTCTGTATTGTGACCTCCCTCTATCCCGCTCACTCTGTATTGTAACCTGCGCTGTGTGACCTCCCTCTATCCCGCTCACTCTGTATTGTGACCTGCGCTGTGTGACCTCCCTCTATCCCGCTGACTCTGTATTGTAACCTGCGCTGTGTGACCTCCCTCTATCCCGCTCACTCTGTATTGTAACCTGCGCTGTGTGACCTCCCTCTATCCCGCTCACTCTGTATTGTGACCTGCGCTGTGTGACCTCCCTCTATCCCGCTCACTCTGTATTGTGACCTCCCTCTATCCCGCTCACTCTGTATTGTAACCTGCGCTGTGTGACCTCCCTCTATCCCGCTCACTCTGTATTGTGACCTCCCTCTATCCCGCTGACTCTGTATTGTAACCTGCGCTGTGTGACCTCCCTCTATCCCGCTCACTCTGTATTGTGACCTCCCTCTATCCTGCTCACTCTGTATTGTGACCTGCGCTGTGTGACCTCCCTCTATCCCGCTCACTCTGTATTGTAACCTGCGCTGTGTGACCTCCCTCTATCCCGCTCACTCTGTATTGTTACCTCCCTCTATCCTGCTCACTCTGTATTGTGACCTCCCTCTATCCTGCTCACTCTGTATTGTGACCTCCCTCTATCCTGCTCACTCTGTATTGTAACCTGCGCTGTGTGACCTCCCTCTATCCCGCTCACTCTGTATTGTGACCTCCCTCTATCCTGCTCACTCTGTATTGTAACCTGCGCTGTGTGACCTCCCTCTATCCCGCTCACTCTGTATTGTGACCTCCCTCTATCCCGCTCACTCAGTATTGTAACCTGCGCTGTGTGACCTCCCTCTATCCCGCTCACTCTGTATTGTGACCTGCGCTGTGTGACCTCCCTCTATCCCGCTGACTCTGTATTGTAACCTGCGCTGTGTGACCTCCCTCTATCCCGCTCACTCTGTATTGTGACCTCCCTCTATCCCGCTCACTCTGTATTGTAACCTGCGCTGTGTGACCTCCCTCTATCCCGCTCACTCTGTATTGTGACCTGCGCTGTGTGACCTCCCTCTATCCCGCTGACTCTGTATTGTAACCTGCGCTGTGTGACCTCCCTCTATCCCGCTCACTCTGTATTGTAACCTGCGCTGTGTGACCTCCCTCTATCCCGCTCACTCTGTATTGTGACCTGCGCTGTGTGACCTCCCTCTATCCCGCTCACTCTGTATTGTGACCTCCCTCTATCCCGCTCACTCTGTATTGTAACCTGCGCTGTGTGACCTCCCTCTATCCCGCTCACTCTGTATTGTAACCTGCGCTGTGTGACCTCCCTCTATCCTGCTCACTCTGTATTGTAACCTGCGCTGTGTGACCTCCCTCTATCCCTGTCGGAATCTAACCCATGTCCCCCAGCTCTGTGAAGCAGCAATGCTGACCACGGTGCTGCCCATTCTGAGTGACTAAATAGAGGGTGAATGTTGGTTTAGGTCAGAAGATGTCGGTCTCCATTGTGGTTCTTTAATCTGTTTCATTCTTGTGTTGCTGATTAGTGCTTGGTGATGGCCCTGACCTACTGACAGCTGAAGCTTTAGAGGTTCCGCATGAAGAGCCACGGGGCTTTATCCTAATTGCCGTATATTATTTTTTGACTATGGGATGAGGCACATTGGCTGCGGTGGTCCAACAATCCTAGAGAGAACAGCAGATGATGTCAGTGATGCTCTCTCTGGGTTAGATTCTTACCAGAATGTAGGAAATGTGACTTTAAGTGAATTTGTTTTTCTCTGATGTTTCTTTGATGGACGCCCCGCTCTTGTGGGCTGAAGGACGCCCCGCTCTTGTGGGCTGAAGGACGCCCCGCTCTTGTGGGCTGAAGGACGCCCCGCTCTTGGGGGCTGAAGGACGCCCCGCTCTTGGGGGCTGAAGGACGCCCCGCTCTTGTGGGCTGAAGGACGCCCCGCTCTTGTGGGCTGAAGGACGCCCCGCTCTTGTGGGCTGAAGGACGCCCCGCTCTTGGGGGCTGAAGGACGCCCCGCTCTTGTGGGCTGAAGGACGCCCCGCTCTTGGGGGCTGAAGGACGCCCCGCTCTTGTGGGCTGAAGGACGCCCCGCTCTTGTGGGCTGAAGGACGCCCCGCTCTTGTGGGCTGAAGGACGCCCCGCTCTTGTGGGCTGAAGGACGCCCCGCTCTTGGGGGCTGAAGGACGCCCCGCTCTTGTGGGCTGAAGGACGCCCCGCTCTTGTGGGCTGAAGGACGCCCCGCTCTTGTGGGCTGAAGGACGCCCCGCTCTTGGGGGCTGAAGGACGCCCCGCTCTTGTGGGCTGAAGGACGCCCCGCTCTTGTGGGCTGAAGGACGCCCCGCTCTTGTGGGCTGAAGGACGCCCCGCTCTTGGGGGCTGAAGGACGCCCCGCTCTTGTGGGCTGAAGGACGCCCCGCTCTTGTGGGCTGAAGGACGCCCCGCTCTTGGGGGCTGAAGGACGCCCCGCTCTTGGGGGCTGAAGGACGCCCCGCTCTTGTGGGCTGAAGGACGCCCCGCTCTTGGGGGCTGAAGGACGCCCCGCTCTTGGGGGCTGAAGGACGCCCCGCTCTTGGGGGCTGAAGGACGCCCCGCTCTTGGGGGCTGAAGGACGCCCCGCTCTTGTGGGCTGAAGGACGCCCCGCTCTTGGGGGCTGAAGGACGCCCCGCTCTTGTGGGCTGATGCATATAAGTTAGATGTACTGTATACCTGTATAAGATGACACCATGTGTTTCCTGTTGGTCACATTCAGACCACTTTAGTGGTCTTTATACCTTAAACCCGTATCCAAGGACTGAACAAACAGCCTGTAACCAGACCCCCAGGCACATCAACAAGGAATGAGATGTTTTCCGTGCACGCTGCTTTGTGGCCGGTTCCTGGTGTTGGAGGCCTCTTGTATTTCCATTGCTTAGGAACAGTAATATTTGTGTGGGGAAGATTCTGTGCAGCGCCAGCTGCTGTCACATGAGCCCTCTCCATTAATGGCTGGTATGCTGGCAGCGAGCCCGGGGCTGGGTGCAGAGTGTGTGTGTCTGAAGGGTTCAGCGTTGGGATTTGATTGAAGCGAGAGCCAGAACAATGATTAAATGCGGTGTTGCCGGAGGGGAAGGAATGTAACAGGCAGGTCCAGCCCGTGACCACAAGTCCTTTTATCCTCCAATTCTAACATTCTATATTATCTGTGATTCTAATAACAGTCACAAATATAAATATATATTTATATATGCAAGTATTTCAGGAGCCTGCCAGTGCTGTAGATAGATATATGTGATGATAGTCTTGATCGTGGGGGAAGATATTTTTGCTACACACAGCAGACTTCCTGTCAGTAACTGCAAACATCTCATGTGCAGTCAAGGTATGGAAATGTTTCATCATAGTATAGAGGGGAGACCTAATCAGAGGGCAGCTCTAGGTTTTGGAATAGTCATCTTATTGGTTTATGTGGGGTTCGGACACAGCGGAACATGTGACCCACGGACTGTTTTCCTCGCAGTCTGTAATCTCGCTGATAAACTGATCTTTGCAGTCTGGGTGTAGCCTGATTCAGATGGGATGGGGCTTTGGCTAAGGAAACCCTTTTGTTGTCCCGTTCGGGGAGATCTGGTTTCCTGGCTCTGTCGTTTACTCTGGACGCCAGAGATTCAAGTTCACCTTTTGCCTTTCTCTGGAAATAAAGAATTTGTGTCTTTAACGTAAGAATGTGCAGAATGCTAAATCTGTTTTCATTTTCTAGTTAGTGGAATGATTTAGGAGGAGAGCAAATTAAATTTATGTATATCACTGTGGGGGGTACGTTTCCATAGTCACACGTACAGCGTTTAGAATTGTGCTGATACAGGTAAATGCAGGACTACATTGAATAATATCTTCAATGAAACGCTGATTCCACCTAAAATGAAAGATTGTAGATGTAGATTGGGTGAGAGGTGTTAAATAAGAAAAGGTCACTGAGCTATGCTCCCTGGGTCCTCAGATCCAGTTCATCCGGCAGCGAGCAGGAGATCTGCGGTTTTATATTTAAGTTCCTGGGGGTGTTTAGCCCCCTCCCACGTTGAAAGCAATGCACCCACCTGAGCAGACTTGAGTATCTTATGCTCTGATCATTAGGGGCATACTGGATTGAAGGAATGCAGGTAAATTATTTATTTTTTTGCTTTTAAACATATCTCCCCTAATTCCAGCCAATAGATTGTTTGTTTGTCCAGTTTCAGTGTGTTCCCGTCAGCAGGCATACCGCACCGAAACGCGTTGCAAGAAGCCTGATTTTACCTCTTCCTTGCAATATGTTTATTATCTCTGCAGGCCTGATTTGTAGCGTTACCTGTCTGCACAATATAGTCCATGTTCACATGGGCATCTCTAAGCTGTCTCTGCTCCGGTTTTTCACAGTTGAACGTGTGAGAGACAAGTTCTAACATGGAGGTCATAGATAGACGTGTGATTGCGCACTCCTGCATCTGCCTCTATTAGCAGTCATGATTATAACTTAGAAGCCCTGTAAAGTGGATTATACCAAGTGACTTAAACCAGCTCGTCTCCACCTCTGACAACTGGTTTCATTCTATGTGCAGACCTCTAGGGAGGTCTGTCAGACTCTTAAGTAGTTTTATAGAGGCCAAAACGCTTGTATTTCTATAGTTGTCCTCATATGACACGAGAAACGTTGCTAATGTGATCTAGATTGTCTCTGTGTCCCCTTCCTGGCTCCGCACAGAGCGGACTTGTGAGATGATACTCCTACAGCACCGTGCGATCGATCGCTCAATGTCACTCACTGCATCAAGATGCTTTTCCGAGAAGATGCTGCAAAGCAATTTTTATTACTAATATTCTTGTGGTCTGAGGAAGTGTCTGTTTGCCGTGCAGGCATAATGCTGTAACGCATAAATATTCATCTTCCTTTATACGTTTCCTATATCGATTTATTTTGCTTAATGGTTCTGTTTTATATTGAAGGCGTAGGTCTTGTCCTCCTCTTATCCACTTCAAATGCCAAATGGGACACGTGGTACACATGGGCGGGTGCTTTCTTCATTTAGATTTATGTAATCGCTTCAATGAGAGGAAAAATAAATTTAAAGGTGTTTTCTAACCTTCACATTGATCCCTATCACAAGTGTCAAAGCCTACAATAAACTTGTTTCCTATGGAGAGAATCATTTATTTTCTAGCTGATGGAAGGACCTGTCACACCGGTGGATTTTCAGCCGTGGTACTCTAAATATAGAGTGGTTTTCAGGAGATTTTGAGGTCCGACACAAAAAGCAGCAAAACCTCTGTACTGGTACAGAATCTATGCCAGCGAATAGCTGAACACTCCATAGCTACAGCAATCCCAGTGGGCACCTCTGACTAAAGGACCCACAACTGGAAGGGTGGGTAGTCTACACAAGTGGAGGCAGCCATTTTATGGCCTGACATCATAATCTGTACACTAGAGCCCCCTGCAACTGCTTGGGTGCATAATCTAAAGAAGTGGAGGCAGCCATTTTGTGGCCTGACACCATAATCTGTACACTAGAGCCCCTTGCAACTGATTGGGTGCATAGTCAACACAAGTGGAGGCAGCCATATTGTGGGACTAAATCAATATAAAGCCTATAAGTTCACTAGAGCAATTGACATGAGTGAATCATGAGGTACAAAATGGCTGCCTCCACCCTGTGTGTAGGCGGAATACCAAAATTTTAAAACTAACATTCAATTTATGTCAGTAAGACCCTCAAAACTTTTTCTCTACAGCCATTTTTGCTGTTTTGCTTGTAATGTATGCCCCCCCTCCCCACTGTAGAACATTGCAAAATATGCTAATGCTTCATAAATGAAATGTATGAATTATTATTCTGTTCATTCAGTGAATTGGCTTTTTCATTGGAAGACACCGCTGTGCTGTCATATGATCATTATTGTCCTCACGCATTACTGAAATTGTATAGATGCCATACAGTAACTGACGTGACAAAGCATAGCCATTCCTAAAATATTTTGCCTTTAAACATAATTCTTTTCCTGTGTTTATTTGCATTCTTTATTATATTGCACATGCCTAAGCATCACATGTTTGTATTTTTGTCATTCTTTGTTTTTTTTTTGCATTCTTATATATATATAGTACATAGAAGAAAAAAAACTGTGCTAAAATGCCATAAATTAGATAGTGTTAAATAAATTCAAATAGCATATTACACAGACAAAACAAAGTTCCACCGTTAATCCTATGGGTCCAGGCAGCTCAAATTACATATTTTGTTTGGGGGAAAAAAGTACCATAATAAAACAATTGAGAGAGGGGGTAAAGGAATGTGTGAGGGAGAAGTGTTGATTTGTTTTAGGAATGATCGCGTTTAACCTTAGAACGCTGATGTCACCAGATCTTTATAAGACCAGTAGGATTTAATTTTGATTCTGTATGCCCATAAGTTTGTTGTATAATTTTTTATATTCCGAAAGGAATTACTCGGTTTCCACCCTCAGGTTAACCTAAGAAAGCCGTCCCATCAGTGGATGGGGTAGCCTGTCACTCCCAGTATTTGGGGAATTTTGTAAGCATGACCTGTGGACTGTTACACCCCGTACGATATGCGCCCTGCATGCTCAGCTGAAGGGTTTTTGTATTACATGACCGTGTTAATCCTGCATTCCCGAGCAGACAGCCATGTCCTGCCAAATCCTGCCCAGCCTGGCTTCTGGAAAGCTGCAGCAGCTCTGCATAGTGACTGGGTGTACGGTGAATGTAAGAATCTATAGATTAAGCCCTAATTAATGCTTTAAATGAAGGGAACAGGTTATATTTCGCAGTGAACTGCATTGCGTTGTGTTCTTTGGCTCTCAAACAGGTCTTCTTACAGTAATCACCTTTACAGCTTTTGATAATAGTCAATGTGTTCCTTCTCTCCTCTGTTCATATGATATGGAGGGGAGATGTACATCTCTCATCAGTGTTCTATTACACCTCCATATTGGCCTATACCTAGTGGAAGCCGCCATTCTGTGCACCGAATCAAGTGCCTTAGTGATGTCACTGGTATCTAGCGACTTGATTGGCTGCCATGTTGTGATCATTGTGTGAAGTGACTGGTACCATTTATAAAGGTTTCCATGATTTAATTCATGTGATCTGTCACAGGAGGTGAAATGTATGTGTACAATAGGGAAGAAAAGGGTGAGATTTTTTGTTTTTTAATGAAAAATTTATTTTCATGATTTCTCCCTAATTTATCTTGTGCCTTCCCTTATTATGTATGTTGCTCCCTGAGTATTATTGTTTTTGTTCTTTATGTTGTTAAAATATAATAACATTACAGTAAAAGGAGTTTAAACTGTAAAAAAATAAATAAATAAATAAAAATGTTGTAAGATTGATTTTCCCGCTAGAAAAGACCTGGTTTTATTGGTAGTGTTGGAGGTTCTTGTCATTATACAAGGTATAGCTCGGGGCCTGTATTATGTATGGCGTTTCCAAGCACCAACTGCAGAGACTGTATTTATAGTAACTCCATCTACACTAGCAGCTGGAGAGGACGACAGCCTCCTAATGCTCGCTGCATTCCTGGAGCCTTATATCTTTCATTCATCTCCCTCTTTCCCCGGATTCCCTGCTCCTGCCGTTCATTCCTGGTCACTCTTCATTCTGTCTCTTGCTCGACGCTCCCTGGTTATCTTCATACTAAAAAGATGGGCGATGTAGAGATCTGAATGCTGTCATAATATTCTGCTTTTTCCATCGAATTGCTTTTATCCCACGATGGTCCGCAGGCCGCTGTGACGTCCTGACCAGTTTTTGGCCAACATTTTGTAACCACCATTTGTCATTTCTTCCCGGTGAATGGAAAATAAATCCAAAAACAGTTGTTATCTTAAATTCTCCAGGTGTGTGTTAAAATGTACTTTCCATGGTGTCACTTCTCTGGCTTTCTATTCTCTAGGATAGTGCCCTGGTCATAGGGTATGTACAGGGTTTATCTTCTCTTTGTTTCTCCCTTACAAAGCAAATGATGTTTGAATAAAACACATTTTTAATATAGAAATCTCCTTGTCTAATGGACAAATCTATTCAGTCTGTGAAATTAGCAGTGTTTCATTAAAGTTAAGCAGCAGCTACAGTATATAGAGCTGGTTTGCAAAACCCATTTTAATTAAATACCCTGACGGCATTCTGTTGTCATGGAAACAGTCTTGCTCTCACTGTACTGTGTACACTAAAATTCTTGTAACTAATTCATACCACATCCCGTATCAAACAGGTTGTTTTGTGACTCAATTGACACATTATACTGATTGTGATGTCTAAAATGACCATATTGCAGAATCAAAATTTTCACAACATTGTACCAACCATATTGCACAATCAAAATCCAGTCTGATCGAATTTAATCGGACGTGACTCTCAGTGGCTGATGACTGACACCTATTTCGGTGGTCATCTACTGACCAGAAAATACATGGCCACTTGATGTGGTCCTTTGGTCCCACCACTGAGCAAGTTAGAAATGCACAATCGCGAATAAGCCAAAAGACTGAATTGCTGCATGTGTGACTAGTTTAAGATATTACTATATGATTTGCATAATTCAAATAGTCAGCAGCATTCATACAGCTTCCGTTGTTGGCAATTTGAAATGTTTTTGATGGTGATTCCTCTGGGCTAGTGACATCAATCTGCTTTTCAGGCATAAGCACTGTTTTCAGAAAGGCTCCAAGCTCAGTCGCAGACACTACACAGTTCCCCTCCCCCCCACAATACAGTTTGCTGAACTTTGAAGCCTTTTAATGCAGGGGCCCCTGAACCAGCTCCAGCCGTCAAGGTGATTGTATGAGACCCTCCAACCATCTGTTCTGCTCTGTTCCTTAATCCACTAAATGCAATGTTTTCAACTAATTATAGCATCTGGCTTTAATGCTGTAGCTTAGTGTATCTGTATTGTACAGTATATCTCTGGTACACTGCCTGTAGGCTGCTTTCATATACAAGCATTGGCTGTATTGTCTCTCTACATCTTTGGTTTAAAGTTCAGTTATATACTCTCCCTCCCCCCTTTTCTGGGTGTGATATTGTCAAGATTCACAAGTAATTAGCTGCAGTTCTATATAGTTTGTGTAGTGTTTATTACCTGTCTGTTTAATGGATGAGTCATGTTACTATGGCAAAGTAATCAGAAAGCAATGACATAATTCTAACAATGACATCACCACTCACACATTATATGATATATAATGTATGACTTACACAATAATTTAAAGATGGGAGGTCACTACGTAGTGTTCTGTTAGCTGTATGCAGCCTTTTGATAAAACCTGTGTGTGTATTGTGCTGGAAGGTCGAGTAAGTGTAAATATAACATGATCCATTATACAAAGACCTGTTTTAATATTTACGAATTGTAAACTGCCCTTTTGAAGGTTGCAGTCCCTGAAGTTTATCTGGTTGGTTGCTCATCACTGGTTTATTCAGTTGTCATTGGCTCAGGAAAGCTACAACAACGCCCTTCAGTAGGGTTACTGACAGGAAGCTTGATGTGCATAGGAAAAATGCTCCCCCCATGGCCACAACGGATATAAATTTTTTTTGGAGTATTTACATGTACTTTGTGAAAATTATTGCACTTTCACATGAAGTATCTTATATTAATATGTACTGAAGCCTTATAGCATGGTTCTGTAGGCAAAATATAATTAACGTTTAAGTACTGTTTTCCTGAAGATCATCTCCTTGGATCAAAGCACAAACAGACCTCTCCGGCATCCTTTCACAAGAAAACAAATTTGATTATTTTCTTTCTACGAACACGATGTCATTAAACTACTACGCAATGCTGAGCAAATCTGAATTCTATTGTGCTGGTCACGCTGCAGTCACTCTTAAAGTGAAGGTTGTTTTCTGTGACGTTGGTATGTTCTGGTGACTGGTATTTGTGTTTTCACCATCACTGCAGTTTAATCTATTGGAAGTGCTTCCTTTAATATACACTTATCTACTGCACACGATGAAGGCAACCATTTAATGGGCTGAACAGATAGTCATGAGAATATTATTATCTTTTATTTATAAGGAGCCACAAAGGGTCCTCAGCGCCGTACATGACATATACATGAAGCAGTGATCCATGACACATGATACATGAAGAACAAAATACAGGGACCAGACATACTGAATGGATAAATATACAGGTATCATGGTAATGCAGATCAAGTTATTTGCGGGACAATGACTGAGCGTGATGGTAGTAATCAGTGGGAAGTTGTAAGCTTAAGCTTAAGAAAACAGGCTAGGGAAGCAGGCCAAGAGGTACAGGGGGTGATGGATTAGGATGGGATGGATTAGAAGGAGAACACAAGGAAAGAGGGCCCTGGTCCTGAGAGCTTACATTCTAAAGGAAAGGGGGAGACACAAGTAGGGTTGTATCTACTGGGGGAGTGGTAGTGAAAGCCTGGACAATGGAGGTAGGAGGAAAGCTGATAGCCTTGAATAAAGAAATGAGTCTTAAGGGCATGCTTGAAGCCTATGAGAGTAGATGCTAACGTGATGGGCCCTGGGAGATAGTTCCACAGCAGGGGAACAGCCCGGGCCAAGTCCTGGAGACTGGAGTGAGAAGAGGTGATCAGTGAAGCAGTGAGGCGGCGGTCACAGGCAGAGCGGAGGGGGCGGCTAGGAGTGTAGGTAGAGATAAGGTTGGAGATGTAGGTGGGGGAGGATTTTAAATTTAATTCTGTAGGCCATGGGGAGTCAGTGTAGGGCCTGGTGGAGGAGGACAGCAGAGCTAGAGCGGCGGGAGAGGAGAACGAGGTGGGCAGCAGCATTGAGAATAGACCTAAGAGGTCTATTGAGAGTCAGGGAGGCCAGAAAATAGGAGGTTACAGTAGTCACGGTGGGAGATTACAAGAGAGTTAATGAGTTTGGTGTCACCAGGGCTGCATCTTGTATACATTCTAGAGGGTGATGTAGCAGGATTTTGAGAGGGACAGAATGTGAGGTTTTTTTTAAAGAGAGGGGGGAGTCAAGGATCACCCCAAGGTAACGCTCTTGAGGGACTGAAAGGAGATTAGTGTTATTAATAGAAATAGAGAGGGGGGAGGTGGGAGAGCCTTGGAAGGGGGGGGGGGAATGATTAGTTCAGTCTTGGAAATATTGAGTTTAAGAAAATGCTGGGACATCCAAGATGAGAGACAGCAGGAGACACGAGAATACAACCTATTCATTGACCAGGGACCGGCACTGAGGCCTGAAGTTATTCAGAGATGCCTCCGGATTGGTTACGTTCTTGGTTATCAAAATGGCTGCCACAATGAATGTTTTGTTTTATTTTTTTTCTCCTGGATTCCCATTAACATCTGTTGCTGGCACTAACTCTTTAAGAAATGTTTGTAGCCCTCAAAGAGGACATCTTATTCCTGTCTCCCTCTGAGGTACAGCTAACGCCTCAATTCTGCATAAAGTCCCCAAATTCTCCCACATGGAATATCTCAGCTCCATGCAAATGGTGGTGGCGAAGGACTACAACTCACTCCCAGACCGCTTTCTCTTATCGCGCCCAAGATTGGCTCCCAGTAAGGAACATCTCGGCAGCAATGTGGGACTGTGTTCTTTTTAGGACCTACATAGCGCACATGGCATTTTGCAAAATGTCCTTTAGCTGAAACATGTGTATAACCCATAACAACCAATTAAACCCTTATCAAAGACGGAGCTTACTTAAAGGGGGGAATTCGATTAGTTGCAAAGTGTCTCTGGAACGTGTCCGTGAGACACTTCGTGGCTGAGATTTGACATAAATCTCCGCTCATTTTTTTTATCGCATCCTATAGAGGTGCAAGGAAACATTTCTGCAGTAATTCCCGGAAATATGCGCGGTGCGTTTTCTGTGCGCCAAAGCCCCTGGCATTCTCCCCTAAGAGTGGCCTGTCCTGTTTCACCTCATTAATGTTTTACATAATGCCTTGTGCGTTATATATGTCTGATAAAGATCATTGTCCCTCAATGCTCCCTCCGCCTGGGAGAATGCAGGAAATTTTTTCCACACTGTAAATGTAAATGCTGAATTTTCTCTCCTTTTAATTGCGCTAGAAAATAGAGAGTCACATTTGCTCTTTGTTACAGCAAATCTGTGTACAGTGCTCCACGAAATAAGCCTGTGGTGACTACTGTTGAAATCTCTATAAAAGTAACGGAAAATCTCACAGAACGTCTTCAGCCGTCCTCCCGCAGAGATGACCTATTGGAAAAGATATTGAGCCACTTCAGCACTTGTTGAATTCTTTAAGCCCTTGTTTTCCACAGTGTGGTATTTAAAGGGATCTGGTTTCCTTAGTTGAAATGTGTTCATCCCTGACTGTAACTTTGTCACAGACTGGAGGTTATAAAAACTGCTCTGATTACCAAACAATCCCGAAGCCGAAATCTTCTTCCAAACCTTTGGTCTGCAGCCGACACCGGCGCTGAACATGTTAACCGGCTGACTGCGGGAAACGGGCCATTTATAATATAATCCGTCTGGAATCGGTGGTTGCCACACAGCCCTCCTCGGCGCTGCTGAGCGCTTAATTACAGCTGAGGTGGCAGATTCAAGAAAGTTTCATCCCTTTGTTTTCAAACAGAGATTTTAATTACAGCCCAACAAATAAGGAATGTGCTGGAGCGGACGTCCGCGGATGTAGCATCCTTCCCTGATCCCTGTTTTTTGTTGTTGTTTTTTTTTTTACATTGGCAACACGCCACGGGCATCTAAAAATAGCGGCTCTTATCCTGCACCGCTGTAACAAGTGCTGCAGGAAGCAAATCATGGTCTACTTGGAAAAATACAAATTCTATGTGATAAAACAATCTGTCAATTGGTAGATAGTTGACGTTAAGGGATTAGATAAATGAAAATATACCGTTTTTTTTTTTAAGTCGGCTTATTTACGATTGCGCTTATTTCTCAGCTTATTTGCGCTTTTTAAGTGTGCCCATAAGCTGTCTATAGCGGAGGCAGCCATTTTGTATGCTGAACCAATATTCCGTACAGTGCAGGCCATCATTTTGTAGGAACCACTGACATCTCTGAGGAAGCCATTTTGTAGTCTGAGTCAATATTTACTCAAATGCAGCCTATTTCTTCACAAAGGATGAATGATATCACTGTAGCATAGTATAATAATACTGGATTAGCCCTCAAAATGGCTGCCTGTACGTGATGTCAGCGCTTGCTAGTGAATGGACATGCTGAGTTCTCACATATATCTGTACAGCTAAGAAAATGGCTGCCTCCTATGTGCGTGTAGGTGACTAGGAGACCCCGTTGAGAGGATGCAAAGTTATTTTAATGAACTTAACTCTCATAGGAGTCGTTTGGAGTTATCCCTGTTTGATTATATCCCACAGGTCAAAAAGTAAATACTTTTCTATTAATATTGTTTAATGAACAAAGTGTTTCTGCTGTAAAAGATTAAATAAAACCTTATTTTGTACCTAATTAAATTAAGCTATTGATGTAAGGTCTGGGCAGACAATGCAGGTTGCAATTAAATAATTCAGTCTGTCATTATCCTGTCGAGTCATTGATGCTGTGAATGAGTCAGAGGTAATTGGGAAGCGTACGGTTCTGCGTTAGGAGGGATTGTACACAGCGCTCTTGGAAACACAATGTTCACCGTGAGTCACCATTATCCCTAATCTTTTCTATCCCCAGCCTTGCAGCTGCCTCCATATCTCCCAGGGGAGGGGTGAGGTTGCCTGGTTACCTTATGTCTCCAAACAGGGTCCCAAATGCTATTTATACCCCCGCTGTCCCCCACACTTACCTGCGTCCGGGAGTTTCCAGGCCTGACCTATTATTTTGTTTTGTAGGTCATTGAATATAATTATTGTAAAACAAACAATATTTATTGCCTAAAAAAATTACATAGCTTGTGTTTTACTATAGTCTGCCAGAGTCTGTCTGTCGGCATATATAGTAGTACAATCTGCTAATTTAATCAGCATTTTTTAATTCTATTTCGGTATCGACAGGTGCCGAAAGCCAAATCCCACTCTTTCATGGACCCGAGACGACAGTCTATTTTTGCTATATTTAAAACTGATAAGATCTGGCCAGGGAAAATGCCAGGCAAGGCAAAATATAAAAGTCAAGCTTATTAAAAAAGCAAAAATTAATTTATTATAGAACTGATGGAGTCTCAGGGCAATCTGACAGCTTTACAAAGGTAACCACGGTTCACTAATCTAAGTACAGGCTTGCTGATACACATTGGCATTCATGATACTGTATAAAATTCAGCTTAGCGCAGCCATTCAAATTATTTTTTAATAATAACATTAATGAAGATGCGCCTAAATTGTAATGCAAGTAAGAAAATGTAAGTAGTCACTGGTTGCAGGTTAACGCTGGATGAAAAAGGGTTAATGGGATTACATGTCTAGCTGGCACATTTTTCCTTTCGCTCCCTTCCCAGAGTCCTTTGTTTCCTAGACAGTGGTTTTAGCAGAGAATGAGCGGTGATCTGCTTGTATGAACAGTCAGACACGGCCGTCATTGATCACCTCATCCCCCTGTGTCTGTCTGTAAGGGTCTGTCAGAGACCATAGCAGGGTTTGTATAACAGGAGTTATGAGTCTGCGTTATTAAGGCCACCGGTATCTTAGTGTCAGACGTCTGACAACGTTTTTATGCGACATTTAAAGTTAATTTGTGGCTTCTTCGAATGTTTTTCCAACAAAATTGACTGTGTGTATTAATACTGGACTAATACCCCCCTCCTGCTGTAAATGATAAAGATGATGGAGGCCACACGGAGCTCCGTGGTTCTGTACGGATTGTGGAACTCTGCTGATAATCTTATTGTATTGTCAGTGTCCGCAATGGTGGATTTAGGAACCAACATTAATTTACGGAATCCAGTAAGAAAGGAAATAAAATCTATAACAGTTTATAGTAAAGTGTGTCCGTAGTTAGAGAACGTTGATGTCAGCATTTCTTTCCTATGACTTCTCTGTGTTCTGTCACCCACTGGAAGTGTGAAAGGGCAGAGTCTGAAATAGTGCTGCCGATTGGCAAGTGCGGCTATTTCTGGTGGAGCTGAGCCTTCCAGGGAATCATAAGGACAGTACATCTGCTGGGAAGCTTAGTTTCTGGGTGAAGCACCTGACTTGTAGTGATCTCTGCAATATCCTCATTATACAGGGGGCCTGAGTCATTAAAGGAACGCGTACTGGGCGCATAGCACTGTTCTATCATAATCTAATCCTGCTCTTATCACCTTCAGTCTTTACCACCTTGTTTCCTTCAGCTCTAAAATAAATGCTGCATTTGTCGAAAACAAATATCCTGTTTGACAGCAAAACACAAACAAGTGATATATTATTTAGCACAATCGTTGATAGACAAAAAAACAGAAACGTTTAAAATCTTTTGAAATGTTTTCCAGTGTGCCAACGCTTCAAACATAAACACCGCTTCAAACATAAACACCGCCGCAGACGTTTAATCAATATTTGTGATTTGAGAATACACAAAAGAAAATACGATGGTACCAAGCAAATCAGGACACAGACACAATATTTCCAATTGTGAAAATCATTTATTTACAATTATAAACCAGAGAAAGACAGTGTACAAAAGTACAATAGCATCAAGGGACGTAATGTGTGAACATTGTGCTACATCACTCTTAAACAATGACATTAATCTTTGTGCTGACATGAACACAACCATTTCCCTGCATCTACTTCAATGAAATGACGCCGACATCTTTTATGGATAAGATCTGGACTTTAGACTTGCATCCGTTAATTGGCAAGCTTCTACAAATACTTAAACACTTTTAGAATTAGAACAGACGATAATGCCCACATAATTGTAATTTATTACAGCGGTACATTTTTTTTTCCCCCTCCAAAATGGTTGGACCTGATCCATTTTATTATACATTTTTAATAAGAATAAAGTTTGATGCTTGACACACAACCACCCGACGCCCGAGTCTGCAGATTATTGATGGATCTATCATCATCATCATCAATCCATCATCATCATCAATCCATCATCAATCATCATCATCATCAATAACGATGGCTCAGTGGTTAGCACTTCTGCATCACAGCACTGGGGTCATGAGTTCGATTCCCAACCATGGCCTTATCTGTGTGGGGGTTTGTATGTTCTCCGCGATTTTGCGGGGGTTTCCTCTGGATGCTCTGGTTTCCTCCCACACTCCAAAAACATACTGGTAGGTTAATTGGCTGCTAACAAATTGACCCTAGTCTGTGTCTGTGTGTGTGTATGTTAGGGAATTTAGACTGTAAGCTCCAATGGGGCAGGGACTGATGTGAATGAGTTCTCTGTACAGCGCTGCGGAATAAGTGGCGCTATATAAATAAATGATGATTGTGCGTTTGTTATAAGCCGCACGTATCTCTGCTCTGCGTACTCCCGTACTCTAGACCAGACACTGCAGGATACGCACTATGCCTATATGGAATATAAAATCTCAAAAGAACGCACAGAAGAAAAAAATATTAAGCAATTTATGTTACCTATCAATAATAGTCATTTATGATTAGAAATGGAAATTTAAAAACAATAGTGTTTTGTTTTTGTTTTATTTTTTTCCCTCAGAAAAAACTTTATTTGGCCGTTCTTAATGTCTACTATACATAAAATACATTTTTATAGTCGCTCCTGATTGCACACACGTTATAGCTGCATACACAGCCGTCAGCACTAGTGTTCAGAACTTAAACTAGCCCCTTAGTTGGAGCAAGAGATACGGCAGAGAACCAGCGCACTTCTGTGTGCGCCTGAGTCTGACTTGGACATGGCTGCGTGGGAACGCACTTAATGTATATTGCCGATGTGAATCTGCCCAAGTCAAGTAAGACTTTACTGTATACTGTTCAGTGTGTTTATCTAGAAACAGCACTATTATTTTTAGTATTGTAGTATGTGTGCAGTGTGATTGGTTTAGATGACACACAAAATAAACAAAGGATACTGAATGATAGGATCATGTCTGAAGGTGCATAGGCTGAGCTAGATGTGTCTGGAACTCTGGCTCCTGCAAGTAATTATTGTCCTTTTATATAGCACCAATCATTTTACACAACGCTGTACAGAGCATATATAGTCCTTCACATAGGTCCCTGCCCCACGGAGCTTGCAGTCTAATTCCCTACCACAAACACTGTTGTCCATTTTGTCAGAAGACAATTAACTTACCAGTATATTTTTGAAGTGTTGGAGGAAACCCACGCAAACACGGGGAGAACATACAAACTCTACACATCTAGGGTCATAGTTGGTACCCAAACCATGACCCCATTGCTGTGAGCCAGCAATGCTAACCACTGAGCCGCCATGACAGCCAACTGTAATTAGAGAAGTCAGCGTAGAAACATATGACGCTCTTTAAAGCCGTGGTAACGTCTTGTTGAATGAATGCGAAGATCAACATGGATGTCACAATATTGGCTCCCATCGGTTGGTTTGATTATGTTGACTGACAATCGCATGGCCTAGTTAGAGAAAATGTGCAGTGCTACTGGTAAACTTTTGTCAGTAATTTTAGTGTGTAAAGTTCGAGAACCATTCATTGCCCCTCACAAAAAATTCTTATCGAAATCTCAGTGTGTGGACTGCATTAAAGAAGGAAATCTTCCGTGCCTAGGAATAACGGTTTGCACCGTGATCTATTCTGATAAACACTTGCACTTATGTCTAGGGTTAGACGTCTTATTGCCTGTTTTTATATAGGTCAATTTGCCATAAGAAGGAGATTAAATGGTCTTTCAAGTAGGAAATTGTAAAGCGCTACGGAATATGTTGGCGCAATATAAATAAATGATGATGATGAGTTTGGGGGACAAGAAAGATATCAGATGAGCATAATATAGGGAAACAATCTAAGTAGAAAATTGGGGATCCGAGCCCAAAATCTAAGTACGGCCGGGCACGAGCAGACAACGTGGGGAGGCCAGGTAAGAGGAGATAATGATACTAGCTGGAGTGTTTCTAGTAATGTGTAGGAATAATTTTGACCTGTATAAAACTGTTTGTTTAGCAGATAGTGATAGAGGAAGCTGATCCCAAATTTCCTTCCACTGCACATCTGACAAAGGCGAACATCCTCCATAGTATGTAGGAGATAAGAGCAGTGTATGTATGTGTGTATGTATGTGTGTATGTATATGTGTATGTGTATGTATGTGTATATATGTGTATGTATGTGTGTATGTATATGTGTATGTATGTACTTCTCCAGGATTCTGAACAGCAGCCAACAATTATAGTCTGGTACCTGTTATATAACAATATAGATACCGAAGTACTGACTGTAGTTTATATGTTTATTATACAGTATGGTGTGAAAGTGAAGAAACCTGAAAGAGGAGGTAATTTGTCTTTAATGGTGGTAAATGACTATAAAATTACCATCAGTTTTACCTCAAGGTTTTACCACTTCCTCCACTTTTACCTACCGCTCGTTACCACCTCCTGTACTGTTACCTTACCGCTTGTTACCACCTCCTGTACTGTTACCTTACCGCTTGTTACCACCTCCTGTACTGTTACCTTACCGCTTGTTACCACCTCCTGTACTGTTACCTTACTGCTTGTTACCACCTCCTGTACTGTTACCTACCGCTTGTTACCACCTCCTGTACTGTTACCTTACCGCTTGTTACCATCTCCTCTACTTATAGCTACCGCTTGTTACCATCTCCTCTACTTATAGCTACCGCTTGTTACCACCTCCTGTACTGTTACCTTACCGCTTTTTACCATCTCCTCTATTTATAGCTACCGCTTGTTACCACCTCCTGTACTGTTACCTTACCGCTTGTTACCACCTCCTGTACTGTTACCTTACCGCTTGTTACCACCTCCTGTACTGTTACCTTACCGCTTGTTACCTTACCGCTTGTTACCATCTCCTCTACTTATAGCTACCGCTTGTTACCACCTCCTGTACTGTTACCTACCGCTTGTTACCACCTCCTGTACTGTTACCTTACCGCTTGTTACCATCTCCTCTACTTATAGCTACCGCTTGTTACCACCTCCTGTACTGTTACCTACCGCTTGTTACCACCTCCTGTACTGTTACCTACCGCTTGTTACCACCTCCTGTACTGTTACCTTACCGCTTGTTACCATCTCCTCTACTTATAGCTACCGCTTGTTACCACCTCCTGTACTGTTACCTTACCGCTTGTTACCATCTCCTCTACTTATAGCTACCGCTTGTTACCACCTCCTGTACTGTTACCTACCGCTTGTTGCCGCCTCCTCCACTTTTAGCTGCCGCTTGTTGCCGCCTCCTCCGCTTTTAACTACCGCTTGTTGTCGCCGCCTCCTCCGCTTTTAGCTACCGCTTGTTGCTGCTTCCTCCTCCGCTTTTAGCTACCGCTTGTTGTCGCCTCCTCCGCTTTTAGCTACCGCTTGTTGTCACTTTTGCACCTGCTTATTCCTCAGTTTCCTCGACTTTTACCTCTATCCTTTGCCTCTATTTTGTCTTCCAGTTTTTGTCATAAATTAGGAACAATTTATAAAGTATGGCATTAATCTACCACCATTTTAGAGGAAGTTTACCTCTTTCTGCTACCTATAGAATTCCAATATTTAAATAATTTGATAATGAAAATGAAGATGTTTCCGGTGCGCACCTTGTGGTCTACAGAGATCTTATCTGTTCTAGAAGACAAACATCTGCATCTCCTCCTTACACCTCTTCTCTTCTCCTTCTAGGTATTCTCAATCCAAAGAATCCCAAGGAACCAGCTAAAAGCTTCAGCTTTGATTACTCTTACTGGTCTCACACTTCGGTAAGTGCCCTATAGAATGGAGTCTAAATTATTAAAAGTTGCTCTTTAGACCAGTTATAAGACATTAGAAGACAGATACTTGTAACATTATCTTCTCAGAATTCAAAATATTTTAGATAATGCCGTTATCATGAGAGAACCGGACTTTACGTCCGTAAGGGAGCCACCCAAAGCCTAAAATGGAAAGGGACAGCAGGCCGCACAGTTTAACAGGAGGAGGAGCGGAGAGCTTTGTACGCAGGAAAACTGGAACCATCCTGGGGAGTTAGTGTGCTAGGATATGCTGTGTGCATTACATTCTAATTGGATAGCTTCTGCCCAATCAGGCTCCACCTTCATTACATACCTCCTGTCTGTAGAAGATCTGACTCGCCCGCCCAGCGCAGTCTCAGATACAGACCCCTCCTTTTGTGAAACGGAGCAGTGCGGTTACCAGTAGAGGTCCCAGGGGAGGGTCCCCGACTTCCTACACTTCAATGTGGCTTTTGTTATTTGCAGGGGGTGTTTTCCGAAGTAGACCTCCCCTTCTACCTGGGTTTAGGAACTGTTACACAATCATATCTGTGAATACTACAAGATACCCCCTATCCCATTTGCTATCTGAACATTGAGTTGATCACCCATTACTCGTGGTGCACACACATGATCCCACCTTCTGTTCCCTGCAGCCAGATGATCCTTCCTTCGCGTCCCAGAACCGCGTGTACAATGACATCGGGAAGGAGATGCTGGAACACGCCTTCGAGGGCTACAATGTTTGTATCTTCGCCTACGGGCAGACGGGAGCTGGCAAATCTTACACTATGATGGGCAAACAGGAGGAGACCCAGGCCGGCATCATCCCTCAGGTACATGGGTCAGATCATTCACATGTCCATACACTCACCGTGTGCATTCATGAGTACGCAGCAGGCTTTGCGCAGCTCACGGATATTATAAAACCCATCTCTGCCGCTCTTTTCTTAATTCAATCGTGTGTTTCCATGCATTTGTCTTGAATCTTTTTATGAAAATTGTGTCTAAAAACTTAAAATGGCAAAAATGTCTTCTTATTTAGTATACGGCTACACTGTCCTCTACCTAGTGACCTCTGAAACGTACGCGTGTTTTGTTTCCCCAGCTATGTGAGGACCTGTTTGAGAAAATCAATTATAATAATAACGATGAAGTCTCTTTCTCCGTAGAGGTGAGTGTTTAATGTCACGTCTGTTTTCTGAGACCTGTTACATGCAGCTTTGTATATAGCACCTACATGTATTACTGTGACATGAAGCCTGCGCAGACTAGTACCAATTGTCATGGCTTAAGTGTCAATAAGTGTAGCAGAAATTCATGTTTGCAGTAAATGACAGTGAGCATCGTTGCATTAAAGGATACTGACTGTATAACAATAATATCCTCGGTTTGATCTGATTTCTTCTAGCGGTAGCGGCTTACGCACCATGTGCCGGGTGTTTGTGATTGGTGTCTGCAGGTAACAACGTTTCTCAACGAGGTTTATTGTTAGTGTATGAGAAATCCTCCTGGTACATGACCCAGGTAATTGTAGGCTGCTGTAACAAAGGCTTTGGATCTGCGATGAAGATGTAACCTTATCTTAGATAAAATAGTAACGTCAGCTGTGCGTCATTACAAGGAGGTTCAGAAGGTTTTAGTGTGAAGCGTCCTCCAGGGGGATGAGTAATGCAGAGTCACATTGTGCTCATTCTGACTGCCTAATTATCTTCATTTAACTGGTTCTGCTCAATATACTCTAATGTATAGAACATTCTGACTGCCAAGGAGTTAATTGTTTTTTCCATATTTTACTGTATAGTGATATTTATTTCCTGTTTCGGTATTAATGCACAAGCTATCTCTGTACATTGTCAGCTATCTATGATCTGCCTATATATTGTCCTCTACTACATTGTTTTATGCAGATAAGGAGTCAAATAAATCTGGGCTGTTGTAACCGGTTAGTTGTGTTTCTCACCCTGTATTTAGGACGTTCCTCTTCTCCAATCGCTATCCTTGCTCAGGCTGTGCGTTAATTTGCATTTGGTCCATCAGCTGGGCCTTGTGATGTCATACACGTTAAATAGCGCTGACTATTCACCACACAGATGACAGGAGATTCACGGTGCACATAATTCCAGGTTTTATAATCGTGCTGCATGTTTGTCCTTGAAAGATAACTTCAGTCACTGATCAATTTGTTTTCAAAGTCTTACTCTTTCCCAATTAGTAAAAGGGGGAGTGCGTTACCTCTCCATAGTTAATGCGTTATCTGCACCGCAGTCCCGCTCCATCTGCTGTCCAGACAGGATTGAACAGAGCGTGCTCAGTTTGTGATTGGATGACGCACAGAGTGCCAGCGGGGGAGGGGAGGGGTTTTGCACAAACATTAAAAGTGACTGGAATTCTCATTTAAAGTCTGATTATTTTTTTTTTTTTTTTTTTTTTTATTTTTTCTAATTTTCAACAGAAATCTTAGTATCCCCCCCTCCTCAAACATGTTATTCAATTTCTATAGATATACACCTAGGTACTGTACTGTAATTTCAGGGGAGCTCTGTAGCTTCATGACGCCCCAGTCACTCACCTGCTAGATGTGATGGGAGGGGAGGGAAGTGACTGGTAGTGTGGAGTGAGAGGAGGTTTTGTTCATTCCAGAAACCCCTATTTATTAGATGGGAATCTGTTTGTTTAGCGATACACTAACGATTCCTCTGTCAGCACCAAAAATCATACATTATTTATAGGGATTGATCACCTTTCAAATCAATGTGACTAGTGACACTGGTAGGAGATCTGTAAAAGCTTTTTGTGGTTTTTAACAGCTTAAAATTCCAATTTATATGTTGTTTTCCCAGGATCTGACTCCAGATCGTTTGACCTGGTGGGGAGAGGGCTTGAATGTAACCCCAGGATCTAATCTGACAATTTGAGGTTATAATGGAGCAAAATAATAGTTTAGCTGATATTCGTTCTTATATAGTCTAATTCTATCCATGTACACAGGGATGAGGTCTCAGGTTTCCTGGCATTGGTCCATTTGTGTGGCCAAAGCGATCGTTTCATCTAATAAAAGGGAGGGGGGGCTGGTTAATGGCAGTGCTATGTATGTGCTATGATCTGCAGACCGTACTGCCTGCGGACCCCTACGATTGGGTCAGCCCAACTACATATTTGTACTAGACTGACCAATGGTCATATCTGATTGTTTGCCGTGGGTTACAGTGCTCTTGTACTATTTGCACCAGGTTATTGATTTTTTTTTTTTAATTATGTTATGACGGTGATGATTGGAATTGTTAGATGTTGACGCTAGCTCTCCGGTATCGCTCTGTATAGAAGAAACGGCTGTTATTGGTTGTTAGGACGTTTCCGCTGCTATGCGCTTGTTATAAGGGAACAGTCGGATAACACCAGGAAGATTTTTGTTTTGCATTGTAGTTTATTAATAGCTGAATGTCCTGTGTAGTTTTATCCACACAGATGAGAGCAGAAAGGGCCCAGTCTTACAATACTCCGAGACCCAGGGCTTTCCAGCAGTGATTATATATGAAGATCCTAATTAGTGAATTACTCATCACTTCCCTTTAAAGCAGGCCTGTCCAACCTGTGGCCCTCCAGGTGTTGTGAAACTACAAGTCCCAGCATGCCCTACCAGCTATCGACTGGTTGTCTACCGGCAAAGCATGCTGGGGCTTGTAGTTTCACAACATCTGGAGGGCCGCAGGTTGGACAGGCCTGCTTTAAAGGTTTAATGTAATACATTTCTAATGTGCACCGAGATCCAGATGGTTTCTACGGCAGTAAGTTAAATAAAAATGAAAAGCTAATTTCTCACAGTCACATTTTAATTCTGCTAAACCCTCCAGGCTTTGTTACTGGCCGATGGACACCATTACTCACTCCCATTGTCCTTTGCAGGTTAGTTACATGGAAATTTACTGTGAGCGGGTCCGGGATCTGCTGAACCCTAAAAACAAAGGAAACCTGCGAGTGAGGGAGACGCTGCTCGGGCCCTATGTAGAAGGACCTGTCCAAGTTGGCCGTCACCTCATACACTGATATTGCTGACCTGATGGACGCAGGAAATAAGGCCAGGTGGGTGCAGCGCGATGGTGTGATGGCTTCCAGGCCAACAGTATGCGCTGTGTCATCATCATCATCATCATTTATTTATATAGCGCCACTAATTCCGCAGCGCTGTACAGAGAACTCACTCCCTCCCCCCTCTCCCCCTCTCCCCCTCTCCCCCTCTCCCCCTCTCCCCCTCTCCCCCTCTCCCCCTCTCCCCCTCTCCCCCTCTCCCCCTCTCCCCCTCTCCCCCTCTCCCCCTCTCCCCCTCTCCCCCTCTCCCCCTCTCCCCCTCTCCCCCTCTCCCCCTCTCCCCCTCTCCCCCTCTCCCCCTCTCCCCCTCTCCCCCTCTCCCTCTCTCCCTCTCTCCCTCTCTCCCTCTCTCTCTCTCTCTCTCTCTCTCCTCCCCCCCCCTCCCTCCTCCCCCCCCCCTCCCTCCCTCCTTATATTATTATGGTAAACTGGTGACTGCCCTAATGATCATACTCACTACCGATGCTGTTTTCAGCCACAAACTACTAAACTCCAGATGGATTATTATCGTTCCCAGTCATGTATCTGAGACAATGTGGCCATATGTCTATCTCATGGGATGTGCAGTACTCTGTGTTATACTATATGTCATTCAGTTGTTCTTCCTCGTTAGGACGGTGGCCGCCACTAACATGAATGAGACCAGCAGCCGCTCCCATGCTGTGTTCACCATCGTCTTTACCCAAAAGAGACTGGACATAGAGACCAACCTCTCCACAGAGAAGGTGATTAGTGCTTGTACTGGTCGGTGCAGACTGTTTCCTGTTCCCAGGCCTGGGACTGGGAGTACAGATTCCGTATTACATAGTGTATAAGATCTCCGTCACTGCCATAGTAATCCTGATTTCCTTCGCAGGTCAGTAAGATTAGCCTGGTAGATTTGGCGGGGAGCGAGAGAGCCGATTCCACAGGAGCAAAGGGGACACGACTAAAAGTGAGTATGATTAATGTGTGGGATCCACGGACCACCAGCCTGTGTACCCCCAGTGACTGTTTCCATAATGGGCTGTGTGTCTTCTGTGCCTACATCATACTCAAAAGCTGAGTGAGCCTTGTACCAAATACCCCACATGCATTATACCCTTCTGCGCCGTATGTTCTCTCAGCGGTCGTACACACGGGTATGTCGGTGCTCAATGTACATCTCTAACGCTGATGGTCCCAGCAATGATGCAAACGAATGTACCTGACGTACAGACCTTCTAATGAGCCAGTGGCAGTGTTACCTGCAGCGTTGGTGAGCTGGGTGTAATAGAATAGAGGTCTATGGGGAGCGCTCAGTAAGTGAGGATACTGTTTCAAAGCGCCCTAAATCCAGGATAAAGGACAAGGTTTTGTGCCTGTGTATCCCCTTAAAGTGATTTTCCACCTATTTTAATTTTAAATAACTTTTCATTGTTACCATACTTTGTATATATATTTTACTAAAAGTCCACGACATGGGCCTGATTTATTAAGGAACACAATCTGAGTGCAAATTGCGTTATAAAAACACACAAAAAAAGGTGTGCTATTTGAACACCCATATTCAGCTACAAGCGGATCTGAAGAATCGTCTCTTGTTGAACACGGGTCTCGGTACTCTGCCTATACGTTACTGGCTGTATACAGACAGATAATGTAATCATCAAGAAAAACATAGTAAAACTCCGCCCTTCAAGTCGTTGACAGTCGGAAGGGTCATTTAATTGCGCTTATGGCTCAAGTCTCTGTGTCACGCATGCGTAGAGCGAAAATACGCAAAATACACCAAGTAAATGGATTGCCGTCTACACTTGTCCTACCCATCATGTATGTACGCAGCCCTTGTATGTATGCGCAGTGAGTGGTGTGATTCTGCCCCTCTAGTGTAGGAATCCAGCAAGATCACTGGGGTAATAACCATGCAATGATTTCTCTGTTTGCAGGAAGGTGCTAATATCAACAAGTCTCTGACCACCCTGGGGAAGGTCATCTCCGCTCTGGCAGAGGTGGTAAGTCCTGAACACACGTCGTACTGTAATATGTTGTAACACGTAACATGTGAAGGCAGCAGGGAGAAGGGCCAAGGACAGGGATAGTTTGAATAAACCCTGTACTTAATAAGGGAAATGTTTGCGCTGTACAATATCAAGTATAATGCGTTTACATGATTATAAGTGTGGCGGTTTACTTACATATTATTTGTGTGTGTTTGTAACATGAGCACATCTGACTAAATACACTAAGCCGCTATTGTGAATACTTTGTATTTCACATTGGCGATTTAATACCAACATGCTCATAGTATTCATAAGATTGTCTTCACAAGATTACAGGTTTCAGTATAGTTTAGGTTCAGGATTTGGGCCAGTACTTTTGGTTTGAAATGGGATTTGACCAAACCTTTAAGGTTGTTGAATTTTAATCTTGATTTCACAGAATTATAATCTCCAGTATTTGTACATAAGATTTTATTAT
This sequence comes from Mixophyes fleayi, assembly GCF_038048845.1. Classification (NCBI taxonomy): domain Eukaryota; kingdom Metazoa; phylum Chordata; class Amphibia; order Anura; family Limnodynastidae; genus Mixophyes; species Mixophyes fleayi. The sequence goes on along the minus strand of NC_134412.1, from coordinate 91,708,306 downwards.
ATAAATCCCTGCAAGTAAAGAGTGATATGTGAGTGCAGGTACAGATTTGACCTAACTGGTCTCTTGTAGCAGAATTCAGTGTTTGTCGGAATACTACAATATGGATTCGGTGCATCCCTAGTTACTAGGAGACTTGTGCTGTTGTGTTGGACTCTCTATTCCGCCGGCCAAGTTCTAAGTTCCGTATGAATTTATTGAAGACGTGACTGTTATTTCCAAGAGCTGAAATTACAGATAGAAGTTTATTAGTTCGGCTCATCGCTTTAATGTGGAAATTATGGCTCCGTATTCAACATCATGTTTTGGAAAAGGTTTCAGAACTCGGGCGAATCCTGCACAATGCACTTGGTGCGTCCATAGTTTATATTGACCCTGCCTCCGGCATACCTAAAATGATTCCAGGTTTGAAAATCAGGACTCATTAGACCACATCTTTATCAGCCCAAACCACACCCTGGTGAGGCCACACCTCTTGTGGGGTCCCAACACTCAGGGCGATTGTCACATATGCTTTGGCTTAGCCAATAACTACTGCTAGTGCAGATTGTTGCCCATAAAACCAGAGTATTATATGTAATGTGTGACCATTACTGAGGGGAGTTACGCTTTAGGACATTTTATAGAGAACTGTTTTTGTTTTTTTTGTTATATATATCAACTTTTTCCTTACCAAGAAAGTTAAGTTTGTTCCATTAAGTACATTTATTTGTTTAAAAAAAAAAAAAAAAAAGCACACCTGGCGGTATACACTAAACTGAGGCAGCCATTTTTGTAGCGCAGTCAGTATTGCAATGTGGTTCCCTGTGGATCGATAGGCTGCATATTCATATACTGGAACGGATGTCTCCATTGTGTATATGCAGCGTTACACCACCTGTAACCCACTGCCCCCTTGTTCTGGGTGTAAGAGGTCGCTCAGGGCTTTCTACAAGGACACAACTCTGTAGTAATTGCCTGTGGTCAGGTTGCCTCGTGTGTGTGATGTATTTGTAGCAAACTTCCTGTGATGTCATTGTCTCTCCTTCCTCCACGCTGTCCTATCAGGATAATTGCACCAGCAAGGTATGTGTGTCCCAGCGATGGGACCAGTGCATTCATTATACAGGGAAGTGCCCAGTTATTCTCTTTTACTTCCCAGGGACACCCACCATAATGTTTATCTGGCTCCAGATATGAGCCTCACCTTTAATCTTCAATATTCAATACAATGCATACATTTTAGGTTTAAATTTGCTTAAATCCAATATTAAATGTGTCCTCTCTCCAGTCCGGTCACAGCCCTAAGGTGTGGTGTCATGTGACTGCTGTCACCTGGTCATGTGATTCTCTGGTCCTGAGGCCGCTGCTCAGTCATACCTGCAGCAGATGGGGAGTGGATTGATGTCCTCCTAGCAACCCAAGGGCTCACACTGTGCGTCCCGCTATCCCACCCTTCCAAGTCATCAGTGACGGCGCCACCTGCTGCCACTTGTGGTGCAGCCACCCGTTGTATAGATCTTCTCCCTAGGTGGTGCATTCTGGGTGCAGAAGAGAGAAATCTACTGAATGGGCACCGACATTACCCCCCCCCCCCCCCCCCCCCCAATAAAGTACATGGGGGATTGCTTGGAAACAGTTTTTAATGAGCACATGTTTTATAAACATGCTCTGTGATAAAAGGTTACAGCATTAGAACCACCGTGCAGTCGCCATATGTAGTCTTATCTTCTCTTATCTGTGATGTCACTTGTGGTCCGGGACACATGGTTCATGTATCAGACTGCTCGTGGCCAGTACCTATCACTGCCCAATGTGCCTATACTGTTGGGAAATGAGCATAGTAACTGTTTTGGAAAGTTGCCTGGGACATAAATAATGAAATGTACACACATAGGAAGAGCCCTTAGACAGTAATGTTACATCTATTCCGGGATAAGTATTTTAAACACATTGTCTCGTGCAGTAGACATTGCATGCTTCATATTCATCTGTTAGAAATCACTGTAGTAATTAATGGTGTCCGTTCTACAGTGATCATATCTTGACCAGTTATATGCCATTCATCATTAATGTCTTATACAGCAGGTCGTCCAATTTCTCATGGTCTAATTCATTATAAACCCCAACCCTGTGTACAAAGCTTATTTTCTGCACTTTATAAATAACTACGTAGGAAGATTTTATATTATTAGAAACATTATCGTTTGTACTTTCTAGAGCAAAAAGAAGAAAAAGTCAGATTTCATTCCCTATCGAGATTCTGTGCTCACCTGGCTGCTGCGTGAGAATTTGGGTATGTATTATAGGCTTGTCCTGCATCTGTATTTTACTGTGTTTGTGGAAGCCAAATTTGTAGACTGAGCCAATAATTATGTAAATGCAGCTTAACCATTCACTAGAAACTAACAGCTTTACTTCTTGCCACAGGATCCTAGTGACTGGATAGGCTGCACTCTCAGTGATGTCACTGGTTCCTAGTAACTGGAAAGGCTGCACTCTCAGTGATGTCACTGGTTCCTAGTGACTGGATAGGCTGCAGTCTCAGTGATGTCACTGGTTCCTAGTAACTGGAAAGGCTGCACTCTCAGTGATGTCACTGGTTCCTAGTGACTGGATAGGCTGCAGTCTCAGTGATGTCACTGGTTCCTAGTAACTGGAAAGGCTGCACTCTCAGTGATGTCACTGGTTCCTAGTGACTGGATAGGCTGCACTCTCAGTGATGTCACTGGTTCCTAGTGACTGGCTAGGCTGCAGTCTCAGTGATGTTACTGGTTCCTAGTGACTGGATAGGCTGCAGTCTCAGTGATGTTACTGGTTTCTAGTGACTGGATAGGCTGCAGTCTCAGTGATGTCACTGGTTCCTAGTGACTGGATAGGCTGCAGTCTTAGTGATGTCACTGGTTCCTAGTGACTGTATAGGCTGCACTCATTGATGTCACTGGTTCCTAGTAACTGGATAGGCTGCAGTCTCAGTGATGTCACTGGTTCCTAGTGACTGGCTAGGCTGCAGTCTCAGTGATGTCACTGGTTCCTAGTGACTGGATAGGCTGCACTCTCAGTGATGTCACTGGCTCCTAGTGACTGGATAGGCTGCACTCTCAGTGATGTCACTGGCTCCTAGTGACTGGATAGGCTGCATTCTTAGTAATGTATCTGGCTCCTAGTGATTTGATAGGCTGCATTCTCACAGTTCAGCACAGACATTGGCTGCTTCCACTGTTTGCAGATGATAGGTATAGGTACACTTAATAAGGAATGCTGATAATTATTACCCTATTTCAGGTGGAAACTCCCGCACAGCCATGGTTGCTGCTTTGAGTCCGGCTGACATAAATTATGACGAAACTCTGAGTACACTAAGGTGAGAAACTAAAACTGGATTACTATAAATATATATTTATACGGGTTACTGTATGTTCCAGGCCTGGCAGCAGTCATTTTGTCTTGAATACATTTTATAAACAAGTGATACTCTGGGCAAATTGCAGATTGAGTTCAGCTATACAGGAAGGATGGACATATATCTGAATAGTCTATGGTGGGGTTTATTGGTCCTTTTTGATATTTTGTTTTTTCTTTTTTATAGATATGCGGATCGTGCTAAACAAATCAAATGTAATGCTATTATTAATGAAGATCCTAATGCCAAACTGGTGCGTGAGCTTAAAGACGAAGTCACACGTCTGCGAGACCTACTGCGGGCGCAGGGCCTGGGCGATATCATTGACAGTAAGTTTAGTAAAACTGACAGCACCAGAAATAAGTTACATTTCTATTCCTTTTTCAAATGGGTTACATTATTAGTTTAACAAACCCTTTTGTCCAGACTGCTATAGCCAATGTATAGATGCCTTTCTATGTATATATTATAGTACGTATAGATAAATGTGTCAAGCCTGTGCAGCCGTACTCTTAACTAAGCCAATGTTAGCAGAGTTTTCTGCGGATCGCAGCTTGACAACTACACACAGAGAAGGTGTAAACATCAGGGAGGTTTCACGGATACTAAACCTTCCTCCCATCTTCTGTCTCTCCTCCCGCTTCCCGTCAGTTGATTCTATTGAAGACAATTTCTCCGGAATCAAATGTGTGTATAACAATAATCTATCTTCTCATCAGACTTTGCTTTCCAGCCAAGCAGCTTAATTCTGCATGTAAGCACAGGCTGCAGCACGGAAACCTCAGACAGAATTATGGGAGATGGAAAATGTAGACTGAAAGGAGATTACTATAAGCATTATTCAAGAGTGGACCTGTTGTCATCCATTTATCATAAAACAGTACAACAGAAATGCTTCCATAGATATATATATATATATATATTATGTCCTTTACCAGCTGCTAATGCCAATGGCACTCTATGCAAATGAGGGGAATGTGGCATATAGAGCAGGCATTCTTGTAGTGTAAATAATAGTAAGAGGTCTCGTGCCTTTTAGGCTTGGGGACTGGGGATGGGAAAGTAAATACAGTAGATTTGTATTCTGGTTTGTAACCCCTATTAAGCTAGATAAACCAGTATTTAATACACTGAATGTGTATTTATCAAACATTTCCATGTTGACGTATCCATTATATTGAGCCATTTCAAGTTCTCTTACATACAGACACTTTCACCTGAGTTATTTTGCAGTGTCTGCATGCAGCTAGGGGGCGCTCTGCACAATAGGGAGTATTGTTCCCTTTGGAGGTGAGCTAGTCTGTACACCGCAGCTGTCACTGCCAACACAGTGACTGATCAACGCAGGAAAGCTGGTTTATACAGACTCATTTACCTCTGTAAGGAGCAACGTTCCCTATTCTGAGTTACGATCTAGCAGTTTTTTTCCGTGTGGCTGAACGTACCGCGGATGGACTAATCACAGGCGCAAGAAAGTGTCTATGTGCAAGAACCTTTCATGTCAATTCATTCATTTCTCCAGCTTTGGATGGTAACGATGAGTTCTGTAATGAATCGTAAGCATCTGTCTGAGATTTCCAAGCTATTGAGAGACTACCGGTTGCTGTGTTGGTGCTAATTGCTGCAGATAACGATTGCACTGCTGGCAGCCTTTGCATGGTGGGTTCTGACATCCTTTGCAAGCGTTCATCGTGGCACCTATATCCTGGTTAAGTCTTCATGGAATAATTTTGCTAATCCCAGGATTGGTGATCTAGCAGATTGAATCCTGATTCTTGGTTGCAAGTTTCTTGTACTAATTTTACAGTTATTCTTTATAAAGCCGCTACACCAACTATATGCTATCTAATCTATCTTCTTACTTGCCTTGCTCTCTGTCTCTCCATTATAGGACTTTGCATCCTGATTGGCTTTGCTAGTAATTTATGCCACAGCCCTGTGCCAAAACCTCTTCTATAAAATGATGTGTTGCCGTGAGCTATTTGCAGGACAATTGTTAAGATGACGCGATGTCTCCATGAGCTTCCCGCCATCTTTCCTCATGATCCTGTTCTCTCACTGTGCGATATAAAAAAATATTTATTTATTGTATGTTCTAGTAAAGGTTGCACTGCCTCGTTGAAATTCCCTTTTCTCAATTGCTAAATAGTTGCTTACCGGTTGCTTCCACATTTCTGACTTGCTAGCGGCATCTCACGTTTCTTTTAGAAAACTGACAATGTAATTAAGTGTCGTACTTTTTGCTCTCTGCACACAGCACTGTGCCGTCCACGTGGAGACTGTCGTACTGGTGTGAAGTCAGCATATATTATTGACTAGTATATATTAGCCATTGATCACTTTTAATATTTAGTTATAATTTTAATAGAACTGTTTTTACTGTACAAATATGATGTTTCACTAGAGCTTCCGGAATAGAGTCCGGTCTTAGAGCGTCCATCTATATCCTTGGGCGTTATCCCTTATAGAATAGTGATATTTTGAGACCTCCTCTTGCGCTGTCTTCATTCTGCATTTTTCCTAACTTGTTCCTGCCCTGACTGACCTTCTGAGCCGCCATCTTGAAGGAGCCCGCTTTCTCTCCTGTCTCTCACTGTGATTTTCCTCCCCTCTCTCCTTGTTCCTTTGCCCCCGGCTTCCCTTTTTGTCTCGTATTTAGCTCTCCCTTCTGTTGGGTGCCTTCCTCTCTCAGACGTCAATGATAACCAGAACCTTAAGAATAAGTACTTGCTAGCCAATGAGAATCAACGGCCTGGCCATTTCTCCACAGCCTCCATCAGCTCGCTGGCCTCTTCCCCATCATCCTGTTCTCTCAATAGTCAGGTGGGGTTGACCTCGGTTACAAGCATCCAGGAGAGGATCATGTCCACGCCGGGAGGAGAGGAGGCCATAGAACGACTTAAGGTAACCTGAGCTATTCTGTTGAACGTTCCTTCACCAACAATGTGGGACCTCACATGATCACCAGTGGTGCATCCAGTGTTATACTTACACTGGGGGTGTACTTAATGCATCTGACATCCTTCTTGAACCTCCCTATACCATACATGGCTGGTAACACCAAAGAACCTGTGATAGAGATTCTCCACATTGTCCCTTTAATCTATGCTTAGTGAGTAACTCATGTTTACTAGTAAGAAAATGTATTGCATAAAGTCAGGGATATAGTTACATTGCAATAAGTCTAGTTAAAGGCTAGTTCCTCAAGTTAAAAATAAAAGCAAGAAGTATTTTGGTAATTCACCCAGTCTGGAGAGTCCTAAGATATCAGACGTGGTCAGGAGAGGTGGTTCTGTCTCTGATAAATGTACAACATGGCAGGAGCTAGGAGAATATCCTCAGACCACGGCAGACCCCAGGGCTCCTCTCACTGCCCATTAAATAGTCTATTTCTCTGTATTTTATCATTAAACCTGAAAGGTCTGTTTTGTAAATATAGCCCCTATGTCTGCAACCATTGGCTTTATACTCTCTTATAGAGTGTATATGGCACTTCTGTCCTAAAGCAGGGGGTGACCGTATGAACTCTAGGTCTATGTCTAGCACCATCGTATTGACTATTTCATCACCCTTGAGTAGAGTAGCACCTGAATCTACTTGCTCTGCTCTGTTCAAACCATATCATTGACTTTGTTGGGTTGGCCCGTAGACGGCTGGTCCACTATAGATGCAAATGCAGTGCACCCGGTATTGTCATCCATTTGTGGCACTGAACTCATAATATGTATAACCAGACTTATTTTCTTGAATGGAGACCTACCCACAGGATGCTTTACTGAGTTGATGCTAAATTTACTTGCAGCCAACTCGTTACAGCTCCGTGGGTCGGTCTCTATGGAGGGAAACTAGCCTTAGTCTACATAGTGTATGAACTGCGCAGTTAGCGTTCCACAGACAGCAGTGCTTTGTTTTACTCACCCTTTGTGTTACACAGTGAAAGTAGAGTCCGTTTCTGCGTTGTTAAGCTTCTGCAGTGAAACAGGACTATTTTTTAGGCTTTTACAGGTTGCCGTGTTTTCAGATTATCTCTCATCATTTGTCTGGGAACGATCTAGACACCAGGAGAGCTGACGCTCATTTTGATCACGTCCCCCTCCTCCTCCTCATCTCTCCCCTTCCCCCGTCCTGCTTATATCTTCACTGGTACAAGACAGAGACTGCACAGTTTTCATGTCTGAACAGTTGTGCTATTGTATGGTGGACCTGACTATATGCAGGAGACAAAGAACTGGCCAATCCTGGGGCACGATTTATAGAGTGCACAGATCACTGCAGTGCCTGATATAAACAGGAACGTGACCACGAGGCTCTGCTGTCATCCCAAATTACAGTGCAGTAGAACCAGAGAGGCACCTTAAACCTCAAATGTATCTTATTAAAAGTATAGGACGAGGCCTGACTACGTCAGTATTGTTCCATATCTCGGATATCATCGTTCTATTTAGTAAGATGTAAATTGGTCACTATTTAGCTGCCCATTGTAGTTATGAATCTCCAGCTAGGATATTGGTAGACACTCTGCAGTTAGAGGCCCCTTTTATCCAGACCGCCCCATATTTAGACATCTTCATTTCTCCACCAGGAATCTGAGAAAATCATTGCGGAGCTCAACGAAACCTGGGAGGAGAAACTTAGAAAAACAGAAGCCATTCGCATGGAGAGGTACAAGGATCCCTATATATATATATATATATATATATATATATATATATATATATATATATATATATATATATATAGCCCCACGTCTGTACAATTTCATTAATAATATTTTGGATCAAGTTTTAAAAGTACCTGGTGGTTCCTGAGATATTAACCCCCGCCAGCACTATAACCGACACGTCATCTAGGCTGATTAGCGGGAGAAATTGGAAATCGTGTTCAGAGCATTAAACGGTTGTCCTCACAGATGATTGGTTGCCGCTTGCCCAATGAGCGGTGGTAAATATCTTCATACATTGAATTTATTTCCAGCCTCCCTGTTGTCAGCCTGGAGGACGCATCTGTTATAAGCATCTCTTGAACTGCAGAGAAGTTCCTTGTGAGGTCAGAGTGGTCGTTTATCATCCATTCTAAGACATTTGCATTCATGCAATGTCCCAAAACTCTGTACAACGTGCAGTTTTCGGACTGATAACCCCCGGCCACCACAGCCCCTCAGGTTAGTCCTATGTTTTATTATATGAAATGACTGTTTACACCTTTTATCCTTTAGGGAAGCGTTACTGGCAGAGATGGGGGTGGCCATTCGAGAGGATGGTGGAACATTGGGTGTCTTCTCCCCCAAAAAGGTAGAGTCCTGTCTTACGGTTTAGCCAACATTTTTGTTTTATGCAGAACTAGGAATCTTTGCAATGTCTGTTACCGCTGGGGTCATAGCTTAGAGATAGACAAAATAGGGCATGCTGGGATTTGTAGTGCAACACCTGATTGGAGTATAGCCATAGTCTCGTAGCCTGCTTTAACGGTTGACTTGGGTGTGTGCGCAGCCTGGTTTGTGGATATATGTTTGTGCGATAGATATTAGACTTTGTCTTCCTACATTCTTAATCATGGTCTGTATTTAATATCACCCGGTTTTGGTGGAATGTTTGTGTGCTACATCTTTTATCATGTCTAGAAGTGACCTTTCCACCCTCGGGTCCCAATTCACACAGCAATCTCTCTCCTCTCCCATCGCTCATAGATTTCCTGTAATGTCCTGTCTCCACTCTGTGCTTCATCTCACACTTTCACCTCTCTCCCAGATATCCTCCATGATTTTTGATGAATATTTTGACTCACTTTCTACAGATCAGGTCTGTTTTCTGTAACTGAATTCATGAGCCAAGAATAAACACTAATCGTGATCGATGGTGTTTATTCCAGCGAGTTGTTAAATAGTTAATGTGTCCACTTTAGGGCCCTAGATATCAAAATATGTAGCAATTTCGTGGAACAGAATGAATTAATCTAATTGTATTAACCTGGAAACAATTGTGGTTCATGAATTAAATTGTTACTAGAAAAATTGTAGTTTAGTTTCCCATAGGTTTCTAGTCCCAACATAGATACCCAAATAGCTATTGTAAATGTAATGTGGAGATTTAATTGTTTTTAATAGTTCATATTAGTATATGGTGCTGCATATACTGTAAAGGAACCACCGAACTCCCGGCCTTTTGTAGGTTAGGATCAGAGTTAGACAATCTGTGTATATCTTGACCACAGACAGCCAGTTTTCCCATCTCTGATCTAGAAGATGCAGTAATAGTAAATATTTTTGGGGAGGGTTTAGATTATCCAGCTAATTTTTTATTTTTAAATATGTGGAATGTGATTTGAGTATCAGAATAGTACATATAACCGGTAGCAATACAGAAAACGCCAAATCATAAATAGAGTAAAGTTATGAAAGTCCAGCAATCTTCCAGAGTCCTCTGCCGAGATGCAGCTGGCTGAGGATTCTGGGAGTTGTAGTTCAGGTGTAGACTGAGACCGGACTTGATAGCAGCGAGGGAAGAAGTAAGACACCAGATATCATGACCTTTATGTAACTGCTATACAGGAGCAGACTGGCTCTGAGGTGACCAGACTAAGTCACTGTTGTCATCATTCAATGTCTTCCTCCATTTATCAACGTCTACTTTGCTTCCCGTCTCTCTGCTGGCCCATGATTTCATACAGATCTTATCACCCAGCCCGTGTGATCTCTTGGCCGACTCTAATGGGGTCTTCTCCCCAAGGAAGGTTTGTTGTGCTGATCCCATTAGATAAGGGTAGAAAGTTGGGGTGGGTTAGTACATGTTTGTTGTAGACCCCATTCTGTGTCTCTTAGGGAAGTAATTATCCAGATGATACCAGTAGTAATATTTTATATATTTCCTTTGGAAATAATATGTGTGTTCCATGTGTGGGATGTAGACCTTCTGTATTCTAGGTGGGGAGCGGAGCGGTGTAGTTTTATATTGTAGGTAGGTACAGTCCAACTGACCACTGAGTGTTTTTGTTGCAGACTCCACATCTGGTTAATCTTAATGAAGATCCTCTCATGTCAGAGTGCCTTTTGTATTATATTAAAGATGGTATAACCAGGTGAGCTGACACTCTGTACCAGCAGAGAATGACGCCATTTATCTGCAGTAATTACTTGTGGTAATCTATCCATCTTGCGTCTCTAGGGTGGGTCAGGCGGATGCAGAGAGACGGCAGGATATTGTCCTGAGCGGAGCCCACATTAGGGAGGAGCACTGTCTATTCCGCAGCGAGAGGAGGCCCAACGGAGAAGGTGAGTCTTGTCCATCCAATCCAACACTTGCTCCACAGATACAACCTCTAGAACTATGGATTGGTGGCACAGAATTATGACGCACCTTGATCGGGTAAAATGAAAGGATTGATGAAGCTGTGATTATTGAGACTTGACAGATGTAGTTTTGTTACGGGACCGTTCTTCTGTAGCATGTGGAGCGGAATCTTCATGTAGCCTATCTGTATCACTGTCTCTATGGTCTTAGAAGATTAGCCATTTAGAATTGGAACAGTGACACCTGCAGGCTATGCTTGGCTATTACACTGCATGCAACGTGTTTACAGATATTTTTCGCAAACTTTGCAATTTGCCCTTTACAGCTTACAAATAATAGTAATGCAACAGATGTTATATTTGTTTTTAAAGGTCACTATAAACATAGTTTCTTACGTGAAACAACTGTAGAGAGGGGTTCTGTTTTATTTCTATGAGTATGTGACCTTTATAGAACAAAGAAATTGACTAGGAACGTTCTGCTTGTTTTAGTGATTGTGACGCTGGAACCCTGTGAGAAGTCGGAGACGTACGTGAACGGGAAACGTGTGGTTCTAACGGTGCAGCTACGTTCCGGTGAGGACCATCGCCTATTATTACACCCAGCTGATAGACATTTTATTTTTTACCTATTTGTCACAATGTTCAAACCATTTTGCTGAATTTATCCTGCATAGTTTTTTTTTTCCACCTAAAACTTCTCTTTAAGGAGTCACCGTGCTGTTGCGTTAATTAACGTGTAGTAAGACTTATGAATTAATATATTGTGTTAAACGGCATCTCTTGCTTTTATTGATGTATTTCATCGCTAATATTTGGGGTAATGTTTCCTTCTGCATTTGGGGCCACAACCACCGCAGCGTTGTCCGCTACTCAGGTCCTAATTGTTTCCTCTGTTTTTAATGTAACCAAAAAAAAAAAAAAAGTATTTTTGTTCTCAAGATTTATGTGAAAATGGCTGCCTCCATGGTTTCCAGCCGACGGGTACATTTTAAAGCTTGTTCTTTTTCTTGTACTTTTTCCCCACTCAGGTAATCGTATAATTATGGGCAAGAACCATGTTTTCCGTTTCAACCACCCCGAACAGGCCCGAGCAGAGAGAGAGAAAACGCCGTCTGCAGAGACTCCCTCGGAGCCGGTGGACTGGACGTTTGCGCAGCGGGAGCTGCTGGAGAAGCAGGGTATTGATATGAAGCAAGAGATGGAGAAGAGGTACCAGAGACCAGATGTCTTTTATGAGACCGCTGTGTTATATGCATTACACAGTCATGAGATCATCAGGATTACTTCAGGGGAGAAGGGGGGACTTGTTCACATCTTTTGCTCAAACGTGCAAATCTAAATTGAGCTTTACTAACCAATCACGTGTATTGCAAAGTGAAAAGCCAATTGCTGACTGATTGTCCGGAGTTATTGTACATTTACATCTTTGAGCAATCATTTTGCTCCCAGCATGCCTAGTGTTAGACCATGTATTTGCCTGCTGTAACATAGGCTTGGGGCAACTGACTTCCAAGCCTCTATGATGTTCTACCAAAAAACTGTTAAAAGTACAATGATTTACAAACATTTTGAAAACCTGTATATAAAGTTTACTTGAGTAGTGTAAAGAAAAAATTAATAAATCAAACAAGTTTATTTCCTGTGGAGCCAATGTAGTGTCGATATGTCAGCAATTTTGGGGCCTCAAGAGTTATAAATTAAAGGCTACCATACCATGCTTGGTTTCACGGTTCTTCCTCACCTCAGAGTTCATCAGTAGTGTGCAGGTCTAATATGTCTGGAGTGTTAGTGGCTGATGGCCATTGTAGCAGTTGTATTTGTAGATCATGTTTATTGCAGTATTTTCAGGGACAATCTTGTAAAGACGTTTCGTTATTTGCGCATGTTTTTATTTGTAAGATTCTAATGAGCTAGGATTAGGCTGTAAGGTATAGAAGGGTAAACCTATAGTTAATGAGGACATGTTGGTCGAAGATTGGGGGATGTCTGTAGCATTCTGTTTGTAGAAAGAGATTAATATGCAACAGGGTCAAGGCTTCCCCAGGCCCTAGACAATATTAGGTCCCCAATGTTTAGTAGTTTGATGAGAGCTATGCAGGTGATGTATTCTAGACTTAGACATATTTTAGTTATAGATTGTGAAATAACACTATAATGAGAACGCCTACAGTGATTTAAGTAAGTAGAAAGTGTGCTGATTGTCAAACACAGCCAGTACAGTCCATTTTCCAGTTGTGTATCTTGTTTCTGGGCCCAGTAATAGTTCCAGAATCCTAAGGACTGACCTAGGCTGCCTTGTGTGTAAATTAGACCTTTTTAATGTTCTTGGTATTGTCTTATTCTGCCTTTATAACGGAGGTGGTCAGGCCTTGGATTCTTTGTGCGGAGGTGTGGTGCATATTGTTAGACTAGACTAGTTATAAACTATAAAGCAGGGGGTCTACTAACAGTGATTATCTGCTTCCCCAGGCTCCAGGAAATGGAAATCTTGTACAAGAAGGAAAAGGAAGAGGCAGATCTACTTCTGGAGCAACAAAGACTGGTAAGCGTTTCTCCTCGCACTCCCTTGTTCTCTCGCGCACTCCCTTGTTCTCTCACACACTCCCTTGTTCTCTCACACACTTCTCTCTGACACAAGTAGTGTTCCACTCTTTAGCTTGCATACTACTCTTCCTCTTTGCAAACATTTTAAAGGTCATCGAGGGCTTTATATATTTAAATAACATGCACTCTCTCTAATGCATTACAATCTGTCTCTTTTCTTTAGTACAGTGAATCTATCGGACTTCCTGTTGCCTCAGTTGCTGTATAGTTTACTTGTGAGCTTCAGTACTGTTTGGCTGCTATTGCCTTTAGAAAACTACATGGTGGCAACTATGGGATTGAGCCGATAGTCATTACTACCTGTTTACACGTGGAAAGGGCAGATTTATGTCTGAAGAGAGGGACTTTTGACTTGTTGCAGAGCCTGGCATTAGATGCAGGGTATTTAAATGCATAAAGCCCACCAGTTTGATGAATGCACCATGCTCTGCTATAAATATATAAATGTTGTATGATTTTAACACTGATAGTGTATTTGTGTGGAGTGTCTGCTTAAAAGGGACAGTATCACCCCATTGTTAAATGGACTCCTATCGCCCCACTCGCTGCCATCCAGCATTGTTTGAGCTTATGAGGAAATGTATGTGAGTGACTTAGAAAGTGTCATAGCGGGATGTACCCGGAGACGTGACCATGTTATATATTCTTCAATGTGCGAAGTGTAACTGAGGTAGTTTTGCACAGTAACATGTAATATTCTTATTGAATGTTCCATCATTTGTGTTTTTAACATCATAAACAAATTTCCCGCTGTGTTTTTGGCATGGCTATCTACATATTGAGGCAAACCTGTGGGTCTTCCACCACGATCTATAGCTTCTTCAGATGTTTGATTCTGTTATAGGTGGTAGTGTCCCTTTATTGCAAATGTGTATATAAATAATGGAAGCACTGTGTGTACAGCTTACTGACATGTATACCTCGGCATCTGTGAGGGTCTTTCCACTGATGCTCCTTAATTTGACAACAAAGGTAAAGTGTACTAGTCACCTTCATACAGCGGAGGCGGCCATTTTGTAAACTGAACCAATATTCCTCGGAATACAACCAGTTAATTAGGAAATAGTTATGTCACTGGTTCCTAATTAATTGATAGGCTGAATTTGAATAAAAAATGGCCATCTCCACTGTGCGCATCTAATAAAATGCCTCAGTGATGTCTCTGACTGTTAACTAAAAAAATGGCCGCCTCCACAGGCGATGGGTATACTTTAAGAATGGTTTACATCCTGGATATTAACCCTACTTTCAGCGTCCTCTTTATGTGGGAGGCTGGATACTGATCTGTGCTGTCGCGCTGTGCATGAATTCTCTGCTATCGCTGCATGTAGCCTGGACTTTATTTCTTACCTCATAGGAAGCACTGACCAGTCGTTACTGTGCCTGCCGCTCTGACAGGATTTTACCTGAATATCACAAATACAAAAAGCTCGGACAAATGTAATAACTTAATAAAACATGGGTTCTTCACCGAAACCAGACAAAATACTGCTGGCAGACAGTACTTGATGAACAGCATTACCCACAATCCTACGGAAGTCAATCATGTTCTAGCGCTCCCAATGGTGTCCTTAAGCTGCAGTTGTTGTGCCCACCTGTACACAGCTTGACCTGTAATATCCAACCCATGTACAGGTGGGCGTAACATCAAGTTATAACTTAACCTGCGGTATTCGCACAGCAGCTTAAGTGAATGGAACCTGTAAGGAGTACAAGCACACCTCAGACTTTCGTGTGGTCACAGGTAGCAGGAGGGGGTAGGTTCTGCTATCCGCTAACAGTAGTTAAAATGTTTTGTAAAGTTAAACGGAATATTGAAAGTGACCTTAGGAAATACCGTCCATATATTTATTGTTTTGTTCAGTCACAGACTAAACCTTTTCATGGGTAGCCGTAACAACATCGCCACTTGCAGGCTATAAAATAGAATTACCAAAACACAGAGGCACATCGTAACCAAAATATTACATATAAATGTAATTTTAAAAGTACGTCAACTGTGTTCCACAAATTGTAAACAAAATTTTAAGATGGATTGTAAAATATCAGTTCTCCTGATAACACCCTCACTTTTTACTGATAAATACTTTGCGCCCATCCATGCATTCTACGGTTAAGCCTGGATGCATTATCAAATCGATGGTGCTATGTGTCTAAGATGGCACGTGTCTACTAGCTAGATTATGGATTGAAACCATCTGTGATTTAGAAAAAAAAATTTCTTTTAATGTTTAGCTTTAAAGGGAAACTCAAACAAAATGAATAATTTAATATTAATACCCCCTCTCCCTAAGTGTTAATACCACATTTAGCTGTCCATTAGGTTCTCTATTCTCTCTCATCGGTATGAAGGTGGCTGTGGAAAGATGCTTATTGGACAAGCTGAATTATTAGTAGTTGGAGGAGGAGGTTTGGAGGTTTTATATTTATTTATTCATCATGAGGTCTTGTCACCATCTCTTTTAGCTTTTGTATCGCCTCGTTATTATGTTTGTAGTATGTTTTACACATAGACTTCGCTGTACTGCGATTGCTCTTGTTTAATACTGAACGTCCAGCCACGACCACCGCAGTGATGTGACTGGCGGCTTAACCCCAATCGGAAATGATTATCCTTAAATTATGTTTCGATTCCGTAGTTCCACCTGACAACCCTCTTTATGAAGTGCAGAGTTCAGGGTTTTCGATGAGCATTAATAGTGTTGACTCTGTAAACATAGAGCATTTTTGATTGAGGCATCTTTACTTGTTGATAAATATCTGAGCATTTCAATTGCACTTACTCAAAAAGAATGGCGGCATGCGAATTGACACCACTTTAAAGAAAACAATACCAGTTGTTTGAATTTAATTTGTTTACCAATCACCCTGCTCCTTTACATGTTAGGTGGTACCCATAGCATCTGTTGGCCATAAACGTGGGAGTTGTGTTGTGTAGTCTATACATGCAGCGTATTCATTTTTCAGATGGGGTTTGGGGTTGGATTGAGGCAGGAAAAGTAATTCATGCCTGAAACGTTTAGACCTGACTCCAATAATTTGCATTTATCGGTGCACGCCACCTACAAACTTTAGGAAGCCCCATCATTGGCGCACACAGCGGACTGGCATGTACACTAAAACCTTCAATAACACGTCGTCTTTTCTCTTGAATATGTAACGCACCAACTTTACTGCAACAGAGTATAAACACCAGCATCTACTAACCAGTGTCTACTCACCTTCCTGTTGGCTGCTCTTGTCCACTTGTCTTCTTGCATCTTGGAGTGGTGGGTTTGCTGTGCAGAGCGATACAGGACTTGACCTGTGTGCAGTGCGCATGGGTTCTGTTTCCACCTCTAATTCTGCTCTTTTAATGAAGGCTGCCTATCTTCTCTTCAAACCTTTCACACGTTTATAGGTGAGGACTAAATATTTAATTCACGTTTTTCAAAAACCACCTTATTTTGTTTTCCACATCTCTTATGTTTGCTTTATTTTTTTTCATTCCATGTTTGCTTTTTGCCTTTTTATTATATTTTTAGTGTTTTCCATATTTTATTTTATTTTTGGTTTCTTTTGGGGCCATTTTGATTTATTTTCTTTCTCAAGGACGCGGATTCCGATAGCGGGGACGACTCTGAGAAACGCTCATGTGAAGAGAGCTGGCGACTCATCACCTCATTGCGGGAGAAGCTCCCTCCGAGCAAAGTGCAAAGCATCGTCAAGAAATGTGGACTCCCCAGCAGTGGCAAAAGACGTGAGCCAAATAAAATGTACCACATCCCCCAAAGACGTCGACTGAGCAAAGATTCCAAGTGGGTCACCATCTCTGATCTGAAGATCCAAGCTGTGAAGGAAATCTGTTACGAAGTGGCATTGAATGACTTTCAACACAGTCGACAGGAGATTGAAGCCCTTGCGATTGTCAAAATGAAGGAGCTTTGTGCCATGTACGGCAAGAAGGATCCCAATGAACGGGATTCATGGCGGGCGGTGGCCCGGGATGTCTGGGACACAGTAGGTGTGGGAGATGAGAGGATTGAGGATGTGGTACCTGTTTGTAAGGGACCCACCGATGTGGACGATTTAAAGGTTCATGTCGACAAACTGGAAGACATTCTCCAAGAAGTGAAGACTCAGAATAACATGAAGGACGAGGAGATAAAGGCCCTCCGAAACAAAATGTTGAAAATGGAGAAGGTGTTACCTTTAATAGGGCCACAGGGAGAACGTAAAAGTCGCGAGACTAGAACCGAAAGTGATAAAGGAATGGCAAGTGATAAATGTAGGGTATCTGGAGAAGAGCCTGGGAAGGAAGAACAAGTCAACCAACTGATGGACGACGCTTTGTTCCGTCGAGGACGCTCAAACTGGATGAGGCAGGAGCAGATTAAATTTAAGAACCTCCAACAGCAGGAAATCGCCAAGCAGCTACGCCGTAATACCAATGGTTCTCATCGATTTATCCCACCGGAGAACCGAAAGCCGCGCTTCCCTTTCAAAAGCAATCCCAGCCACAGGAGTTCTTGGAGCGCCGGCACTCATATCATCATCACCGACCAAAAGGTGATCGAAGTGAAAATCCCAAAAGAGGCGCAAATCCAAGAACAGGAGGAAGTGGATCCAGAGAGGCAAATCTGGAGCCCTTATAGCCAGTCTCGCAACCAACATTTGCAACCGCACCAGCACCACGGTTACAGCAATAATCCCGATAGCACGTCTGGTCGTTGGAGAAGCAACTCTTTGAATGGTTATCAAAAGGGACTAAGACGTCAAGCGTCGGGTTCCTCTGAGTCGCTTCAGTCCTACGACTCGCAACAGACTGACTCTCAGAGTTACCACCATCAACATCAAAGGCACCCACAGAGGCAGCAGAATTGGGGCACATGTTACAGTACCGACAGCGAAGAAGGCCACAACTCTTACAACAGGCAGAGTGACCGGCCTTACCACTACAACCAGTTCGTCACTCCGCCTCGCATGAGACGTCAGTACTCGGCCCCCAACCTCAAATCCGGGCAGGAGACCACTGTGTGAATCACCTTCTGCAAGGACTCTAATGTGCTGGCACCATACAGTGTACATTAGACAGGGAGGTTTGTGCAGACCATGCTCTCTGTCCTTTCCCCCCCTAGACTGGTTGATCAACCATAACAGTGTTGGGTGCATTGGGAGAGTCCTGCTTTTTTTTGAGTTTTCTGTGTGTGTTTGTTTATAGAGCCCAGGAGAGGGGCCGAGTTAAATGTGTCTACATTAGATTCTCTCTGGATAATAATCATTGGGAGCCTCTCCGTCCATGTCTTGAAGACATGCTACCTCTCCCACTATGATCTGCAGTATTAACTATGGCTGTGTACTACCCATAGTATATCCTGTAACCCAAGACTAGAATATCCCGTATCTCCCATAGTATGGTTTCACAAAATGTTATTATTTTTTGGAGATTCTTTATTATGTGCACTGAATTTTTCCCCTTCGCTTAATGTTTGTTGATTTTAAACCACTAAGTGTCTCTTCAACTATTCTGAATTAAAGCACTCAACCTGAAAAACTAAAAAGTTTGACACTACTAACACCCCCGACCCTAAGAATCCTTATCGTAATCACTGCTTTCCTTTGTATTACTGAGGGTGTCACTGTCCGACCTCTTAGCTTTTGTTGCACTCTTGATTTTTGTAACCCTTCATTTCCCAAGACAGACACTACATAATGATTTACAAGTTGCAAGTAAACCACTCTTATTCAGGATAACAGACTTCTGCCAGTTTAGGTCTCCTAAAGTCACTTTATTGCTTTGTCGCATATTGCATGGCGCGCTAACAAAACGGGGTTCCCCCGTGACCCCAGTCTACCCATCTTGAGAGGAATAAACCCAGCAATCCTTTGATGTACTAGGAGCGAGAGCTCTACACTTCCTAGTCCAGCCGTTAGACCGCACAATGCTCGCTCCCCGTCTGTATTCCTCTATAGCTCGCGGTCTGGCCAATATGAGTCACTGGGAAATCCCCCTTTTTTTTTTTTTTTTTTTGCTAAAAACAATTTTGCCAAATAGTAAAAGTATAGAAAGACATCTGTGGACCTGGAGACGGTTCCTCTTTATGAGCATAACACAGGCTTAGAGCCAAGAGAACACCCATCCGTCAGACTGTTTCACTGGCTCGGAGTGTAAATGCTGGATAGGGGTTTTGTGGTCAGCATGTGAAGCATTGTATAAAGAATGTCACCGAAACAAAGGAGAAGGTTAGGGAGAGTTTTAAGTTTGTCCCTATGGATGTTAACCAGATAATGTCACTGCAGTTCTGTAGAGCAGATTATGGAATTCCAGATGTAGAGACCTGTTACAGGTGGATACTGTAAGTAAGGTAGATGGCGTTGGGCTTCCTAGAGCAGGTGAACCTGTAAATGGGTGCTGCTATGTTCTTATTTTTGTATTAAGGTTTAAATTGGAGTCCTGGG
The DNA here is from genome assembly GCF_038048845.1 of Mixophyes fleayi. Taxonomy (NCBI): domain Eukaryota; kingdom Metazoa; phylum Chordata; class Amphibia; order Anura; family Limnodynastidae; genus Mixophyes; species Mixophyes fleayi. The sequence continues at coordinate 91,688,597 of NC_134412.1, read as the reverse complement.
TTTCCCGTTCCACACGGAGCGTGAAGGACAGCGCAGGTGTCTAATGTACCTTTATAGGGGTTTGTCAGAGGAATTAAGATATTGGCAGGCCATTTATGGTGGTTTTATTTATGTCAGACTGCGCTGCGCTCGGGATCAGGTTGTCGTACTGCGCCGGGCTCGGTATCGGGGCCCGTCGGACTGCGCCGGGCTCGGTATCGAGCCAGCTTATCCTATAGATCATAGCTGTGCAGATCGCAGGAGGCCTGCCTGGGAGAGTGCAGGATAACATTGGCTCTCACACGCCAGTGACAGGTCCTCTTAATCTCAACATAGACATAAACAAAATACATTTATTGTACACATTTAGCATATTTTACTAATAACTTTTCAAGTATAAATAATTTTTACTTCATGATCCCCGACTCCATTTTGCTTACACTACTTCAAAGCTATATTTTTATATCCCATGGTCAGTACTTGATCCTTTACTCCAGCACTTAGATTTGAGGCAAAATAAAGTGTTGTCAAGCTAATGGTCCAGCCATATAGTAAATCTATCACTAGATCTCTGTAATATTGGCTGGCTTCTATATCTAGGTTTTCTACAATGTAATAAGACAGTGGCTGTCTTATAGGCCCTGCTCCTGTGAGACCAGCGTCTCCTCCGATCTGCTGAGGAAGATGGCCGCTTGTAGAATATTCGGAGCAGCTTTTTTAAAGTGCATTCATTACCTACACACAGTGAATGCCGCCATTTTATAGGTTTAAGCAGATCACAGCCTGCTAATACTCCAAGAATCGATAGGTGCCTCAGTGATGTCGCTGGCTCCTGGTGGACGGACAGGCTGCTTTCTCAAAATGGCGGCACCCACAGGTGTCCTTTAAGGTGCTACGTAGAACTGTAACACTTTACATGACTGATACCAACGGCAATAGAGACTGGCGTATATATGTCTGTCAGACAGTTTGTATGTGACTGTGATTATTTTGGGAACTTTTGATCCACCCAGCACTGAATATCTTGATCTACCACGATGTCTGACGTCATTCTACCTATAGGTGCTGCTACCCTACACCTTGTCCCCCTTGTCTTTCCATATGGGGTGGGCAGTTCCATACATCGTTGAGATTAGATACCCCTCCATGCTGTGCTTCCTGGAAGTGGCAGCAAGGGGGCGCTCTTGTGGGACACTGCTGGGTCTGAACATTTTTTATTGTTTGTAAGCTGTCTGATGAACAGGTTTCCTGTACAGTGTCTACAACCTGTCTGTTTAAGGCTACTCTATGAATAAACTTTGAGATGACCTTGAAAACATCAAAGCTGGTCTTTCTTGTGTTATTTCTCATGTCTCAACACTGAAGTCATCGCTCTGTGTCCAGTAGATTGAACTCGGGCGTCCTGTGGCTTCCAAACTTCTGTGTAAGTCCCTGTATTTCCTGACTGACTGACTGGCAGGGAGTACATGGACTGAGAAGTACCATAGCTGCATGTGAAGGCTCTCTCTACCTTTGCAGCAAACCATAGACATCACCACTCTCTCCCACTGCACCCCACACTGACATCTAGTGGCAGACAAACAGAATGCAGTTCAAATCTTTTTAGCAGTTACCTGTGTTGGATTGTGTAAGCCAAAACTCGTTTCCAGCTAGTTTTTCTGTTTGAACACTTCTGAAATAAATCCCATTGTAATATACATTAAATATATGTAGTGCCCTGTGTATGTTATGCGCTGTATCCTCCTGCATAAACACTGTTTATTGTGATCTGTTTTTGATAACTTTCTGATACTTGTCCATCTCTAGTTAAGCCTGGATCACACATAAGCTGGAGTGGTTTACTATGGTAGAACTAGGACGAATTTATACATTAATCGTCACAATCACACACTTTGCAAATCAGTCACGCAGTGATTTGGTTAAATTCAGGCGCAGATTATACAGCTGTCATCTCATAACACATCTCTTCTTTATTACAGACAGTATTTCTGCAAGTTCATCCCTGGCCTGATACTATTCTAATCAGCCAGTGGTCACAGCTACTAATCCATATACAACCAAGTGTGAAAAAGTAATTACACCTGATATGTATACGGGGATATTAACCATAATGATTGTACTTTTAAAAAAAAAAAAGGAGTAAGTCTCCCAATTACACATTCATACACATGTTGTGGTTTTGATGTGTTTCAATACTGCAAATGCTACTATTAGGCTGTCAAATAATCTGGCAGCTACTGGAGCCCTAACATGAATGTTGTTGTATTGACTGCCTAGCTCCTGTGTACGTGTAATTGTGGAATACAGCTGGTACAGCTCAGGTGAAATATACAACATTTAGTTCTGAATGTCCCACGCTGCAGTTTAGTACACTTTAATGCACATTGTTATTCCATAGTAAGTCCTACAGCAATAAGCAAACATTTCTGAACCGACTTTTACGTTAATATACATACACCCTTTTACAGATCTGTGTTTTATTTGATGTAGAATTAACAAAATATAAATGCCTTGGCTTTCGGGCAATTCAGTTTGCTGTACCGATTAGCATATTTATGCATTAGAACAGGATATATGAACGCTATGAATTAAACATAGAAACCTAGATGATGATTTACTAAAAAGGGGTCACTTAGTCAATGTTTGCTCCAAAGCCCAATCAGGTTTTTCTGTTTGTTTTGGGTTTTTTTTAACTAATTTTTTTGGATGTCGACAAACTGGGGTAAGGTCTCCTGTATATATCCTACCATGTCTTCAGCTTCCATCAGCTTGAAGAGAATTAAGCCATGTATTTGGATAGACTGTCTCCATCTTTGGTGTTTTAGAATTTTTTTTGTTTTGTTTTTTAAGACCTGGGGGCATAACTGAAAGGGCTATAGGGCAGGGGTGAGCAAAATAATGCCAGTCAGTGAGGTCTAAGAGCCCTCGGGATCTTTTGAGGATCCACGGAAGATGTGCATCTGTTGACATCAATAACAATGACTTTACATTAGGCTCCCATCAGTATTGTACTTGGGAGCATTGGCTGCTTGGCCCCTGGGATCTGTCCAGCCATTGTATAGGCCCACATAAGAAGCCATTTTTTATTCAGATATGTTCCAGTATACACACGTCTCATGTCGCATTGCCTGGCTCTCTGTGGTATATTTTAGTAGGGTACTGAATTTGTAAAGTCTCAGTAACATAAGTGTAATATACTTTCACATAGGGAGTTCCTTCTATACAGTAATATTAACATATCTTGAGTCCTGATTGTTAACTAGTATGTGTTTGAGTCTAAATTTATCGCATAAACCTCCTGAGGACAATCGTATATCATTGGTATTCTAAAGTGGAACAATTACCTTTCATATCCTGATCGTCTGATTCTGAGTTTGATGTAATTTATGCTCAAAAAAAGTCTCCCATAAAAATATTGTATTTTCGCCCATTGTCTGTGGCTTCAATATTTGATTTGATAGCGAGAAACAAATTGGCTATTAGGTGTGATATATTACAGCACATGTAATATCCCTCACATACGAATGAAAGTAGAAAAATAAAATACTCCTACAAAGTCCTATAATATATGAATGAAGAATGCACCTATCAGCTTCAGAGATGAATTCCCAATCAGCCAATCGGAAGCAGCTAGCCAGTGCTGACCATTCTCATCATCATCGTGCATCTACACCTGCGCTATTAGGAACATTTCAAAGGGGAAAAAATGCAGGTAGCCCACTAAGGGACCGGGCCAGCCGGCCCTGGAAGTGCTTCACTTTCTGGTTAGATGATGGGAAGGAGAGGGGGGAGGGGAGCGGAAGGGACCATTGAAGACCTCTCTTCCCTGTTCGCTTCTACAGAAATGTCTTTACCCTGATATAGAAGGAAAACAGGTTTTATTTTCCCATTTTCTGTCCAGCATGTAACTTAAATTAAGAGGCAGGTGTTGGTTTGTTCCTCCACACACAACGAGGTTATACTTCCTGAATATTAGATCATACCGCGTATGGCTGCTGCTGTGTGGAGGACGGGTACAGTAACAGTTCTGTATTATCATTCATAAGGGGCCACAAAGGGTTCGCAGCAGCGCACAATGGGAGTATGTTATAATTCCTTACGGTGTGAGTGTAGTCAGCGCAGTATGAGACGTTTATAGCAGCTGTAAGTGTCTGTGGGATATAACTGCACTTACATATTTGTGATCACAATATATATTTGCATTCTTCTCACTGTATACATAGTGATTTGCTTGTAGAAGATAATTATTTACCTAAAAATGTAAATTCACTAGTCCTTATTCTGTATTCGATTGTAGCTTTCTATTACTGTGACTGCTTCTGAGCATCACGTATACATGTCCTGCTCTGTCTCTCCTATACATCCTGTCTCTATATCCTGAGCATCACGTATATATATATATTCTGCTCTGTATCTCCTATACATCCTGTCTCTATATCCTGAGCATCACGTATATATGTCCTGCTCTGTCTCTCCTATACATCCTGTCTCTATATCCTGAGCATCACGTATATATGTCCTGCTCTGTCTCCCCTATACATCCTGTCTCTATATCCTGAGCATCACGTATACATGTCCTGCTCTGTCTCTATATCCTCAGCATCGCGTATACATGTCCTGCTCTGTCTCTATAACCTGAGCATCGCGTATACATGTCCTGCTCTGTCTCTATAACCTGAGCATCACGTATACATGTCCTGCTCTGTCTCTATATCCTCAGCATCGCGTATACATGTCCTGCTCTGTCTCTATAACCTGAGCATCGCGTATACATGTCCTGCACTGTCTCTATAACCTGAGCATCACGTATACATGTCCTGCTCTGTCTCTATATCCTCAGCATCGCGTATACATGTCCTGCTCTGTCTCTATATCCTCAGCATCGCGTATACATGTCCTGCTCTGTCTCTCCTATACATCCTGTCTCTATATCCTGAGCATCACGTATATATATATATATATATATATATATATATATATATATTCTGCTCTGTATCTCCTATACCTCCTGTCTCTATATCCTGAGCATCGCGTATATATGTCCTGCTCTGTCTCTCCTATACATCCTGTCTCTCCATCCTGAGCATCACGTATATATATTCTGCTCTGTATCTCCTATACCTCCTGTCTCTATATCCTGAGTATCGCGTATATATGTCCTGCTCTGTCTCTCCTATACATCCTGTCTCTCCATCCTGAGCATCACGTATATATATTCTGCTCTGTATCTCCTATACCTCCTGTCTCTATATCCTGAGCATCGCGTATATATGTCCTGCTCTGTCTCTCCTATACATCCTGTCTCTATATCCTGAGCATCACGTACACATGTCCTGCTCTGTCTCCTATACCTCCTGTCTCTATATCCTGAGCATCACGTACACATGTCCTGCTCTGTCTCCTATACCTCCTGTCTCTATATCCTGAGCATCGCTTATATATGTCCTGCTCTGTCTCTCCTATACATCCTGTCTCTATATCCTGAGCATCACGTATACATATCCTGCTCTGTCTCTCCTATACGTCCTGTCTCTATATCCTGAGCATCACGTATACATATCCTGCTCTGTCTCTCCTATAGATCCTGTCTCTATATCCTGAGCATCACGTACACATGTCCTGCTCTGTCTCCTATACCTCCTGTCTCTATATCCTGAGCATCACGTACACATGTCCTGCTCTGTCTCCTATACCTCCTGTCTCTATATCCTGAGCATCACGTACACATGTCCTGCTCTGTCTCCTATACCTCCTGTCTCTATATCCTGAGCATCGCTTATATATGTCCTGCTCTGTCTCTCCTATACATCCTGTCTCTATATCCTGAGCATCACGTATACATAGCCTGCTCTGTCTCTCCTATACATCCTGTCTCTATATCCTGAGCATCACGTACACATGTCCTGCTCTGTCTCCTATACCTCCTGTCTCTATATCCTGATTATCACGTATATATGTCCTGCTCTGACTCTCCTATACATCCTGTCTCTATATCCTGAGCATCACGTATACATATCCTGCTCTGTCTCTCCTATACATCCTGTCTCTATATCCTGAGCATCACGTATACATGTCCTGCTCTGTCTCTCCTATACATCCTGTCTCTATATCCTGAGCATCACGTATACATGTCCTGCTCTGTCTCTCCTATATGTCCTGTCTCTATATCCTGAGCATCACGTATACATGTCCTGCTCTGTCTCTCCTATACGTCCTGTCTCTATATCCTGATTATCACGTATATATGTCCTGCTCTGTCTCTCCTATACATCCTGTCTCTATATCCTGAGCATCACGTATACATATCCTGCTCTGTCTCTCCTATACGTCCTGTCTCTATATCCTGAGCATCACGTATACATATCCTGCTCTGTCTCTCCTATAGATCCTGTCTCTATATCCTGAGCATCACGTACACATGTCCTGCTCTGTCTCCTATACCTCCTGTCTCTATATCCTGAGCATCACGTACACATGTCCTGCTCTGTCTCCTATACCTCCTGTCTCTATATCCTGAGCATCACGTACACATGTCCTGCTCTGTCTCCTATACCTCCTGTCTCTATATCCTGAGCATCGCTTATATATGTCCTGCTCTGTCTCTCCTATACATCCTGTCTCTATATCCTGAGCATCACGTATACATAGCCTGCTCTGTCTCTCCTATACATCCTGTCTCTATATCCTGAGCATCACGTACACATGTCCTGCTCTGTCTCCTATACCTCCTGTCTCTATATCCTGATTATCACGTATATATGTCCTGCTCTGACTCTCCTATACATCCTGTCTCTATATCCTGAGCATCACGTATACATATCCTGCTCTGTCTCTCCTATACATCCTGTCTCTATATCCTGAGCATCACGTATACATGTCCTGCTCTGTCTCTCCTATACATCCTGTCTCTATATCCTGAGCATCACGTATACATGTCCTGCTCTGTCTCTCCTATACATCCTGTCTCTATATCCTGAGCATCACGTATACATGTCCTGCTCTGTCTCTCCTATATGTCCTGTCTCTATATCCTGAGCATCACGTATACATGTCCTGCTCTGTCTCTCCTATACATCCTGTCTCTCCTATACGTCCTGTCTCTATATTCTGAGCATCACGTATATATGTCCTCTGTCTCTCCTATACATCTTGTCTGTATATCCTGAGCATCACGTATATATATCCTGCTCTGTCTCTCCTATACGTGCTGTCTCTCCATCCTGAGCATCACGTATACATGTCCTGCTCTGTCTCTCCTATACATCCTGTCTCTATATCCTCAGCATCACGTATACATGTCCTGCTCTGTCTCTCATACCTCCTGTCTCTATATCCTGAGCATCACATATACATGTCCTGCTCTGTCTCTCCTATACGTCCTGTCTCTCCTATGCGTCCTGTCTCTCCTATGCGTCCTGTCTCTCCTATGCGTCCTGTCTCTCCTATGCGTCCTGTCTCTCCATCCTGAGCATTGCGTATACGTTTTCTTTCCTGTCTCTCCTATACGTCCTGTCTCTCCATCCTCAGGATTATGAGAGCAAGCTGCTGGCACTTCAGAAACAAGTAGAGACCCGGTCACTGAACGCTGAGACCACTGAGGAGGAGGATGAAGAGGAAGAGGAGGGTAAGAGAAGACGCTGCTTGTGTATCCCAGGAGCCTCCTATGTCTTCACATAAAGCCTCATGGCCCTGGCTTTGTATGTAATGTCTAGACTTAAGCACACACTTCAGATGTATATTGTTCTCCTTTATATAGAGCTATTACTCAGCACTTTACATAGAATGTTATAATCATTCACATCACTTCCTCCCCCGACCTCTCGATCTCTCTGCAAATACTCGTCCGTTTCATCAGAAACGAATTAACCCACCAGTATGTCTGAAGTGTGGGAGGAAACCCACGCAAACACGGGGAGAACATACAAACGTCATATTTTAAGCAGTGTCTATACATTAATTTCCACCACAGACTTGTTCCTGGGTACCCGTAGAATTGAATGAAGTCTACTTCTGAATGCCTTATACATTATTTCATATGTTGTTATAATATTAATTAACCGCTGACACCTGTTCCCGTTATATTGAGGGTACATATACACGTGATACCACTGAGAATAGGGCAACATGTAGACGCCGCACGACAATGACCAGCAGACCTTACGGGCTCCTCGTCCTCTATTCCGACAGCCGTTGTGTGATCAGCGGACTCTATCTGCACCTTGGGTTATATACATTTCATTAACTAACACCCCAACACTTATATTTATATATCACCTTTCACCAATGATACGACATCGGGTATAGGATTAGCTCATCCTCTCTCCACTGACAGATTGCAGTAGAACAGCTGTGATATCACTTATTCCTGCTGCATTTGAGGCCGAATACGCCGTAGCAGCACTGGTGGGAGCAGATACCGACCTTATAAATCACGTTATTTTTGTTTTCCAAGGATCAGAACATCTATTAGTCTTCATATTAACATTATAATTTAGGAATGGTGCCAGCCTGCTAGGCATTAGGAGTGTCTACGTGCTCTTGTCTGTGTTATTGAATCCCATGTCCGCTATGTTAGTACGTATAGTACAATACCCTTTGCCTTGGTGTCTGGTTGAGTGTTATGATGTGGGCCCTTATCTTCTCGCAGTGCCTTGGACACAGCACGAGTTTGAGCTGGCGCAGTGGGCGTTCAAGAAGTGGAAGCATCATCAGTTCACGTCATTGCGGGATCTACTGTGGGGAAACGCCGTGTACCTGAAGGAGGCCAACGCCATCAGCGTGGAGCTGAAGAAAAAGGTCAGGAGCTTCTATGGTCGTCTATAATAAGTTCCGCTATCTCGTCACCTGCTTTGTCCGCAGGACGGGATCATCCGTTGAATCCTGAGGTCTTCCGAAACCCAGCAACATTCAGTTTGTCTAGTTCACAATAATACATTGGTTTATACTTGTTTCTATGGGCTTCCTTTAGGCTGCAACCCAAGGAGAGATGGTCAAACACTATCCAGCTGAACTTCATTGTTTCACTAATTAATACATATTATTGTTTGCTCTCAATGACATTCCTTAAAAAGAGGTCATCAAAGGGCTAATGGAGAAAGCTGGAATGTGGGCGATATAACAAAGGCTGGGCCGATATTCTTCCTCTACACTGGGGAAATAGCTTTGGGTTCAGATCTGTAATCTTGTAACGAGTCTGCTGCCTTCCTCCTGAGATTAGGTCTTGTAACGAGCATATCTCAGAGGCAAACGCAGGATTTGTAGAGGGGGGGTTCCACACCACGCCCCCCAGTGGGCGTGACCAGCATGCATGGGGGCGTGGCTATAATTTTAGAGAGTGCTTGGCTGCTCTCCAACTCTTCCTATCCCCATAATATACATGGGCAATGCTGCGTGCACTATTACCCTTTTCAAGCAGAGCAGTGTGAAGCGGGGGCAGGGTCCAGACACCTCAATTATACAGTGCCCTAGGCTTGGAGGGGGTTTCCTGGAACTAGGAACCCCCCCCCCCTCTGTTTGCCTATGCATCTCGTACATTTCTTGTTACCAAGAAGTATTAAGTTACAGATGAAAAAAACATTTCCGGTTCCACATTATCCAGGTGCGTGTGGCAGGTGGATAAAGTGATTTAGGAGTGTCTTTGTAGTTGGCGAGATGGGTACTTTGAATACGCTGCATCCCAGGAAATGGGACCAGCATTGTGTGATAAATAAAAGCTCATTAATGATATTGTGTTCGTCTGTAGGTGCAGTTTCAGTTTGCGCTCCTGACCGACACCTTGTACTCTCCTCTCCCTCCGGAACTGCTTCCTCCTGACGCAGAGAAAATCCCTGAGGATCAGCCTTTCCCTCGCACTGTGGTGGCTGTGGAGGTGCAGGACCTGAAGAATGGAGCCACACATTACTGGTCGCTGGAGAAACTCAGGCAAGTCCCTGCCGCTCTGCCCCCTACGGGCAGACCTGGGATCTGCTGATTTCTGTATCGGCATATAGGTTGCCCACAGCAGGATTGCTGGTCACTGGGGGAGATACGCAGCCGCCACCGTCTCTAAATACAGTTTTATTTCCTCGCACAGACTGCGCTTGGAGCAGATGCGGGAGATGTACGACCGAGCGGGAGAAATGGCCTCCAATGTCCAGGATGACCCCGACTCCGGGATCAACGGCGGTGACCCATTCTACGATCGTTTCCATTGGTTCAAGCTGGTTGGCAGGTAGGTTCAGTTTCTCTTTAATAGTAAATATTAAAATATCACAACCTAATTTATGTGTAAAGTTATGACACGGTGCCTGTAATTCATGTGATAATAGCTGTGATATATGTTTACATGTAAAAGGGAAGATTTGCACCCTTGTTTTGTCAGTGATCTCGTTGTTCCATGTTACACTTCTGAATTTATACCTTCTAACCAACCATTGGTATTTGATATTTGCTGTGTCTTTGTACTACAGACGCCAACATATTCATAATCTCCTATATACCAGTGAAATGGCAGCAAATCCACCTTTTTTCAATACGTTTCTGAATCCGCAGCATTTGCAGTACCCTCCTTCCAGTAATCAGGAAGTCCCTGCAAAATAAATATATATACATTAAGCTACGTCTCCATCCCCTGCTGTGATCCGCAGCAACCAATCAATATTTGCTTTGAGCAGTCTAATAAGATATACATTTATGAAAGCTAATACCGGATTGGTAGCTCTGGGTTACAATATAATTGTACTATAAAAAGTCGATGTAACTCTGTTTTGCGGAAGTGGGTGTTAGGGCATTTTAATATTTATGTTCTTAAGATATATTAGGATTTACACGGAAACAATTGTGCAAATGTCTTTTGTTTCGGATGTGAATGATTAGTAATGATACATAGTAACGGTTCAGTCTCACTAAGCCCAGAGCATTAATGCTCAGAGGAATAGTGCAAAAGACATTAAATCAATGAATGTATACACTGGCTGCGGGATCTTGTTCTTCAATGTTTGTGGTGTTTGTCTTTATTATCTGGTATATTTACTGTAAGGATTTATAGGCTTATCCACCCAGAACTGAAAATTCGGTTTTAAGCGTTGTCCTTTAAGTCATACATAACCACAGAATATTACTTACCTGGGGTCTGACGTGTCGGACAATCTGTCAGATCCTCCGATGTCTGTCATCTTCCGGCTATGTACCCCTACAGAACACAGCGGGTGCATCCATCACAATAAAACTTTAATGTATAGAGATTAGACGGATAAGTAAAGCCTTTCACATAACATTATCAGGCTTTTCTGGCCAGGCTCAGATAATTGCCCCCGTTAACGTCATCTTTGTACTGGATGACATGGGTTTCCTGTCTCGTACAGTCCTTGGCAGTATCTCCTTGTTGTCTGGGTTATTAGATAGATATATATATATATATATATCTGTCTGTGGGTGTTTGTGACAGTAGTTCTGTTTTGTCTGTTTACTGGTAGCGCTGTAGGTGATACTGAGTAAATATTGTCAAATTAGCCACATGTGGAGGCGATGTCTGGTCAGTGAAGTTTGGACGTTAACTGCAATGATTTAGGGTAGTGTTGTACTGGCGCTTTATGTGCTCAATGAATCTCCTCCCCGCTTATATCCTGCTTCTTGCTGCTTTCACATAGCTTATCCACAGTACTGCGAAGTACGAGGCATTTACACTGTCCGCAGATATACCCCAGGTCCGTGGCGGAGGTTTTACACAGAGTATAAAGTGCTTGTGTGTCACTACCGTAAAAACAATTGGATTCCTGAATATTACCCAATTAACACATTTGTGTACAGACTTTTTCGGGAACAATAGTGTTGTCTTTTGGGCGCCTCTTATCATTGTCTACCTATAAACCTTAGGATTGTATATATCTTTATAGGGGCTTATTGATTAAGAATATGCAAATCTGCAGTAACCCAAATCGGACATTTGCTTCCGTTGTCTCACTTGCTATAAATCTATCCAAACGAGCTGCTGTTTGGTTGCTGTGGGTGACTTTGATCGTATATAACCACCCTATTGTTATATTTCAGAAAAGACATGTTTTATATTCTGGTATAGAGTGTTGTGTATAAAGCACTTGTCTGAGTAAATAAAGTTTGACAAGTAAAATGTATGAAGCTTATATTCCCTGTTATAAAATAGAACTATTAACCTTTATTTAAAAACTTGCAAAAACACAGGGAGAGCATATAAACTCCACACAAGGCCCCAGCACCATGAGGGAGCAATGCTATCTACTGTGCCACCACACCATCCCCAATACTTTTTTTTTTTCTTTTTTCCTTTCTCAAAATGTTCAATAAAAGTCATGAAAATAGATTGTTCCCCTTTTTTTCTTCATTTTTGCCCATATAAATGGAAGCTACCATACTGTTTACTCTGAGCTCCAATTAAATATCATCCTTAGGCTGCAATGGTCGCCAAATTGTCATTGTTCATTTTTGCCAGCAGTGGGCGCTGTGCAGGATAGAGATTACACTGCACAATTAAATAAAAGCAGAACCATTTTGGATATTTTTTAAGAAAAATATATTTTGAGCATTAAATTATGTAAAGAGAAACTTCAGCATGAACAACTGTTCGAAAGGTTGAAGATATTTTTAGGCTGACATCAGTAGGGCAAATGACCACCATTTTTGCAGTCACATAAATGCAGCAATTTCACCCCTGAACGGCGCACAGCAGTCAGTAGGAAACACTGATTCCCTGTCACACAAGAGCACTCTCTTACACTTGATTCGCTCTTGTGTGACAGGGAATCTGTGTTTCCCATTGAACGTTTTTGGTCATGTTCACTTGTGAGATCAGTTCAGTCACAAAGTCACTTTGTGGAAAAATAAATACTTGATGTGACGTTCTCAAAGCTTCTCTGCACCATTTGTGCTCCAGCTTCCACTCACAATTGCATAAATATATACCTCAGTGTGGTTCACCAGCTTTGTGTCCTGAGAGCCCATTGTTTTCTTTGTGAGAGGACTCGTCCAGTTTTCCTCCTCAAGTTTCCAATTGTAAAGTGCACCCTTAGCTTGCACATAATAGAGGCAGCCATTTTGTTAAAAGAACCACCATTTTGTTTTTCTGGATGACGGCCATTTTGTTAGATGAGTCAATATTAATGATAACGCAGCCTATGAATTAGGAACACAGTGCCTCAGTGATGTTACTGATTACTATAAATGGATACAAAAAAGTACCATGGGGGACACTTAATAAAATACACAGGATTTCCACAGTAAACAACCATGAAATGTTATAGTAGTTTGTTTATTTAGCATGATACTTATTCATAAGACATGACTCTCAAATTTTAGTTCGCTAAACAAAAATAGTTACCTCATTGATGCTACTGGGGAACTGTCGGGCTGCATTTTGATTATTGGTTCACCTCCCAAAATGGCCGCCTTTGCTGTGTAGACAATGGGTACACTTAACGCTACATTATTTATAATATATTATTATTGCCTTTGATTATTTGCTTCGTGTTACATTCCACGCTTCTTACAGGCCCTAAACGGACAGAAATTATTGCCCACTGTGGGTAATTTGCACCAGTCTTATATTCCAGTGAACTTTAATTTGGAGCTCAGTTACAGATTTGTTTTTAGTGAAAAAAAAATAAATCATCATTTAATCAGGCCATGGGGCTATTACGGTTTATACCTCATTATTTTACACAGCACAGAAGCTTAATATTTTCTCATACTTTATTTTGGTTTGTTTTTGCACCCGGCTATGTTTGGTTCTTATCAGCTCCCTTTTACTTCTGCAATCACTGACCCTACTCCCTGGTCTGGCTTGCCTCTCATTTGTTTGATTTATGCTTTGTTTTGCTGGTAACTATAATTTATTTTTTTTGCGGAGTACACACTACCAACCCCCCCTCGTCTACCACCGGGTTGTGATAACGAATCTTCCGTTACAAATGTTTAGTTCTCCCATATTCCACGGCTGCGTGAACGAGCGGCTGGCGGACCGCACTCCGTCCCCCACCTTTTCAACAGCGGATTCCGACATCACGGAGCTGGCCGACGAGCAGCAGGACCAGATGACCGACTTCGACGACGAACCTTTTGTGGACGACACTGGTTCAGACGCGGGGAACGAGGAAGGATCTGACCTCTTCAGCGATGGGCACGATCCCTTTTATGACCGCTCCCCATGGTTCATTTTAGTAGGAAGGTTGGTGAGGTTGTGCAAGGAAAAGGCATGAGAAGAACAAGCTCTTACCATAACCCCCCCCCCTATTAATAGTGTGTTCACTTTCCTGTATTCACACTCCAAACATGAGAGACTGTACAGGTCCATCTGTGTCCTGGGTCACTCATCTGCTTGTGAGTCTGCATGGTCATCCCATAGGCCGACCCAAGTTTCATTAACAAGGAATAAGACGATTGTGTAAAATTTACATAATAAGCTCATTGCACACTATTCAGAACTGACACCATATTTTATTTCCAAGGTCCTCTAGACAAATGGCAGCTTCAGGCATCACTTAGACAGACATTCAAGGGAACGCAGCCTATCACTTTACTAGGAACCAGTGACATCACTAAAGCCTGTGGCACCAAGTCCAGCCCACAAAATGGCTACCCTCCACTGTGTTTGGGCGATGGATACACTTTTATTTAATGAACCATTGGCTGAGAACCTTTTCTATCGGAAAACTAAGGCTGTATGACCAAGGGGTAAATGTATAAACCTCCGGATTCTTCAACTCCGGCGAGTTCGGCGTCTGCAGCGCTTAAATTTAAAGCGGCGCTGCCTTGTAAAGGGAAGTTTAAATTTAAGCGCTGAAGACGCTGAACTCGCCGGAGTTGAAGAATCCGGAGGTTCATACATTTACCCCCAAGTCTTTATAAAGGCTGCATTGAAATGTCATTGAGGAACAAAACAACATATTTTATGAAAAAAAACCTTTTAGAGAAACATTTTTAAAACTATAATTAATAGTATTCCAATATAGGAATGTTTTGTAGTAGTGATGCAGTTTTCATTTTGAGTCAACATTTTACAGCTGATAAATTAGATTAAACTTTCCCTGTCGCCTGCACGCAGCTGAGGAAGCCATTTTGGAGTTGGGATTAATTCTCATGAATATTTATTCAATCAATAAGTTTTACTGCAGCAGTAAGATTAGTTGTAATGCACAGGAAGCCATCAGGTATCCGTGTAGAAATCTTAATTTCCTCACTATATTTCTAACCTTGTGTTTCCCCCTCATGCGGGTGGATGTGAGAGCTTGTCATTCCTGCCCATTCTTGTTGCATGGGGGAAGTCAGAAATTAGGGTGTTTTTTAGGGAGTGTGTCAAGACCTCGATCCGATTTTCATTCATTATTTACTTTTTCCTTTGTAAACAAAAAAAAAAAATCAAAAACAAAGCATATATTGATTTTTGTTTGGTTTGTAGTTTGTTTTGTTTTGCCATCACCTCACCAACCTCGCTGCTAATACCTTGTTCCCTTCCTTTGGTCCCTGGCTGTGGTTGAGGGGTATACCGGAGAGAAATAAAATAGCGCTGCTTTAAAAGGTACTGTCACCGACCCACAGTGGAGGCAGCCATTTTGTGGGTGATCAAGCATTCATGAGAAAGAGGGAAGTGTTTTTTTTCCTCAGGTGGAAGGAACTAGGCAGCGGTTCCATAATACATTCCTCCACTGTCGTTACCCTCACTACCGCTCCCTCTACACGGATTATAGGGAGTGGCGGTGGAAAATTGAAGAAGTAAATTGACAGGCCATCTGTTAGGTCCACCCACAAAATGGCTGCCTTCTCTGGGGTTAGGCAACTTGCACATTTTAAATACCAGCAGTGAAATTCATGAGGATCACGCAGGGTTGACATATTGACACCAGTGTGCAAAAATAGCCAAAAGACCATTCAGTTGGGGACATTTATGGAAACGAAGACACAGGATAAAGCTCCTACAACCTCAATCAAACACTCAATGCCTTTATTACCTATTGTAAACTAGAATCTGCCTGGTTTGCGATGGGTCACAGCACCTATATTTCCTGTGTGTCAGGTGATTATTTAGGACACCATTTTGTACATTTCATATCAGAAATTTACAGAAATTATGTAATTAAGGCAACAATCATTAAAGTCTGGTGTCACTTTAAATATTGTTAAGGGGTAAATGTATCAATCAGCGGTTATCTACACAGTTTGCAGTGCCTGGAGCAATATAATTAAACTTGGTTAGTATTTATATATACGCTGCTTATGCCGCTCTGCCCAACTACTTAATCTATATATCTTTCCCTGGCAGAACGGCTTAGGCCAAGCTGCACAAATCGGGAAAAGAAGAAAATGACTTGTATGAATGTCCCACTGAGCTGTGTGGCCCTAGGATAGTGCCTACTAGTCCCTTGTTACCTGTATAGCCATTGTCTCTGTAACTATTCAATAATTACAAATAACAAAGCTTTTATATAAACCTCTCACCAACCATCGCTTCACAGAAGAGAATCAGTAATTCCAAACTATAGTCATTATACCTTGTCTGTGCACTAATGAAGAATAGACCATTATAATCACCTCACCCTGCACTTAAAAATGACATTATATTAAAAGTAGTTTCCTTTTAAATGTACATTTCTTCTGATCAGTCATTTAGTTTGTGACAAAAGGAAATTTAATAAAATCCAAGTTTTCTCCCCGTCTATATCTCTGGACTCCCCTCATTCATTCCAAGAGACATCTGACCTGAGGCCTGGAACACAATATTATTTTAATCTTTAGTTCTTCTGTTGCAGCTATTTAATAGTTATGTTGTATTTCATTTTATGTTTGTAATGTTATAACATGGCTTATTAATCCTTTTTTATGCTTTTTTTCTGTTCATGAATTATGTTTTGTTACATATGTTTTTGTATTTATTTTGTTTTTGTTACCTCTAAACCCTGTAACTGACTAGATGGTCTTGGATCGGCTATGTCTGGTGACTAATGGCTCATATTACTGTGTAGGTTACATTGTTGTCTGTGAGCCCGTATCACATCCGTCACTCATATTATCTGTCTGAATGGACGTGGGGAACGTTACATGTGAAGCGAGAGGGAGCGATTTAGATGGTCCAGGGACATCTGCGTAGTCTCGTATCACAACACACCCTCCTGATTTCTGTTACAGAGCGTTTGTTTACCTCAGTAACCTGCTTTTCCCGGTTCCCCTGGTCCATCGAGTGGCCATAGTGAGCGAGAAAGGAGAAGTACGTGGGTTCCTGCGTGTCGCGGTCCAGGCGATAGCCGGTGAGTACCATCTGTCCCCCCAACATCTAATTGTTCCTCTGTGCCCGTGTAGCCAGCCGGGCACACCTCGCTACTGTGGCCGTGTAGCCAGCCGGGCACACCTCACCAGTGTGCCCGGGTTGCCAGGCTGGCACCCATCGCCACTTGTACATTTTTGTTGAAAATGAACATGTCTTCAGTTCCTCCATCCTTCTCACTCTATATAACACCGGTTATAATGCCCATCTTGCTGTGTTTCTCCTCCGCAGGTGACGAGGAGGCTCCAGATTACGGATCAGGCATTCGCCAGTCAGGAACTGCCAAGATCTCCTTTGACAATGATTACTTCAATAAGGTAAAGGCTGGAGAGACCGGCGTTGTGTTAGATTTCAGTATGAAGATCATACTCCTTTGTTTTGTCCTAAGATTTGTGCTTTCAGCACTCATTACAGTTCTACAGTACAACCTGTGGCCTGTACCATAACGTGCCCATACCACTCTTGTAATCATCGTCAGACTTTATGGAAATGATAGAATTTCTGACTATGATTTATGATGAGACACAGACAGCGCATGTTTAGAGGTGGGAGTTGTAGTAAGAACTGTGTAAATATAAAGGTAGTATTCAGTATAGAGTATAGTGGGAGCCTTTAGGTGATTGCTGCACTTTACCTAACAATATAGACTACCAGCCGGTGAGTCTGACCTCATCAGTAATGTGAGCTGAAATGCAAGTTGCTGCCCATTTAAAAGCCAACGGCTTATAAGACCCAATGCGGTGTAACCGTCTTAATGAGGAATGCTCACATCAAGCAACTCTGGTGCTGGCCTCAGATAGAGTCCAGGCCGGCCAAGTTGGACATGGCTTTGTGGGTGACCAGCCCAACAGTCACACATTACATCGGCACAAATCTTGTTGTTTTTTTTTGTAACTAAACTTTAGATATAGCATATATAGATATAAGCTAAACATGTTGATAATGGTTCACACAGATCTCTAAATAAGTTACAGAAGTTTAGTGCTTGGTTAGTACTTTGAGTATGTAAGTGATGCGCAGTCTCAGGAGAAGCCAGTAATGAGCGCTGGGCAGAGCTGTAACATAAAATTTTTGCACCTGGGGCGAGAAGGAAACTGACGCCCCCTAGCCCTCAGTTTTAACCATATTCATAAACTACGCCCCCCTTCAGCGTTGCGCCACAGGCGGTCGCCCCTCTTGCACAGCCATAGTTACGACCTTGGCGCTAGGTCCATTCTGCTTAATTAGATGGTAAGAGATCTTATGTTGTAAAAGCTTAATATAAGGAATATGAAAAGTCAGAGCTGACCTCACCAGCAACCAATCGGAGAGGTCCAGAATAGACCACACACAGACCAGCCTGCAAATAACCTACATACAGACACCTAGGAACCAATCAGATGTCTGCTTTCATTCTAAACCTCACTAGAACAAAGATGATTAGACTGTGATGGAATGCTGTAGGTTACACCACCTTTATCTTGTACACCAGTTAATCGCCCATATTTTACGTGTTCAGTGAGTAATATATCAGTGGGGACTGCAGAAGAGATTGGTTTATTATACAATATTTTTGCACTGTGTACAGCACGAGGTCACCTCCGCGGTCCTCACCCGCTCGGGTCTCTCCATGGAAGAGCTGCGTATTGTAGAAGGCCAGGGACAGAGCTCTGGGATGAACACGCCTGTGGAGGAGGTGAACCGACTGGCTGAGATGGGTAAGTGTGGTGGCATCGGAGAGATGTCTGGGTCCAACAGTGCCCATCTCTAATCACCCTTCTTCCCCCTGCAGACATGAAGTCGGGCAGCCTGCTGGATGGGAAGATGATGATGGAAGGGTTCTCTGAAGACGTGGGAGAGCACCTGAAGATCGGCAGTGTCTTCACCTTCAGGGTCACTGTCCTCCAGGCCAGCGGCATCCTCCCCGAATACGCTGATATTTTCTGCCAGTTCAAGTGAGATGGGTTTGGGGTCCTGGGTTATATTTTATACATTCACCCACACAGCATGTGTACCCCAGAGCACAGAGTCCGACAATGGACTGATGCCACGCATCTCATCGGCTGTTATCAAAATATATTTGTTACCTTCATAGACTGGACATTTTTTGGGCTGCACCAATATTCCTGAGAATGCAGCCTATCGGTTCACTAATTCCTTGTGCACAGAGGCTTGGTCATGAGATTACAAGCTGTCCTCTGGTTTCTACGGGGTTAACGGACACTTTTCAGATTATCTCCAACATACACACACAAAATGTTTCATAGATCCAAAAATGACAAAAGTATTTAAGTGAGGCAGGTAATGACTGACTAGGGGTGGGCTCCATGTACGTCTACCTCCACTGCATGTACACGAGTGCCCTTACATGTCTGTTTACAGGCTCATACTGCAAACTGTACGGACCAATCAGATATTAGCTCTCTTCAGTCTAGCACAGTTTACTCCCAAAATAGCTGATATGTGATTGGTTGTTATTAGTTAAGGTGTATTGTGGTATTTGCAGCATATTATATAATCCCTCTAGTGGAGATATAGGGACTTGCAGCTCCATTGTATTGTCCTGAGTTCTGAGAACTTGTCTTGCAGCTTTTTACATCGGCACGATGAGGCCTTTTCCACAGAACCACTGAAAAACAATGGCCGGGGAAACCCGCTTGGTTTCTACCATGTACAGAATGTAAGTTTCCTGGGATAGGGAGTAGGTGGCAGTTGGTATGACTGTGCCGTACCCTGTAACTCTCTTGGTCTCGCCCTCAGATTGCTGTAGAAGTGACGGAATCCTTTAAAGAATACATCCAGACCAAGCCCATTGTGTTTGAAGTGTTTGGACATTACCAGCAGCACCCGCTGCACCTACAGGGTCAGGACCTCAGGTAAGAGCAAGGAGCCACGTAAACGTAAACTAGGGCCTGGTCATGGTGGGGTTATGCGGAACGTCTTATGGGTCCTGTAACCAATCATTTTACTCGTTTCACAGCCCGGCTCAGCCATCCCGTCGTCACTTTCCTCCTCCGATGCCCCTCTCTAGGCCTGGTACGTAAATGTTTTGTGCCCCAGATACCTTAAATGTCCTCTTTTGGTTCCTGGAGCTTTCACATCTACACTCGTTACTATGCATGCTTTTTCATAAAATAATTCTATTCTTTTGTCTTTTTGCTGCATGATGACCTCATCTTTCTTTTAACCCTTTGTCTTGATTCCATTCTTTGGCACCTCCCTTCCTTGCCTTTGTTTTGTACCTCGCACCCTTCCCCCCTGTTCTGCTGGGCGTGGTAGCTGGTAAGAGGAGGATTAATCTGGTCAGGTACCTAATGTCCGAGTATGTCAGTGTACCCGTTCTGGACGCTCTCTCTGAGCACGCTAACATGCTTTCTGCAACGCTCCGAGATAGGGCCGATCAGCTACCCTCTTATCTCTCTCTGCCACTTCCAAACTGTCTGCCAGAGCGGGCTCCTAAGAGAGACGGTTAGTAGCCCAATTCCTCACTGATGAAGCTCTGCTCAGGTCCCGTAAGTTCTCCTAGTAGCTTTGTTTTGCATTTTAAAAGAAGAATTAACCATTTGCATTTTCCCTATAGTTCCAGCCACAAAACTAAACCCTCTGAGCAAGCCAAGCCTCGGACAGAGCGTCAGCAAATACGACCTCTTGGTCTGGTTTGAGATCAGTGAATTAGAGCCAACTGGAGAGTAAGTTAGTCGTGTGGGAAACGTGTAAGTTGGGTAACGTACGTAGTCAGACAATAACCTATCTGTGATGCTTTCTCCAAGGTACATCCCGGCTGTCGTTGACCACTCCGGAGGTCTGTCATGTCAAGGGACCTACCTGCTACACCAGGTATGTTACATGAGAGGAGCTCAAAATATTCAATAAATTAGTTTCAGATCCTCTAAATATACTATTGTCATAGGAAGCGATAATATATTAGTAGGCTGGGAGCTACAAATACATTTTTGAAAGGCAACACATGGCATTTGCTGAACCCTGGTCTGATACTGTTCACCAAAGGGGTTCTAGATATATTGAGGGATGCATGATCTGGTACAGAAAATGGTGAGGTGGATTATAGAGCTGAATTGTGTAATATGTCTGCTGTCCACCAGAGGGCAGTGGTGTTCAGGTTGTAGCGTAATTGGATCTGTCATCTACACAGCCTGGAAGCAGCCATCTTGTTGGCTGAACCAGCATGCAGCCCTTCAGTTTGCTATGATCCAGTGACATCACTGATGGACTACCTGAGAATTATCCACGAGGCATGACTTACGTTCAGGAGGTACTGGTTCCTAGTGGACCAATAGGCTGCTTTGTCATCAATATTGGTTCAGTCTACAAGATGGCTGCCTCCGCTGTGTATATGTGACAGAAACACGTTAATGGTACAAATGTAGGAGGTGGGATACCTTCGTCATTGGAATGTATTTATTGTGACAGGGGATCCAACGCAGGATCACCGTGACTATTATCCATGAGAGGGGGAATGAATTGCACTGGAAGGATGTACGGGAGCTGGTGGTGGGTGAGTGTTATGGCTTCCGTTTCTGGTTCCACTGTTGATGACTGAGCTCAGTCTGCTCTGTCGCGTTAACAAACGGCCATCTTTGCATCTCCTCTGTCTAGGGCGAGTGCGTAATAAAGCAGAGGTGGATGAGACTGCGGCCGACGCGGTCCTTTCCCTGAACATCATCTCCGCCAAATACCTCAGATCCCACAGCTCCAGCAGGTAAAGTGTCATCGCTACAGACGCTAAGCATTCTGGGTAACAGTCACCTGTGCGCGTCCATAGTGATGTTAATCACTAACAGACGTACTGCTTTGCTGTCATTGACCATTTTTACATTGAATTTGATTTGCTCTTCACCCCTCCAACCCCTCCCCCCGCTAAACTCTTGTCTCTGCTCCCGGGTCTCCTCCATTTTGTGTCCCTGACTGTCTGTCACTAATGGCAGCTTCTTCTTCTGTGTCTTTCAGGCTTTTTCTTGATAAGGATATGCCTAGGTATTTTCTGTTTTGCTTTTCCTATCCCTGCACATAAAGATTCTCGCCCCCCCACACAGAATACTTTATGTCCCCCCTAATCTTCTGCACCGCCTCTCCGTCCTCACCCTGCCTCGCGCTTTTGTACGTAATGGTGTATTATAACCCCTCAGTAGGCTGTAGTAGTTATATGGCAGCTTTAGAGGACACTATCATGGTTTTATTTGTGTTATATGCTTTCAGATATAGGATAGTATCCTGTCATCAATGTTACAACAATAAAATGTTAAATTGTTTTTTTGGGGTTTTTCCCCTCTCTGTTGTGTTGGTTCAGAGCAGCTGCCCCACTGTGTCTGTACAAGACCCCTGCACAGCAGTCAGTCTCCCGTGGTGATATCTCCTGCACTAGGCTAACTAGTGACTCTGCAGCTACCTATGTGATATAGATAAGATACCTCACTAAAGCTCTTTGCGTCAGTCCACGGTGTCTCCGTAAGACCCTCACACAGCAGCCTGGTGTCCTGGGGACATCTCTGGCTCCATTCACTCCGGGGCTCTCTGTCAGCTGCAGACAGCACCATTAACCAGCATCTATTAACATTGATACCATCCTGAAAGCTATATATAAATACAAATTAAACATCATTTTGTTGATCGTGTCTCTTTAAACTCTGTCTTTGAAGTACAACATGTTACTGCTAGTATAATCCCACAGCGGCATAGACATTTTGTGGCTTAACCATCACATAGCTTGAGAATAATATAGTTCCTCATTGTTTGGAAATATGTAGTATACCAGTGTAGCACCCCTGCACAATTCTCTATTTGTGTCACTGTGTGTCTTTGTGATGTGTGTCAGGAGCTGCTGTGTTCTGTGTTGTGTTGGTGCTGTGTGTGTGCGTCAGGTGATTTAATATACATTTCTACCCCCCGGCTCTGCAGGACGTTCTATAGGTTCGAGGCGGTGTGGGACAGCTCTCTGCATAACTCCTTACTCCTGAACAGAGTTACACCGTACGGAGAGAAGATCTATATGACGTTATCAGCATATCTGGAGGTAAGTACTCCTCGATCTGCCACTGAGTGTCGCTCCTCCACCCTTGTGCACATTAAAATGTCCAATATCGCAGCTGCAAATAGTACTGTTCATTTGTGCAACCGGTCCCTGTCCTGATTGGCCGCACACAAGGTCATGTGACACTGTGACTATACAGTGTGTGAGAACTGGAGTTATCCACTGATATATGTTCTGTTCCCCCCACAGCTGGACCACTGCATCCAGCCAGCAGTGATTACCAAGGACGTGTGTATGGTCTTCTACTCCCGTGACGCCAAGATCTCCCCTCCCCGCTCCCTGCGCAATCTCTTCGGCAGCGGCTACGCAAAGACCCCGGACTGGTCAGTGCTTCCATTTTCTCCAGTCAGTTTATTGGTTTAGTTCAGGTTGGTTATAAGGAGAAATTCACAACCTGTGTTATTCCCAAATCATGATGTCAGTGAGCTGAAGATATTCTATTAATGACCTGAGATATGACTAAAGGAATATTTAATTTATCCTCTTAGTAACAAGAACTACTCTCATAGGGCCTCATTCATGTTCAGACATGAGTCCATTTGTGCAGTATTCTTGCATTAAAATAACTGCGCGTGTTCAGAAACAGACATTACGCAATTGCATGCAAATGATACAGCGGCCATACGTAGGCCATGTACAGTACGGGATGCTGACGCAAGAGTGGTTCATTTATTATATAATAGAAGATAGCCTTTATGTGTCCTAATGTCATGTTATATTGCACATACATGTGTGTATCCTTCAGTCTGTTCTGTCTGCATACTGCAGAGAGTACCTAGACCTTGGGATACGATTGGCTATGAATACAGCCAGAACTATGGACTTTTTTAAAACATCATCATCATCATCATCATCATCATTTATTTATATAGCGCCACTAATTCCGCAGCGCTGTACAGAGAACTCATTCACATCAGTCCCTGCCCCATTGGAGCTTACAGTCTAAATTCCCTAATATATACACACACTCACACAAAGACAGACAGAGAGGGAGACAGACACACACTAGGGTCAATTTTTTTTTTGATTGCAGCCAATTAACCTACCAGTATGTTTTTGGAGTGTGGGAGGAAACCGGAGCACCCGGAGGAAACCCACGCAAACACAGGGAGAACATACAAACTCCACACAGATAAGGCCATGGTCGGGAATCGAACTCATGACCCCAGTGCTGTGAGGCAGAAGTGCTAACCACTAGGCCACTTGGGTGCGGACTTGAATCGGCCCCGCGGTCATTAGTGTGTATTGGTGTAACAGTAGCAGTATTCTGTCTGAAAATCAGGTGTTAGCTCGTTGCTCGGTATCTCACATTACTCTCTACACACTTCGGGAGCAGGGTACCTCCGCTGTGTACACTCCTTTCTGGGGGGCTCAATCGGTGAGGACACCCCATTTTCATGCTATTACTAAGTTTTATAATGTTGACGTTGTCCTGATTTTCTGTCAGTTCTTCTGGTAGCGGGTACTAGTTCTAACATCTGTTCTGGCGTTTTCTTCTCACCTAATATCTTTCTGATGAACTTGGGATGTTGCCAGTTATCTGCACTAAAATTGGGCCTTTCCAAGAGTTCTCTGGAGGCCGTAATGGTAATATCAGTGCAGCCAGTCCTGCCCGGTTTACTATCGTGTCCGGTTATCGTTGCTTGTAAGCATGAATTTTTGTGTAAACTCCTCCTGGATTTGCTCATTGAAATGACGGGTGGAGACAAGGAGAATTAACATTCAGTTTCTTAATGATGACCCTGGGAGACTGCGCGCAGATAATATCAATAGAAGGATGTAAAAAATAAACTATATTTGTGCAGTTATTGTCAGCTCTATTAATCACTAGACTTGTGTCTGTGTTCTCGTTACAGTAACAGAGTAACTGGGATCTATGAGCTAAGTCTGTGTAAGATGGCGGACACAGGAAGTCCCGGTAAGGATTGGAGCCCATTAAAGATTGTGTTGTGATCTTCTGCATGAAACGTATTTATATGGTTACAGGATATTCTAAAGCACTTTACAATTGGGAATCGTCTGCTTACAGCTCTCAGAGGGATCCTGTATTCACTACACTGATGCAGTATTTTCTTTTTGTTGTGTTTTTGTGCTTATTAAACCACCTCCCAGTAATAATTTGCTGCACCGTGTGAATACAGATCCCCTCTCATAGACGCAGAACACTGCAAGAAAGTAAATAAAAAAGAAAAGTTTTTGTAAAATCAAAAAGTATAAATTAAGTATAAGTGGATAAACTTATTTATACACCGTGTGCGTTATAACAAATATAGACACATCGGGCCTGAGTCATTAAGGAAAGTAAGGGGGGAAAAAAAAGAGTAAATGTTCTCCGGGACAAATTATGTTATAATGCGAGGGGTGCAAATAGTTTATTATTTTGCACATAAGATAAATACTGGCTGTTTTTCTTCTAGCACACAAATACCTGATAGCTTTATTTTTACACTGAAATGTAAAGTTGATCTAGGACATGCCCTACCCCAACTATAAATCTGTCCCCTCATTTTAACTTTAGCTCCC
Source organism: Mixophyes fleayi (assembly GCF_038048845.1). NCBI lineage: Eukaryota > Metazoa > Chordata > Amphibia > Anura > Limnodynastidae > Mixophyes > Mixophyes fleayi. The sequence continues at coordinate 91,662,801 of NC_134412.1, read as the reverse complement.
CCTCCAATGCAACATGGTTTTGCCAAGGTGCAAAGTTACTTCTTTTTTATGCTTTGCTTTCCTTAATGACTCAGGTCTTAAACCTCTACATTTAGATGTATATCCATTAGGTTGCTTTAACAGGAAGAGATTAAAACTTGGCAGAATTATGGTTCAGTGTATTTCTCCGTATTTTTGCTTATTTTTCCCTGTATAACCCAAATAAAATAAATATTTATTTTGCTATGCTAGGAATGGATCGCTCTGTCTCTCCTCCAAAATAAGTTTAAAATTTACTAGGGTACACCATCTGGTTATAAAGTTATTCTCTGTTTTTAACTGATTTACTGCAAAATGTTTATATTTGATATAAAATACATCTGGTTATCAGAAGTTGACATTTAGTGTGCTGGGACCACTCAATGCATTTGGAGGCAAGTTACTTGTACTACAGTTAATGTGAGAGATCTTCTCATTCTGCCATCTAGGAATGCAGCGGAGAAGAAGAAAGATCCTGGATACATCGGTGGCTTATGTCCGTGGAGAAGAGAACCTGGCTGGCTGGAGGCCTCGTGGCGACAGCTTGATTCTTGAGCACCAGTGGGAGCTGGATAAAATGGAGCAGTTACATGAGGTATAAAGATTGGCTTTAAAGAATAACATAGACCATCCCAACATGTCCATAAGGTGGAATCCATCCCCACGGATCTCCGCTGCCGCTTAGATATTGGTCTTTGTGCACCATTTGCCAATATCCCACGGGAAGAACGAGAACCGGATGAGAGATCCATAGTTGAAGCCACACCATGAAGTTGGCTCCTGATTGGACAGCTCCTTCTGTTATCCAATCAGGAAGCGTGTACAGTGACATCACTTTCCCAACTGCTATACTCCCATCGGTCCTGCTTGTAGACGCGTGTTAGTTAGTGGTGGGGCATATATTGTAATATTATAACATGTTTCATGATTTATCAGAACATAAGAAAGGTTTGGAATCTTCCCTTCTGGAAAGGTTTCTTCTGAAATAATATGACCTATGTCTGACAATCAGTTAAGAATATCCTAAGACCTGGGTGACATTCTTGGCTGGTAAATCCTGCTCTGTCTTCAAGGTTGAGAAGACTCGGCACCTCCTCCTGCTGAGAGAGAAGCTCGGGGACAGCATTCCCAAATCTCTGAGCGAGTCCATCTCCCCGAGTCTGAGCAGTGGAACCCTCAGCACGTCCACCAGCATCTCCTCCCAGATATCCACCACCACCTTTGAAAGTGCCATTACCCCCAGCGAGAGCAGCGGATACGACTCCACCGACGTGGAGAGCTTGGTGGATCGGGAGAAGGAGCTGGCAACTAAGGTAACAGAGCAGACGCAGTCCGATGATTGAATTCTTTTCTTGGAAATATACTATTCTGTCTGTAATGCTCCTTGTTACCTCCCTTGTAGTGTTTGCGGCTTCTCACCCACACGTATAACCGGGAGCTGACCCAGGTGTGCAACAGCATTAGTGATTGTAAGGTGAGTTTGGAAACTGTGTGTCATAGTATAACCATTACGTGTGCCCCGTGTGTCATAGTATAACCATTACGTGTGTCATAGTATAACCATTACGTGTGTCATAGTATAAACATTACGTGTGCCCCGTGTGTCATAGTATAACCATTACGTGTGCCCCGTGTGTCATAGTATAACCATTACGTGTGCCCCGTGTGTCATAGTATAACCCAGTGTTGGCTAACCTGTGACACTCCAGGTGTTTGTGAAACTACAAGTCCCAGCATGCTTTGCCAATATATAGCCGCTTATTGCTGGAAGGGTATGCTGGGATTTGTAGTTTCACAACACCTGGAGTGTCACAGGTAAACCAACACTGGTATAACCATTTCGTGTGCCCCATTTGTTTATTTATTGTTGCATCCAGACTTTTGTTAATAGCACAGCAGCCTTTACCTTACAGTTACCCTCCTATTAAATAAATATATTTCCTTTGTAGCTGTCTGATATCTCCCCAATTGGACGTGACCCGTCTGTGTCCAGCTTTAGCAGTGCAACCTTGACGCCATCCTCCACCTGCCCGTCACTAGCAGATTCCAGATGCAGTTCGGTGGATCAGAAGTGAGCGATACATCCAGGTCTAACCATGTTTACATGTATGCTACCTCTAAGCATGTGCCTAAACGTGTGTGTCTATTGCAGGACGCCTGAAGCCAATTCCCGCGCCTCCAGCCCCTGCACGGAGTTTGAGCAGTTCCACATGGTGCCCACAGTAGAGACTTCATACCTGGCTCGGGCTGGAAAGAACGAGTTCCTTAATCTGGTGCCCGATATTGAAGAGCTGAGACCTGGGTATAGGACCTCTAAAGCTAGATATCTATTCAAAAGCAGGGTGGGAATTGGGGTCTCCAGTATAAAACTAAAGCTGTGTTTAACAATGTTACAACTGAAAAAATAAGATATAATACATAGTCCCATTTTTATGAAGTCAGCATCTCTATTATACTGAATCACCTTTATCTAATTGTCATTGAAAAATTGCAAATCTATATATAGAAGCACTTGACGAGACAGCGTCGTTCCTAGAATTGCCTTATCGTTCTGTCTCCCCAGGTCCGTGGTTTCCAAGAAGGGTTATTTGAACTTCAAGGAGCCTCAGTCCCATTCCTGGGCCAAGCAGTTTGTTGTCGTACGCCGACCCTATGTCTTCATCTACAACAGTGACAAGGATCCAGTGGAACGAGGCCTCATTAACCTGTCCACCGCTCAGGTGGAGTACAGCGAGGACCAGCAGGCTATGGTCAAGGTCCGTCCCGCTGTAAATGTTCCTGTTTGACATCACTGTGCGCTTTTAATACATTTGTATTCGCTGGCTAATGTTTTTCCTATGTTGTCATTTATTTTCTAGAGTCCTAACATATTTGCTGTGTGCACCAAGCACCGTGGCATCCTGCTTCAGGCCATTAATGATAAAGATATGAACGACTGGCTGTATGCCTTTAACCCCTTGCTCGCTGGCACAATACGGTGAGTCTGGGCTGAGGAAAACATAATATAATATAATGTTCAATAAAACATCTTGGCATTGCTTAGCCAGAATATCTGTACTTATTAATTAGTGACGTAACCGGGCAGGCAGCCATGTTTGTGGGGTGAACCAATATTCAGACTCTATATTCACGAAGAACTAAGGATCCCACTTTCACGACTAATCACATAGAGGCGATGAGCCGTGAATCTGTGCAGACGGGGGACATCGCTCGCTGAGTGCTGTTGCGCCCACATGCAAAAGCAAGATTTTGACCTCACCGAGGCACAAAGGGAATTGACGAGCCAGATTCACATGGATATTTTTCATTTTATGCCTCGGCGGTGTCCTGGTGAATTGATAGGCTGCATGTTCATGGATTTTGGTTCATCTCACATAATGGCTCCACGTTTCCAGTGAGTCCATGGTACGTTGTTACATATAGCAGAATTTGCAGCGTTTGTTGTGTGTTTTTGCAGGTCGAAGTTGGCGCGATGTCGCTCCCTCTCCATGAAGTACTGATCCGCTCCTCGCCTCCCTCCTGTCGCCTTCAGATATGAAGTGTTACCTCTCTTATACCCTTTGTGATTCTTAATCGTTTCTCTTGTCTGTAAAACTGTGGCTTCCCCCCCCCCCTCCCAACCCCTCTTCCGTCTGTGCCGAAAAACGTACCCAACTTGTCGCATGTGGCCGAACGAGAAGAATAGACGGAGAGAAACGGACTCCCGGTCGCCCTCTTACCTTCTGGATGTGTTTCCCTCCTTACTCCCCACCCAGCAGATTCTCGTGTCTGTAGCGTAACACGTCTGTCAGAAACGGCATTACTTTGCAGATTTCTCCCTCACATGTTTTATTTTTGATCAGTTCAGTGGTTTTTATGGACACCTCCAGCTCTCCCCGAGACGTTATCCATCCTCTTGTACCCCTCGACGTGCTGCTAATCCCCCCCAACCCCCTGGGGAGGGCAGAAGGTCCAACATGTACAGCCTCCTCTGTCTCTTCTCCACCAGCCCTGGAACGTCTACTGTCTGGGGCTCCACTGTGACCACACCAATGGTTGGGAATCTAAGCGTGGGCTGGGAACGGACGGGGAGTTTTAAAAATGGAAGAAAAAAAAAATGAAATTCACTTGGAAAGTCTCTGAAATGTCAAAGAACTTTATCCTTGTTGCTAAGCTTCATGGCACTGTGCGATAGCCGCGTCATAGAGTGTACGCAGTACAGCCAACCTCGTGCAGCGGTCAGAGATATTATTCATTTTAATGAGCAACAAGATGTGTGGAGTTATTTTTTATGATTTCGGAAATTGTATGAAGGGGAAATGCTGCTTAACTATTATTTGCTACTAGGAGGTCGCGTGGAGCAAAATGAGCAGGAAATCAAAGCAGGGACGGAGGCGCCGCGTATCGTATATCGTCCCATCTACTAGGTCGACCCCAAAGTGTTAATTTAAGTGTCCTGAAATCTGTGTCCTACCGCAAAACACACTGGACCATCCAGTAAGCCCTTATAACCGGGATTTCTCCAGGGTTGGACCACCATTAAAATTGTCAGCTTATAGGTCTGATGATTACATTTAAGTTGCATTAACTCTTTCCCTCCAGGTACCTGCAAAAACTTGCAGGACCAACTCTACAACAAATGGGTTATAACACTGACTAAACTATATTTCTACATATTAAATATATATATATTGGTTCAAAGGAAACAAAATGTTTAACGGTCTTTGCTTTGAGTGATCCAAGCACCTCCTATGAAGTAACCGCCCTAATAAGATGTATAATTGCCTCTGCCGTCTTGATGTCTGGCTTTTTGTGTGTTTTTGTACCTGTGACCTGTGACCGCCATCATCTCACATACGCTGCCAATCACAGCTTTTAACAAAAATATGTTTTTAACTGCAAATTTGTTGTATTGCCGTTAAATATATAGGCAGCCTCTGTTGTATAGGTGACTTATAAACTTTACTATATCCTATTTCTGGTTATTTTCTTGGAAGAAGAGAGATCTCACCGGCGGATAGATTAGGTGACTGTATTGGAAACGTAATGCTGACCTGTTGCGCGGAGTCTTCCAGCTCCGAGGCGCTACGCGGAATTAATGCCATGGGCCAGCAAACCCACCGAGCATGTTCCGAACCACAGCAAGCCAGGTCCCCAGAAATGCATGTCTCCTAAAATATCATGATGAAGGAAGACCTAAACACAAGGCAGACATTTTGTGGGCCCTCCAACAATCCTCATACACTGGTGTCTAGAGCCTTTGCTTAGCTTTGAGGCGCACGTTGCCTTATTCCTCAGTGATGTCACCAGTTCCTAGTGAACCGATTGGCTGAAAATTGTTAGAGCTCTCAAAATGGCTGCCACTACAGCATATGGATATATCTCTTCAGGAGTAACCAGTTTGTTAGATTGAAAATGCCCCAATTCTAAAGCTCCCCAGCTGTGTTTACTGTTAAAGTAATCCCCGTTCCTTTTAATGCACCTTGTGACTGGCGATTCTCTGTCACGTCAGCTTTAAATTGACACGCATGCACTTTTTTCGAAAATGATTTATATTTTTAACAGTTCTCTGGTATCATCTCAAAGCAAAGACCACTGTTGGCTTATTTACTAGTTTAAAGGGATGTTTACTTGTTTCTAGGTGTTAGCGTACTGTATATTTATGCCGCGTTTAATTGCACATGATGAAGGGGGAGGGGAGCATTGACTGGGTGCTGCATATTACTGGACACGGACTATGCATGCTACGGCTTCTCCGGGCGTGGCCTCGCAGGATGAAGGGTTTATAAATGTAAGGTCCCCCTCGATCACTGCCTATGGGATGGTTAGTATGAATGTATATCAAACTGGATTTCATGAAGCTCAAATTCGATGTGTGTTTTTACGCCATTTTTAAAACCTGATCCAGACTGTCTTAACTGGAATGTATTTATACATTTGCGCTTTCTCATCGAATTGTCAACTTAAATAAAAAATTCTTTGTTTTATTTCTGATGCGATTTTTGGTGCCGCGCAAGTTTTATGTTTGAGGATATAAATATTGTTTTCACAGCCCCAAAGTTCTAAAATTCACAGACCCTTCAATGGGCTGAGTGACATCTCTAATCAACGCCACAGCCAAACCTGTGACGTATTAAATACTTGGCTCAACCATTTAAAGTGTACTGGGTACCAGCACACAATGCAGTCGGCCATTTTGTGCACAGATTTCATCATTATTGATGAGAATGCAAACTCTATATTGGCATCTCATGCGCCTTAGCCGCATTGAATGAGGACCGTTCCCAATATGCACAAATCCTTGTGTCATATGGTGCAACCCACATATCGGGCCGTCTCCATAGTTGGTTCAGACAACAAAATGGCTGACTCTTCTATATTGTGATAAAAGTTAAATTATTCCTACTCTGTGCTTCAGCTTTTATGTCACTGTTTCCTGGTGAATTGATAGGCTTCATTCCAATGAATAATTTTTTAGTCTACAACATGGCTGCCTCCATTGTGGACGTCCGTCGCTGGTGACTTATCTTGATCCCCTATTGTTTGGTGAGAATGAAATGTATTTATTTGAAGCAGATTGTGTAACCTTGTTCTTGGATTCATCGTTTTGCTATTTTCTTCAGTAGAAATAAAAACTACTCCTAAAAAAAACCTATCGGAGCAATGACATTGCAGATATTTACAACAACAAGCCAGCCTGCAATATTTAATTACAAATATAGATCAGCCTCCTTTTTATAGTATTCATGAATTATTTACCTCTATCCTATATGTGTTCACTAATAGTAACGGATATAGGCCAGTAGGAGCTATATAAATAGGGCAAGCTTGCAGTAAGCGACAAAAACTTTAAAACTAGACAATAAATTCATAGTGGTCTTAAAGCATAGGAAGTACTAAGCATGTTTAATGCTATTCATCATTATGGGAAGCCCATTATATTGGTCTGCATTGAATTTATTTATCTCTGGTATGGGCACTCTATTTTAGCATATCAAACAATGATAGTTGTGTTATTTTTTTTGTTACATTTGTTGTGATACTTTATTTCAAGAAATTGATTTTCTCAGCTTACCCTACTTTTTTTTTAGTCATTATGGAGACATTCCAGTGATAAATACACCGTTTAAAGTTTGATTTTTAAATTTGACAGTGTCAATCCATTTTATTGGACCAAAGTAGTCACTCTCAAATGAACATGGAAAACCTGGAAATCATTTAATATAAAGGACTGAAGTAAATGTCTCCATTCCAAGTCCCAGGTTTATAGAATTTGCAGGTAGACTGACGCCCTCACATTCAGCGTGTTACCTAACACAGAATACCGCTCTTTATCAGTTACAATACACTTACCTGACTAAGGCATCCTTATAATATACCCGTTGGGTAAACGGAGTGCCGACAGCCATTTTATTGAAGGCAGCCAATCAATTCTCTAGGAACCAGTGATGTCACAAGTTCCTGCTGCCTCCACATAACTACTGGTCCAGACCACAAAATGGCTGCCAGGGACACTTTAACTCTTCGGAGAGAATGAAATGTGGTAGCGTTCAGGCAGTGTAGGAGTTAACGTAGGCCGGAACCATCGCTCCCACAATACATCAAGGAAAACTAGCCGCTCTCCGGACAGATCTCGTGCAGAGCAGAGTGATCACGAATGGAAACTCCCATCACATTTTTAATTTCTGTGTTTTTATTTTGTAAATATAATCGGATGTGTGGGCTTGAGTATACAAAATGTAAATATTTCATGTATTTGTACTAATTCTGATCCATTTGC